>NC_081416.1:117196639-117496639 GCF_949786415.1 Peromyscus eremicus | reverse complement strand
TAAATACAAAAAAGTAGCAAACGTGGAAGGATGTTCAAAGAAATAGGAATTAAAGCAGCATGTAAGAGTCCTCTCTATTAAATGAGCAAAACTGTCTCCCAAGGAGGAGGGTGTGGGGAAAGCAGTAGCTGTTTATTACTGCTGATAACATTATAAAGTGGTGGATCTGCTTAGAAGACTTGGCAGGAGGAGCTGGGCCTGTAAAAGCGTTCACACCCTGTGAAAACAGTCATTGTTTTCTGAAGGGGAAAATAATGTTCGAACGAGGCTGCTGTATAAGGAGTATTTATTCCCTGCTCAGACAGGCCGCCCAAGTTCAGAGGCTTGTGGATGGGTGAGTCTACAAACTGCTACAGAGCGCTTGAGCCCTGAATCCGATTCCCAGCACCACAGAAAAGTAAAAAGGTAGGGAGGCAAGAAGTCTTTGGTGTCGGTTCAGGGCCCTGGAACTTGGATTGACTGCTATCCCACTTGATATACTCAGTTTTATGGGTTTGAGGAGAAAGGCCAGTCTTTGGAAGAATGCTGTTTCCCTATTTGTCATTGTGGTGTTTGGTCTTTAGAGAAAGGACCCTTCCCCTCTTTTTTTTTAAATTACATTTTTATTTTGTGTGTGTGTGTGGTGGTGGGGATTTGCCCATGTCACAAAGTACATGTGGAGGCCAGAGGACAACCTGTAAGAGTCCGTTCTCTCCTTCCACCATGGGGTGCCAGGGATACAACCTGAGTCATCAGGCTTGGTGAAGAGCACCTTCACCCACTGAGACACCTCACCAGCTCCATCGGCAATCTTTTTTTGCTTTGTTCTGTTTTGTTTTTTGAGACAGGGTTTCTCAGTGTAACAGTCCTGGATGTCCTGGATCTTGCTTTTAGAGCAGGCTGGCCTCAAACTCACAGAGATCCACCTGCCTCTGCCTCCCATGCGCTGGGATCAAAGGCATGTGCCACCACTGCCGGGCCTATGGTCAATCTTTTAACTCTTTACACTGTTCCTCTGCCTTTAAAAAAAAAAAAAAAAAGTTTGCTTATCTCTCCTGACCTCAATTTTCTTGTTTACAATTTTTATTTTATGTGTGTGTTTTGCCTGCATGTATGTCTCTCCACTATCTCCATGCCTGGTACCTGCAGAGGCAAGGTAAGAGTGTCAGAGCCCCTGGAGCTGGAGTTACAGGTGGTTAACCATGTGGGTCCTGGGAATCCAGGTCCTCTAGAAGAGCAGCCAGTGCTCCTAACTGCTGAGCCATAGTCCACGTGGGCCTCACATTTTTGGCAACCCTCCTGCCTCCCGGGCATAAGCCACCACACCCAGCTTCTTCATCTGGATTGTTCACTGAGGTCAGTAACTTATCCACGGAAAAGACTGTCATTGCTGGCATTGTCGTTGACATTCACGGGGCAGACAGTGTTCCAGGTGCCGTACAGAGCTGGGCGTATCGTCCTATGAATCCTCACCCAACCCCGCGAGGAAGGGACTGTGACTACCCTTATTTTACACACAAGGAAATAAGGGAGGTCAAAAAACTCGCCCAAAGTCAAGCAGCTTCTGAGGGTGGATCTCTTTATTTCTTCTGGTCTCACACCTCTAGGGTTCAGGGTAGGACGTGGTGTGAGGAAGGCTCTCAGGTGTGCGGATACCAACTGAAAGGGAAAGGCAAGCAGAGCAGATGGAAAACCATTGCTATGATTCAGACGATGGCTGTGGGAATGGAGAAGAAGAGCCGGAAACAAGACCTGGCTTGCCAGACTTCAAGCTGAGACCTAGGGAGCGAGGCTGGGGGAGGGGAAGATCGTGGGAGCTATTTCCATTCTTTGGCTTTGGGTACACCTGCCTTTTTTTTTTTTTTAATTTCATCAAGCAGAAGATATTTTTACACACACACACACACACACACACACACACACACACACACACACACGTACACTCACACCACACTACAGAGGCAGTTACCACAAGACTTGTCACCAGCAATATAAAGGAAGCAAGGGAGAGGCAGAGAGCCAAGCAGAGCAGGAGGTTGCTCCAGAGAAAGAAAGAAAGAAAGGCCATAGGAACACTTTGGGAGGAGAGGCTGACTATAATTTGGGATCTAGCGAGCAGCTGGACTTGCAGGTCTAAAATTCCAGAAAGATCGGTCAGATTGAGTCTTTTAATTTCTTTCTTACATTTATTTGTTTATTTATAGTGTGTGTGTGTGTGTGTGTGTGTGTGTGTGTGTGTGTGTGTGTAGGTCAGAGGACAATTTCTGGGGATCAGTTATCTCCTCTTACCATGTGGAATTCAGGTTGTCAGTAATGGCAGCAAGCACCTATACCTGCTGAGCCATCTTGCTGGCCCCGGGCCACGTTCTGAGGGATTCCAGTGGAGGCGGGAAAATACACAGAAACACATACTTGCGTGTGTTTATGAAGATTAATGTGCATAGTATAGGCAAGGCCCTGGGTTTCTGGCCTCACCCCTGGCAGAAGGGGTGAGTAGTAGCATTGAATAGTAAAGCTCTGTAGAGCAGGGTATGATGGGTCATACCATAATGCCAACATTCAGGGGGCTGAGGCAGGAGGATTGCCACAAGTTTGAGGCCAGCCTGGGCTGGAATTGAGACCCTGTTTCAACCATATTAAAAAAACAAAAACAAAAACAAAAAAAAAACCTCATCACTTGGGAAGTAGAAGCAGTGAAATTAGGTGTTAAAGTCATCCTGAGCTACATAGTGAGTTTGAGACTAGCCTGATATACATGAGACCAACAAAGAACAATTTTAAAGTCAAGTGGTGGTGGTGCACGGCCTAGTCTACAAGTAAGTTCCAGAACATCCGGGGCTACAAAGAAAAACCCTGCCTCTGACAAAACAAAACAAAACAAAACAAACAAAAAATTATTTAAGAAATATTAATTATTAATAAGAGTTACTGAATGGAAAGAAGACAAAAAGGAAGTGAGATGAGCAGACCCTGGAGAGGCTGGCTCCTGGAGCGTGTTTGGTATAGAAGTCACCATTCAAGGGTCTGGACACAAAAACTCTGAGAATAAGCACATTGATTGGACGTTTGACAAAAAGGGAAAGGCAGCATAGTCTAGAATAGCTTCCTGACTGTGCCATGTTGATGCCACGACCACTGAAGACTTAAGTGCCAGGCACTATTTTGTTTTTGTTTTTCTAGAGACAGGGTTTCTCTGTGTAACAGCCCTGGCTGTCCTGGAACTCTGTAGACCAGGCTGGCCTCGAACTCACAGAGATCCTCCTGCCTCCGCCTCCCGAGTGCTGGGATTAAGGGCGTGCACCACCACCACTGGGCTCGCCAGACACTGTCTCGATGCTTTCAGTATTTCTCTATGTAACACGACTTACATATCACTGCCAAGTTGTTGTGGAATATTACTTTAAGATGTGTTACATTTGCTTATGCTGTGGAGCATTTGTTTAATGATGCCAAGATGTGTTGCATTTGTTTAGCTCTGTGAAGCTGTGTTACTTTGCCTGCCTGAAACACCTGATGGTCTAATAAAGAGCTGAAGGGCAGGAGAAAGGATAGGTGGGGCTGGCAGGCAGAGGGAATAAATAGAAGGAGAAAATGAGAGAAAAAAGATGAAGGAGCAAGAAGAGAAGAGGTCAGCCACACAGCCACACAGCCAGACACAGGACAAGAAGGAAAGAAAAGATACACAGAAATAGAGAAAGGTAAAAGTCCAGAGGCAAAAGGTAGATGGAATAATTTAAATTCAGTGACTGGCTAGAAATAAGCTTGGCGGTGGGTCTCCAGAAAAGTCAGAGTGAAAAACAACAGCCACACCAAGTCCACCTTTCTCAGTGCTGACCACGCCTCTCCACTCCTGGATAACTGTTGGCAACACCCCATTCTTCAGAGTAGAGCACCCAAACTCCATAGTTAGCAACTAAGCACCTTCCTAGTGTGACTCTCACTCACCTTTCCGGCTGTCCTGGAACTCCCTTTGTAGATCAGCGAGGCCTCGAACTCACAGAGATCTGCCTGCCTGACTCCTGAGTGCTGGGATTAAAGGTGTGCATCACCATTGCCCGGCTAAACAAGCGTTTCTTTAGCATTCATAGTGGCAGGATGGAAATGATAAGTAGTGTTAGGATTCTGCCCCCAACTCCAGCTGCATACTGCACATGCACAGTTCAGGAGCTAAGCAAGGTGTCTTTCATCTTATGTCATCAATGTGCGCTGGTGAGTACGTGTGTGCGGCGTGGTCACACAATCAGCGCATGCGTGGTGTACCTCCGTAAGCTTTCCTGCACATGTGCGTGGGAATCCATTAAAGAGCTGGACACAGACCGCCCCCCTTCTCTGTTCTCTCTCCCCCCACTAACTCTGTCTCCCTCTCTCTGTCTGCTCTCTGCATGTGCTCCTGTCCCAGGCCTGGTTCTTTTGTCCCCCCACCCCCTTTCCTCCTAATAAAGCTCTGATACCGGGTTTTGTCGTGTTGCATGACCTTTTCGCCCGGTAACAACGCTGCTTATCATTTTAAAACCAACAAGTAGAGTTTCCCTATTATGGGATTTATCAAAAACAAATAAACAGAAAATTGTGAAACAAGTATAAGGACTTTAGTGTACAGAGATGTGACGGTGACTGGGGAAAGAGGTCAAATGCAGATGTGATGGCCAGGAAAAGTCTTGGTAAAGAGGTGAGTTTAGGCTAAACCTGCCAGAAAATAGCCTATGAAAAGATCCAGAGAGGAACATTCTGGGCAGAAAGAACAGTACCAAGACCTTATTGTGACCAAGGAACGAAGACCACAGATTTGTGGGGCACAGCAAGGGACCGGAAGGTAAAGTCGGAAGAGGTGGAGTAGCTGGTGTGGTAACACATGCCTGTGCCTCAGTACTTGGGAGGTAGAGACAAGAGGATCAGGAGTTCAAGGCTATTCTTGGCTACCTAGTGGAGTTCAAGGCTAGCCTGGGCTCCTGAGACCAGTCTGGGGGTGGGGGGAGTGTGTGTGTGTGTGTGTGTGTGTGTGTGTGTGTGTGTGTGTGTGTTGCAACAGCTTCAATAGTAGGAGAAACAGAGGTCAATCCTCAGCCAGACCCATACTAGTTAGTAATCCCAGCGCTGGAGTCAGACACAGGGATCCCTGGGGCTCTCTGGCCAGCCAGTCTGGCTGATTCATAATCTCCGAGTTCAGTGAAAGTTTTGCACGCACGTGTGCAGAGAGAGAGAGAGAGAGAGAGGAAGGAGGGGGGGAGAAGTCGGACAAACAGAAGAAGAGGAGGAAGCTGCTGAAGAGGACGAGGAAGGGACCAAACAGAAGCTCCCTACACACATTTCCGTACAAAGAGCTTCTGAGATTCTTCCGGCATCTAAACCACAGGCATCCATTAGGATAATTTTGCCTTGTCACGGCGATGACAGCTTGTGACTAATGCCTGAACAGCAAGTCACTGGGAGAGAATTTCCACTTCATTAAATCTGTGATACTATTTCCTTGCAAGTTCTGAACTCAGACACAGTGAGGTTGATAAAACCAAACCAAACCAAACCAAACCAAACAAACAAACAAACAAACAAAAAACTCAAAAAAACTCAGCCAAGCTTAGAAAGAAAGAAAATAAAGAAAGGAAGAAAACAGAGAAGGGGCTTGGTGAGGTAACACAGCCTGGAGCCCTGGGTTCAATCCCCAGAACCTACACAAATGTGGAAGGAGAGACTCAACCCTATAAACTGCTCTCTGATCACACCCCCCATATCAAAACAGCAACAAAATACTAAGCTTGTACTGAAAATATTTTAAGGGCCAGACACTGCACTACGAGTTTTTCTCATTTGTTTTTATGGTATTGCAGATTGAACCTAGACCCATTTCATATATTAAATGGGGACCCCATCACTGAGTTACGTCCCCACTCTGTGTGTCTATGTGTGTGTGTGTGTGTGTGTGTGTGTGTGTGTGTGTGTGTGTGTGTGTGTGTGTGTGTTGAGACAGGGTCTCACTGTGAAGCAGCTCAGGCTGGTGTCATCATGTCCACTTCCCAGTGTCACTTTGCATGTTTAATTCTGTCTGTGTGTGGGTATGTGAACATGAGTGCAGTGCCTACGGAAGCCAGAAGAGGGCACTGGATGCCCCGGAGCTGGAGTTACAGGCAGTGTGGGTGCTGGAAAACAAACTCAGTCCTCTCCCTGGAGCAGTATGTGCTCCTAATGACTGGGCCATCTCTCCAGCTAGCTGTTTTCATTTTTAATGTTTTCTTTTTAGATTTTAAATTAATTTATTATTTTATGTGTACAAGTGTGTGGCCTGCATGTATGTCTTCGAACCATATGCATGCTTGATTCTCAGGGAGGCCAGAAGAGGGCATCAGATTCCCCGGGACTGGAATTAGAAATGGATGTAAGGTGCCATGTGGGTCCTCTGGAAGAGCAGTCAGTCCTCTTAACCATTGAGCCATCCTTTCAGTCCCTGAATGTTTTCATTTTGTGACAGAATCCCACCAAATTGCCCCAGAAGCCTTTGTTTCGATCTTCATGCCTCTGCCTAAGTAGCTAGTATTAAACCACCTGATTTCAATATTTCTTGTTTATAGTGCTGGGAATCAAACCCATGACCTTGAACATGCTAAGCTTTCAAATAAAAAAAAATTAAAGAGTCTCATGTAGCCCAGGCTGCCTTGAACTCACTATGAAACTTAGTATGTACTTGAACTCCTGATCCTCCTGCTTCCCTTGAGCCTAAATTATATGGGTCCACTACCATGGTAGCCAGGCCTCAGAATTAATCATCAATACTGAGTCTCTGCTCTGCCCTAAGCAGCATACTAGGTAGTTTCTATGCAACTGGTAGACCACCACTCTCTCATTTCTTGATTAGTATCCAGGCAACGGGTTATTAAACATATAGGTCCCTGTCTAAGATTCAGTTATACGTAGTGAAGGGATGTCTTTTGTGTTTGGAACACTCTTTGGACCCTCTAATTTATTCTGTTCATGACAACATAGAAAAGACAAGAAAGAACAGGTCGGGGCCCGGCAGAGGCACCAGCAGTCGGGTGCAGTTTGGGGTCGTGGAAGATGGCCATGGAAACTTGGGATGGAAACTGCAGCGTCACTGAAGACCATTCCCTAAACCAAGTGGGTGATCTGGTGGCATTAAAAAAAGTGTGCTTTCTGCCAGAAGCCCTAGTCACATTTTCTCCAGTGAGAAGGTTTCTCTCCTGTATGTGTTCTCCGCTGTGGGAGAAAATGGGAATGCTGGCTGAAGGTCCTGCCACACTAAGGACACAGGTAGGGTCTGTCTCCCAGATGGCTGCGGTGATGGTTGTGAAGGGGGAACTCTGGCTGAGGCTCTTTCCACACTCGAACTTATAGGATCTTTTCTCCTGTATTGGTGTTTAACCAGGGCAGAGCTTTCAGCAAATTCTTCCCCACAGTCATTACACTTAAAAGGTCTCTCACCCGTGTGTGTCCTCTGAGGAGTGACCAGATGTGAGTTCTGACTAAACGTTTGTAGCATTTGGGACAACTGAAAAGCCTTTCTCCTGAGTGTGTATTCATGTGAGCCACAAAATGAGAACTACCCCTGAAGCCTTCCTGCACTTGGGCATTGAAAAGGCCTTTCTCCAGTGTGGGTTCTTCGTTGCTCGATCATGTCTAAGCTCTGGCTGAAACCATCCTGGCAGTGGTTACACCTGTAAGGTTTCTCTCCCGTATGAATTCCCTGGTGGGTGATGAAATTTGAGCTTCAACTAAAGCTTTTCTGACATTCCAGGCATGTGGAGGGTTTCTCTCCTGAGTGCATTCTTTGGTGCATTAGGAGATGTGGCCTCGCCCGAAAGTCTTCCCACATTCTGGGCACTCGTAGGGTCTCTCACTGATGTGTGTTCTCTTGTGCTTTCCAAGTGTGGAGCTGTCATTGGATTTTTTTTCCTCACAACTACGCACTGGAAGGGCTTCTCTCCTGTGTGCCTCCAGAAATGAGTGACGAGGTGGGAACGCTGAAGCTTTGCCCACGCTGTACCTCGCCAGTACAGGTTCTTAGGTGTCTCCTGAGAGGTGTTTTGGTTAAAGATTTTCTCACAGTCTGCACACACAGGCTTCTTTCCTATGTATCCATGTATGTTTATGTCTCTCTCCTGGTCCTTGTCTCCTAGAAGGGCCCATGATGTTCTTCTAATTACAGAGCCTTCTCCCAGGCTCCTCCCCGTTAGAACTATGAGAAATATTATTGGTCCTTTTGAAGCCGTTTCATATTGTTCTGTTGTCTCAGAAATGTTCTGGCTGAGTTTTGTCACCTGATGTACAAAGTCTGAAAAATTAACAGAAGCAACACAGAATAAAATGATCAGAAAACAATAAGAATGACAATGTTTCTGGGCTGGAGAGATGGCTCAGTGGTTAAGAGCACCGACTGTTCTTCCAGAGGTCCTGAGTTCAATTCCCAGCAACCACATAGTGGCTCACAACCACTTGTAATGAGATCTGGTGCCCTCTTCTGGCCTGCAGGGACACATGCAGGCAGAATACTGTATACCTAATAAATTAATAAAGCTTAAAAAAAAAAAAGAATGACAATGTTTCTGATAAGACTCCACTTAGGGCCTGGAAAGATGGCTCAGAGGTCAAGAGCACTGGTTGCTCCTCCAGAGGACTGGCCTTGACTTGTTATGTAGCCAAGGATGGCCTTGAACTCCTGATCCTCAGGCTACCATCTCCTGAGTGGTGGGACTTCAGATGTAAACCACCATCCCAGCTTTGTTTGTTTTTAAGTGACAGGTAACTGGCCCATGGGAACAAGTCTCCCTTTCCCACAAAGACCTAGGTTGGTCTTTCACCTCTGACACCTAACTTCTGACTTTGTCCCTGGATGGGAAGAAGGAGTAACAGCATGTTGTGTCAAAGGGTTACAGTAAGATAGGAAGAAGACAGGAAGTAGCAAAGACCTCTGTAAACCATGAAGTGCCATAAAAACGGAGTCATTCTTCTGCTGGGAAGGCTGTGAGAATCTCATAGCAGTCTTGAGCTCTAAGAAATAATGTCCTCAAAGGGCATGCAGACCTGGCCCTCTCACAACCCTTCAGTATAAATCTAAAGGATAGAACCCTTACCCTTGGAGAGCCTGCCACGCTTCCAGCTGCGCTGGATGGCATCCCTGAGGAGAATTCTCTACACAACGTCCAGGTAAGCCACTCTTCTTTGAAGTCCCCAGCCACATCGGTGAGGGTCATAGGTCCTAAAGCTAGAGACCTCCATATGCATTAATAGCTCTGTAGTTATTCTTACTACTGTCTGAAGACCGAAAGATGGGTGTCAGCATCTCCAAACAAAAGTTCCCCTATCGACAATAGTCCTGAGGTATTTATATCAACCACAGAAGGGTTCCTTTTCTCTCTTTTCTTTTTTTTTTTTTTTTTTTTTTTTGGTTTTTCGAGACAGGGTTTCTCTGTGTAGCTTTGCGCCTTTCCTGGGACTCACTTGGTAACCCAGGCTGGCCTCGAACTCACAGAGATCCGCCTGGCTCTGCCTCCCGAGTGCTGGGATTAAAGGCATGCGCCACCACCGCCCGGCTTCTCTTTTCTTTTTTTAATGATTTATTTATTTTTATTTTATGTGAATTGGTGTTTTCCTGCATATACATCTGTGTGAGGATGTTGAATCCTCTGGAGCTAGAGTTACAGACAGGTGTGAGTTGCCATTCTGGGAATTGAACCCCAGTCCTCTGGAAGAGCAGCCGTGCTCTTAATCTCTCCAGCCTTTTGGGGGAGTGTTTTTTGTTTGTTTGTTTGTTTTTGTTTTGTTTGTTTGTTTTTATTTATTTTTTTATTTAATTTATTTATTTTGAGACAGGGTTTCTCTGTGTAACCCTGGCTGTTCTGGAACTCACTTTGTAGACCAGGTTGGCCTCGGACTCAGAGATTTGCCTGCTTCTGCCTCTAAGTGCTGGGATCAAAGGCTTGCGCCACTAAGCACCCAGCTCCTACATCAGCTTTTTGAGGGGGAGAAAGTTTCCATGATTTATATATAAACAAAGGAGTCAGATTTCATGCATAATTCAGTTTCTAGAAAACTTTCCATTCTCTTCAACTCCACCTTTATCAATAAGTCAGAAAGGTCTGGATCGATTATACTCATCTTAGCCATGAGAATGCCACCTTCAAAGGAAAGGGAAGGACTATGTAGCTCCCCAAAGAGAACCGTGCCGGGTAGCATTCTACTTCAAGGATTAATAAAATCAGAATGAGACTTAAAACATAGATGGAAAAAAAAAGATTAAAAACAAAAGACTTGTGTACACCTTTAGTTCTAGCACTCAGGAGATAGAACCAGGTGGATCTCTGTGAGTTTGAGGCCAGCCTGGTCTACAAAGCAAGTTTCAGGACAGCCAGGGCTGTTACCCAGAGAGACTTTGGAAAAACAAAAACAAAAGACTTGGACTGGAGAGATGGCTCAGTCATTGAGACTGTCTCCTGCTCTTCTAGAAGACCTGAATTTAGTTCCCAGCATCTACATTGGGCAGCTCATAGCTGCCTGGAACTCCAGCTACAGAGGATTAAGGCCTCTGCCCTCTATGGACTTCTGCACTCCCAAGTGTACACATGCACACATAATTTAAAACATTAAATAAATCTTTTTTAAAATACACAGATAGGTTGTAAAAATAAGTAAAAGCCAATGGGGAGGAACCCCAAACACAAGCTGAAATCTATCATTATCTTCATAATTGACAGCATGGACTTTGGGGCGGATGGTCCAAGTTGGCTGCTGCACGGACTGGTGATTCACTCAGCCATTAAATGCTATAATGCATTGGGGGTCACCAGGAAACATGAGATGATGCTTTTTCCTTAACGAGGTTGGGGAGGTGGCTGAGATAAAGTGCTGGCCACAAAGCATGAGGACCTGAATTGGCATCCTCAGCTCCCAGACAGGGCGGTTGGTGCACATCAGTAACTCCAGCATTTGACAGGGAGTGCAGCCAAAGGCAGATTTCTGACCAGCCAGACCAGACAAATCTATGTGCTCCAGGTTCAGTGAGAGACCCTATCTCAAAAATTAAGGTGGAGGGTGATTGACATTAACCTCTGACCTCCAAGTGCATGCACACATCCACACATGGATATAACACACACACACACACACACACACACACACACACACACACACACACACACAAACACACACACACAGTTCCAGCAGAAACAAACAGAAGTTAGCCAGTTGATCAATCACCTGTTACTAAGAATTCTCCATTTCAGTGGAAGAAGAATCAGATAGGGATAAAGTCTCTGTGTTGCCCCAGATGTAATGGAACTCCCTCTTGTGGTGATATATTGTGTACCCCAATAAAGCTTGCCAGAGGCCAGGCAGAGGTGGCACATGCCTTTAATCCCAGCACTCAAGAGGCAGAGCCAGGCAGATCTCTGTGAGTTCCAGGTCAGCCTGGTCTACAGAGCAAGATCCAGGACAGGCACCAAAACTACACAGAGAAACCCTGTCTCGAAAAACCAAAAAAACCACCACCACCAACAACAACAACAAAAAAAAAAAAAAACCAAAAAACAACCAGGTGATGATGATGATGCGGGCTGGAGAGATGGCTCAGTGTGGCTCACTGTTTTTCTGGACGACGTCCAGGTAAGCCACTCTGAGTTCAGTTCTAGCACCCATATCAGGCAGTTCATAACGCCTGTAACTCCAGCTCTAGGGGATCTGACGCCCTCTTCTAGCCTTCAAAGGCACACGTATACATGTGGCACACACACACACACACACACACACACACACACCTAAGTAAAATTAAGTTTATTTTTTTAAATAGTGATGAGTGACTAAGGAAGACATCCAAATGTTAACCTCTGGTCTCCACAGGCACCACAGGAGCAAGCACACCCCCACACATTCATGTATCACACACACACACACATACACACACACACACACACACACACACAGAGGAAGAGGGTGGGGAGTTGGGGTTAATGTGGGGTGTCCCTCTGAGCCTGGGTGGTACACAGACCCAGGGGCCCCACAGGGTGAAGGAGTTTTCTGTGGGCTCAGAGGTCTAAGAGCAGTTTGAACAATTTAACAAGACCCTGGGGTCAGGGAGAAGGGGGAGGAAGGCTCTTGTTTACAGATATCAGAGTCAGGGACCCTCTTTGTGGTGGGAGGGAAGATTTCTGGGGTGCTTCCCACCATCTCCTGCCAAGAGCCGAAAACCAACTTCCTTTCCTGCCCTTGAACTCCACATGGCTTATGAAAGACTTCTCTGTGTTCAGTGAGCCCTGTGATGAGGCTGCTGTGACCTCATACATTAACTTTCTAAGAGGACAACCAATTCTCTATTTAATGACTCATGCTGAACTCACAGCCCTTCCTTCCCCATGGGAAGTTTCTCATTTCTTCCAATAGAACATTTTATTTCTATAAACACATAGTAATATAAGTTCATTTTTAAAAATACAAATACAAGTAAGTAAAAATGAGAAAAATACTTCATTTAGGGGAAAAACAACAACCACCACTAAAAATTCACTATTGCTGCCTTTCTTTCCGTAATAGAACAGCAGTTCTCAACCTGTGGGTTGTGACCCCTTGGGTCAAAGGACCTTTTCACAGTGGTTGCCAAAGATCAGCAGAAAACACAGATATTTACGCTATGATTCTTAACAGTAGCAAAATTACAGTTACGAAGTAGCAATGAAAATAACTTTATGGTTGGGGGGTCACCACACCATGAGGAGCTGTATTAAAGGGTCGCAGCACTAGGAAGGTTGAGAACCACTGGAATAGAAAAAGTCGTCTAGACGTCCAGGCAGAGTGGAACAAGCCTGAAATCCCAGCCCTTGGGAACTAGAGGCAGGAGGATCGGGTGTTCAAGGTCATCTTCTGCTGAATAGAACTTTGGAGGCCGGTCTGGGCTACATGAGACACCGCTACCACCACTCCACCTCAAAAAACAAGAAGGCAGCTTGGGGCCCAGGAGATGGCTCCACTAGGAAAGAGCTTGCCTGGCTGAGTGTGATTCCACAGAACCCACTTGAAAATTCAGGGCACAGTGGAGCCGGCTTTTAACCACCCCACCCCCATCCCCAGAGTTCACTGATGAGCTCCAGGCCAGCCAAGAGCCTCTCTCACAGATCGACCACTTCCTGAGGATGAAACCTGGGTTTGTCCTTGGCCCTCCACAAACTGTCATGTGAACCCACATCTACACATTAAATATGTATACACACACGTATATAATCTTGTGCGTTTTCGTTTGTGTAGCCCACGCGAACCTGGTACTCACATTCCTCCTGCCTCAGTTTTGAGTGCTGGAATAACAGGTGTGTGCACCTCTAAGGGATTTCTAGGTTTTGCTTTTGTTTTGAGTTGTTTAAAGAGGCACAGTAGAGTCGCAGGGGCTATTGTCTCTGCAGAGGGCGGGCCATGTTTATCTTCACATGGCTCTGAGGTGGGTTTCATGTGCTCTGAAGTCTTGAGTGATCTGGTTTACGGGCATCACAAGAACAAGCAGGATCCACATCTAGCTTCTGCCGAGGCCTTCTCCAGTGCCGAGATGTGGGTCTTTGACTTGGGACTGAGGAAGGTAAAAGCTGATGAATTCCTATTATGTGGCCACATGGTGTCACATGAGTGTGAGCAACCCTCCTTCAAAGCCCTGGAGTCCGCCCACCCGTGTTTGTGCCAACAATACATTGGGAAGAGCTGTGGGAAAATGGCCTTCATATTTCAGTGAGGACATTCCCTTCTCACCATCTGCAGCAACAAGATGCTGTCCTGTGTGGGGCTGACAGGCTCCAGCCTGGCATTCAGAGTGGAGCGCTTCGGGGAAGCCTCTGGGCACAGTGGCCATGATGTCCGTCCTCACCAAGCTGCAGAATAAGGAACATGGGGCTGAAGTTCTGCCAAGTTCAAGTTCCCTGGCCACAAGATGATCCACCTCTCAAAGAAGTGAGGCTTCACCACGTTGAATGCGGATGAATTTGAAGATAATGGCAGCTGAGAGGCGGCTCATCCCTGAGGGCTCTGAGAGCCCCAGTCATCCCAACGGGGTGTGTGTGTGTGTGTGTGTGTGTGTGTGTGTGTGTGTGTGTGCAGCGGTCAAGGGCTTCCATTGCGCTGGGTCCTGTACCATACCAAATTGTATCCAGTAATAAACCTCACATCCAGCTTGGCGCCAAGAGGGGAGTTTTGGTGGCTGGCAGGATTGGGGAGAAGAGAGGTCCAACTTCAGGATAGCCCACGGTCTGTCTGCTTTCTCCTGCCATCCCATGGACAGCAAATGAGAACAGTCGGGAGGTGACTCTGGCAGGTGACACTCTACAAGCTAGAACCTGAGGAAGAACATTCCTTTTACATTCAGTCACAGGCGGTGGTACTGCCAGGCGGACCACGCCCTAGGGGAGGCCTAGGAGGAGGAAGTTGCTGGGGATGGGGATGGGGGATGTGGTTCTTGCGTAGAGAAATGTGACAGAGCTGGGGATTCCCAGAAGGGGAGAGTTTTTCCCTATGAGGGAGGGGAAGAAAGACCCTGCAGTCTCATACCCAAGGAGATGGTGTTTCTCAAATGTCAAGTTTCACAAGTTACCAGGTGAGCTTCCTGAAAAGCAACAAAACAGAAGAGACTCGCATTGCCTGCCCTGCCCCCACCCTACCCCACCCCCAATATTCAGGACCAAACCCAAGGCTTCTTGTGCTTGCTTGGCCAAGTGCTGTGGTACCTCCAGTCTTGGTTGGCGACTTTACTTTTGGTAATTTCTCTTTCTTCCTTCCTTTCTTCCTTCCTTCCCTCCTTCCTCCCTCCCTCCCTCCCTCCCTCCCTCCCTCCCTCCTCCCTCCCTCCCTCCCTCCCTCCCTTCCTTCCTTCTTTCCTTCCTTCCTTCCTTCCTTTCTCTCTTGTTTTTGTTTTTGTTATTTTGTTTTTTGACACAAGGTTTCACTGTGTAGTCTTGGCTGTCCTGGAACTCCATCTGTAGATGAGGCTGACCTGGAACTCACAAAGCTCTGCCTGCCTCTGCTTCCTGAGTGCTGGAATTAAAGGCGCCACCATGAGCCTCTTTCTTTTTCTTTTTTCTCGTATGTATGTGTGTGTGCATGTCTACATTGGTGTGGACATAACTGTTGGGCCGTGAAGGCCTGCTTTACATCTGGTACCCTCCTCAATCGCTCTCTATTAAAGCAGGGTCTCTATCCGAACCTGGATCTCCCCAGTTCCAGCTTACCCTTAGGGCCACGCCCCCAATGCTGCCTCCCAAGTGCTGGGATCTTGCCTGTGAGGGGTTTCTATAGGTTCCATAGGTTGGGTCTTCACCTACATGGTTGCATGGCAATCCCCGCAGCCTGCCTGTCTGGTTTTGGTTGTGTGTGTGTGAATACAGATTTATTAGGAGAAAATGAAAAAACTGACAGTGGGACTCTAAGATTTTTGTTGTTGTTTGAGACAGGGTCTCACTATGTAGCCCCTGCCAGCCTGCTTTCTATGTGGACCAGGCTGGCCTTGAACTCACAGAGCTCCTCCTGCCTCTGCCTCCAGCGTACTGGGATTAAAGATGTGTGCCATCATGCCTGGCCAACAGCAGTATATTTACAAAGAACCTTTTACATTACAGTCATAGGGAATGGTTCAAAATAAATCCCCAGGACTTTTGAGTGGGGAACTGAGAACAATAAAAAACAGATGATGTAACCAGGGTGGGGGACTGAGAACCTTAAGTCTCTGTTTTTGAACATGGAAATTTAAGACATTAAAGTAGACACAAAGCTCTAGTGTTGATTAAATACACACATTTTAAAAATGAGAGTAGAATCATGCTATGATATTACTTAGTAATTTGCTTCTATAACTTAGGTAGGAACATAATGACTTAGCAAATAAATGCACAAAAGACTCCTGACTCACCAGGTCTCTACTGGAGCAGTGTATAGACTATCAGGTCTGTACTGGAGCGGTGTATAGAACATCAGGTCTGTACAGGAGCAGTGTATAGACCATCAGGTCTGTACTGGAGCAGTGTATAGACCATCAGGTCTGTACTGGAGCGGTGTATAGACCATCAGGTCTGTACAGGAGCAGTATATAGACTGTCAGGTCTGTACTGGAGCAGTGTATAGACCATCAGGTCTGTACTGGAGCAGTGTATAGACCATCAGGTCTCTACTGGAGCAGTGTAAGGTCTCTACTGGAGCAGTGTATAGACCATCAGGTCTGTACTGGAGCAGTGTATAGACCATCAGGTCTCTGCTGGAGCGGTGTATAGACCATCAGGTCTCTGCTGGAGCGGTGTATAGACCATCAGGTCTGTACTGGAGCAGTGTATAGACCATCAGGTCTGTACTGGAGCGGTGTATAGACCATCAGGTCTGTACTGGAGCAGTGTATAGACCATCAGGTCTCTGCTGGAGCGGTGTATAGACCATCAGGTCTGTACTGGAGCAGTGTATAGACCATCAGGTCTGTACTGGAGCAGTGTATAGACCATCAGGTCTCTGCTGGAGCAGTGTATAGACCATCAGGTCTCTGCTGGAGCAGTGTATAGACCATCAGGTCTGTACTGGAGCAGCATGGCTTCTCTGCACAGGTGTTGGGCTCCATTCTTTTGTCCGAGCTGATGAGCTGTTAATCCTTAGCCTTCAGTTAGTTCTGCCTCACTCTAAACTGTTAGTCATCATGAGCACAAGAAAGAACTTCTGTTTCACAGCCTGGACTTGACCTTAACATGCATTTGAAACACTCATTCCCAGAAGAAACCACACTATCCTGTTAATTGTAAGAAGTCGCTTATTACGGATCTCTGGCCCCCCCCCCTTTTTTTTTTTTTACATTTTATTGTTGTTTATTTTGTGTGTGCTTGTGTGTACTCATGTGTGAGCAAATGCATTTTAATTGAACATGCCAAAAAATAATTTTAGCACATAAAGAAATGAATTTAAAAAGAGAATTGAAATGACTGTAATGTGTTAAAAATCTTTAACATAAACAGCATATGAAATCAATCATAGATACATGAAAACAATTACCATAGACCCGTAACACAATTACATGATAATAGGGCATCCAGATTAGAAAAAAAAAAGTTAGAAAGCTTATCTCTATTTCTTTAAGATGATAGGGGAAGTAGTTTGTCCAGTAAACTTAAGGTAATCCCTTTCTCACTCTCTCTAAATGGCTTACAGCAGGGGGTTGGGGGAGGTGTTTTTTGTTTTGTTTTGAGAGACACACGTTCTTTCCTTCCATCTTGTGGGTCCAGGGTTGACAGCATCTGCCCTTACCTGCTGAGCGATCTTGACAGCCCCGCCTTGTCTTTTTCCTCCTGTGCACGTGCAGGTATGTCTGCGCATGCGTGTGGAGACCTGGGGTTGATGGCAGGAGTCTCCCTCTGTCTCTTCTTCCCTTGCTTTTTGAGGCAGTGTTTCTCAGACTCCATGCTCACTGTGAAGTCTCAGACCCTGGGATAAATGGCGGAGGGGCCTATTTTACATATCAAAGTGGACCTGGCCACCAGGTTCTCCCAGCATCCTTCAGTCTCTACCTGTTGGAGACTGGCATACCCCGCCCTCTACCCTGAACTCTCCCGCCCAGGGGTTGGGCTGCTCTTCCTTATATAACCCAGGCATTTTGGTTACCGGCTCCTTTTGTACCCTTGTCCTCTAGGCTGTTGCACCTCCCCCTCTCCGCCCACACCCCGGTCCCCATGTCCCTGTCCCCGACATGGCCCAGCTCAGTCTAGTCATGCCCACTCTGAACTCTCCCACATGTTCCTGCCTCTGGCTATGCTCTTCCATAAATCTATAATAAATTTTCTCCTTCACCACACCTAGGAGCAGTCATGTCCTTTCCTTCCGTGTGTGTGTGTGTGTGTGTGTGTGTGTGTGTGTGTGTGTGTGTGTGTGTGTGTGTTTCTGAGACAGGGTTTCTCTATGTAACAGCCCTGGCTGTCCTGGAACTCACTTTGTAGACCAGGCTGGCCTCGAACTCACAGAGATCTGCCTCTGCCTCCCGAGTGCTGGGATTAAAGGCGTGCGCCACCACGGCTCGGCACTTTATTTTTTTTTTTTAATCCACTCACCAATAACAGCTAGTCTCACTAGCAGCTTGTTTCTAGTGTAACGATAAATAAAAAAGAAAGGCAGGCCGGGCGGTGGTGGCGCACGCCTTTAATCCCAGCACTCGGGAGGCAGAGCCAGGCGGATCTCTGTGAGTTCGAGGCCAGCCTGGACTATAGAGTGAGTTCCAGGAAAGGCGCAAAGCTACACAGAGAAACCCTGTCTCGAAAAAACAAAAAAACAAAAAAACAAAACAAAACAAAACAAAAAAAAAAAAAAAAAAAAGAAAGGCAAAGTGAGTACCTTTCGGCAGGCACAGACAGACAGACAGACAGACACACACACACACACACACACACACACAGAGTTAGTGCAAGAGGTTTATGGGGGAGGGGAGCGAAAGGCCGTGTTGAGTATGGACATGAGAGAGGCAGGCAGACAGAGAGACAAGAGGAAGAAGAGAGGGAGAGAGGAGAGAGGGAAGAAGAAGCGAGAGAGAGAGCAAGCTGTGCCTGGCGGCCCGTTTAAGGGGTGCACATGTCACACAGCTGACGTGAAAGACACTTGGCGACAGGTGATAACTGCTTTGGTGGCAGAGGCAGGCTGCCGGGGGCAGAAACTGACACCTAGACCCATCCGTTCTAAGCTTCTGAATCATACTTAGTAACGTGGTGTTTCTGGGAAACGTCTTTGTAAACGTGATGCCCCCATTCCTGCACAGTCCGGTAGATATGAAGGTTCTAAAGAAACCCCCGTGTCTCTCCTGCTGGGAAAAGGAAAGGGCGCCAGCCACAGAGGGAACTTGTCCTTCTGAAAGATTTCAGACAGCTGTAGGGACTTGTCAAACCCACCTCGCAGGATGAGCCTAGACCCCAGATGGCGTGTCGCTGGTGGGTCTAACTGTCTCTTGACCAGGACTGCTTGGACGTGCATACCCTTGGCCCTCTGTTTAAACTTTTTTGCTTCAGGACCCTCAGGTGGACTTGAGGGTTTTGCTGGATCTTTGTCCCCACTTCCCAGTATGAACACATTGAATAAATCTTCTTTTTTTTTTGCTTTTTACTTTGAATTTGGCTCTTTTTTATTTTTTTTAATTAAATTTTTGCTTGTTGTGGAAGGGTGGCCAGACCTAACTTGGCACAAGCTGTGACCTCCAAGTTACCTGCTAGAAAGCAGTCTGGGGGGGCTGGAGAGATGGTTCAGAGGTTAAGAGCACTGACTTCTCTTCCAGAGGTCCTGAGTTCAATTCCCAGCAACCACGAGCCATCTGTAATGAGATCTGGTGCCCTCTTCTGGCCTTCAGTCATATATATGTAATAAATAAATCTTAAAAAAAAAAAAAAAAAGAAAGAAAGAAAGAAAAAAAGCAGTCTGGGACACAATTAAAGCCAAACCAAGGGCTAGAGAGATGGCTCAGAGGTTAACAGAACTGGCTGCTCTTCCAGAGGTCCTGAGTTCAATTCCTACCAGCCACATGGTGGCTCACAACCATCTGCAATGAGATCTGGTGTCCACTTCTGGCCTGCAGGCAGAATACTGTATACATAATAAATAAATCTTTGAAATTAAAAAAAAAATAGAGATAAGCTTTCTAAATGTTTCTAAACTGGATGCCCTAGTTTCATGTAATTGATATGCATCTATGATAATTGTTTTCATGTATCTTTGGTTGTCTTCATATGTCATTTATGTTAAAGATTTTAACACATTGTGGTCATTTCAGTTCCCTTTTTAAATTCATTTCTTTTATGTGCTAAAATTATTTTTTTTGGCATGCCCAATTAAAATGTATGAGCAGATTCAAATTTAAATATTGTGATCATATATTAAGGCCTGATAAATACTTACTATTTTATAAATTTGAGTACTCTAAACATCTTAAAACCTGTTAAAATGATATCTTTGGAGTATTAAATGTTTTTATAAACATTTAATGTTATATACATAGATTTTGATAAGGATTTCTTTCCAAAACAGATTCTCATTTATATAATGGGTAGGGTAACAGAATTAAGATGATTCCTTCCAAAAACCTTTTTTCATATAAAATTGTTAAATGCAGGGGTTTTTATTAAGATTTGACTATATATAAATTAATAGATACATGTTTCCCTTTCATAATTAGGATTTTAGAAAATATAATTCCAACAAATAATGAAGTTCAAATTCTGTTTATTAAAAGAAAAACTTACGTATGATTGTGTATATGAACTATTTATCTATGTGGTTATATTTTATTTTTACATAATCCATTTATTGCCCAATTGGCTTGTGAGAAACTGCTCATGTTAACAAAGAAATGGCTAATGGTCCTAAATATTTCTTTGAGACGTATATCATAAGTTTTTAAATTAAAAATGTTTAAATCTGCTTTTAAGCAGGGTGTGGTGGCGCACGACTTTAATCCCAGCACTCGGAGGCAAAGTCAGTAGGATCTCTGTGAGTCTGAGGCCAGCCTGGTCTACAAAGAGAGTTCCGGGACAGCCAGGGCTACATAGAAAAGCCCTGTCTTGAAAAACAAAAAACAAAAAGAAAAGAAAGCCAAAGAAAAAAAGATGATTACTCACTCCTACTGCAGAATGTGTTTTTTCTTGTAGACCATTGTCTTCCCTTGAGATACCAAACTCTTTAGTCCAAAGATTAAAAGGATAATTTATGTCTGTGCTCTTAAATATGTCTTGTTTATATATGAGTGTATAGATAAATACAAACATTTTAAATATTTTTGACTACTACTGCTTTAAAAACAAAAATAAACAAATAGTTTGTTTTTTTTTTTTTCAAGATCCCTGCTTTAACCAGGGCCCACGTAAGAGGAAATTCAAGGTATTTTCTGTTTTCTGTTTGTTTGTTCTTGAGACAGACGGGGTTTCCCTGTGTAGCCCTGGCTGTCCTGGAACTGACTCTGTTGACCAGGCTGCCCTCAAACTCTCAGAGATCTGCCTGCCTCTGAGTGCTGGGATTAAAGGCGTGCACCAACACCGCCTGACTACTTTTTATTAGTATTTTTTGAGGCATCAAGGTAGGATAAGGCATCTAGAACAGGATAAAGTTTGGCATTTAAGACTTTAGTATCATTTTAACTAAAAATAGAGATGAACACTTTAAAATATACCATTATGGTACAACACATTAAGATGATCTGTAAACTCTAAGATGTTTATGTAAGCCTCAAAGTACATTTTCAAAATGACAATTAAAAATACTTAGTGCTGCCAGGCAGCCTTGGCGCCAGCCACTGCCTTCCATGCTCCTACTGATATGGCCCATTAAGCAGAGCTTAAAGCATTCCACTGCTTTCCTAACCCAAAGTCTCAAAGTCCCCATTCCTCCAAACAAAAGCATGGTCAGGCCGATCACAGCAACACCCCACTTGTGGTATCCACTTCTGTCTTAGTTAGGGTGTCTATTGCTGTGAAGAGACACCATGACCATGACAGCTCTTATAAAGAAAACATTTCATTGTGGTGACTTTCATTTTCAGAGGTTTTGTCCATGATCATCATGCTTTGATATGATGGGGCATCCTCATGTATATCAGATCCTAAGAACAGGCTTCCCAGCTATGAGGGACCTCATAATATTTAATAAATAATAATACATAAATTGTGACATTTGGCCAGTAGGGAGCACTGTGAATGAAAACTCTTGAAAAGAAGCTGTGAAGACTAACTGACTGACTGACTGACCGACTGACTGACAGTATTTCAGTATTCAGTATTGTGGGACGATTGGAATGTTGCAGGTCCAGAGGTTAATTATCTTACTTACCTTGGGCTAACTCTAGCCTCAGAACAGCCATCCCTTATAACACCCAGGAACATTCTCTTCCCTTGCCACACTCTTCTATGCTCTCTTTTTTCTCCACTCACCAGTCTGGACTCCAAGGTCTGCTCTTCAACCTTGCTCCTACTAGTAGGTCAGATTTCCCTGTTTCACATTCTAATCCACCAGTTTCATTTTCCAAGCAGGGGATTCCCCACCATCCACTTCTGCAATTTCCAGGCTGGTTGACATGTTCTGTGTGCTCAGACAGAGGTGTGACCAACAAAGACAACTCCATCTAGTTCCTGTCTCTCTCCTCCCAGCGGACCGGCCTGGGGAGTGAGGAGGAGATGGAGGAGGAGACAGAGAAGCTTATAAGGGAAGCAAGCCACAGAGAACAGTGCCTTGGGCTACCCAGCCCAAGCCGACTCTTTTCTTGCCTCTTCCTCCCTGAGATCTTCCCGATGTCCTAATATGTGCATAAGAGCTTCCATGTCACTGGGAAATTACTTTCACAAACATTCTTGTTGTCAGTTTGGAACTTAGGGCCTGAACACAGGGACTCCCCCAATGGCACCCTAGCTCCTCTAAAAAGAGGCTAAGGGTAACAGAGTAGAAAATCGAATTCACGGAAATAAAAAGCCTGCACCTTGTCTAGTCGAAAACTTGGAAATGTGCGTGACTTTCTCTTTCTTTTGTGTATCCAGATACACATACCTATGCGCGCGCGCGCGCGCGCGCACGCACACACACACACACACACACACACACACACACACACACGTGGAGGCCAGAGGTCAATGTCCGGTGTCTTCCTCTATTGCTCTCCACCTTACTTTTTGAGACAGGGTTTCCCACTAAACCCAGACCTCAGCAACTGGCTAGACTGACTGAGCATCAGGTCCCAGGGATCTCTTGTCCTGCCTCCTTGCTGGGACTACGGGCATATCACTATATCTAGCATTTTATATAGGTGCTGGATCCCAGCTCAAGTCCTCATGCTTGACGGCAAGAGCTTTGACTAAGCCATGTGTCCAGCCCCTTCTTTCCTTCCTTCTTTCTCAAGACATGATGTTAGCTCTTCATTTAATCTGTTGTGAGACAGGGTCTCACAATGCGCCTGAGGCTGGCCTGAACCCAGACTCCTCCTGTCTTAGCTTAGGATGGTGTTTATGCCCGAGATGAAACTGAACTGTACATAGGCAAGAAATGTGCTTATCCGTGTAAAGCAAAAACCAGCACTGTGCTTTGGGTTGGGAGCCTTAGCCTTTAGCAACTGAGGCTTCTCTCCAGCCCAGCACTAGGAAGGCAGAGGGAAGTGGATCTCTGGTTTGAGGCCAGTCTGGTCTACATATTAAATGCCAGGCCAGCTAGAACTACAAAGTGAGACCTTGTCTCAAAAAGCAACAACGAACAAAACAAAACAACAAAAAAGTGACTCCTGGAAGCAAACCAAACCAAACCAAAGTAACTCAGGTCCATGGAACTCAGGTTTGTGCCAGATTCCGAAGCAACCTCCTGGCACAGGCTGCTGGGCACAGAACCTGCTTGATGCTGCACCCCATGTGGATTTAAACTAACAGGAAGCAAATAAGTAAAAGTAGATTGGGGGAGAGTCTAAATAAATACATTAGCTGGGTATGGTAGTACTTACCTCTAATTTCAGCACTTGAGTAGCTGAGGTAAGTGTATTGATTGCAGATATGAGGCTAGCCTGAATTACATAGAGTTTAGGGCTAGCCTGGGCTACATAGTGAGACTTTCTTCCTGCCGCAGGCTCCTAGGCACTGGGATTCAGGCTGTGCCCCGACTGCAGAAAGGTAAGCACCGTCCTATATGCTGTTCATACACAATAGTGCAAACTTTCTGGGAGTCCTGCAGCATGCACAAAAGGACTTACAGGTGGTTTGACTCAGTAATTCCAGTACTATTTCTTCCATAAGGAAACGGTCAGGAAGTAATATAAAGATATGAATAGCCTGTAGAAGCCAAGCATGGTGGCACATGTCTTACAAACCCAAGCACTTAGGAGGCTGAGGCAGGAGGATTGAAGCCAATTTGGGCTTCATAATGAGTTTAAGTCCAGCTTGAACTACAGAATGAGATCCTTCTCAAAAACCAAACCAAACCAAACAAAAGGTCACTATGGCCAGGTAATAGAAATAAGCAAAAGTAGGGCTGGTGTGATGGTTCACCAGGTGAAGGGACCTGCTGCCAAGCCCAGTAACCTGAGTTTGATCCCCAAGACCCACTTTGTGGAGGCAAAGAACTAACTCCAGAAGTTGTCCTCTGACTTCTACATACTCTTCATTGCATGTACACACACACACACACACACACACACACACACACAATCAGGAGTTGAGTGTTGCTCAGTGGTTAAGTATATGTTCAGCATTTACAATAACATGGGCTCAATTGCCTGAACATTAAAAACAGAAACAAATAAATCAAATCAGGGTATGGACTTTTGTATGTGATATTTATAGCCATATAAAAATATATGTTCCATTTATCTATTTATAGCTGAAGACATAAACTTGTGAGTTGTATTTCCACTATTCTACTAGAATGCCAAAGAAATCTCCTGAGACTGACTCCCACAAGGTCACAGTCCTCTCGGGGAAGTAAACAGAATTAACTGTTGGGGAGGGCTGTTCCCTCTGAAGGCTATCAAGTTCACCGTCAGGGAAAGTGGGGACCAGTAACCAACCCTTTGGGTGAGGGGCGGACAAAGAAGACAGGGATGCCAACACGGTACTAGAAATGCCCTTTGGGCTGAGTGTGGTAGCATGGACTTGTAATTGTAGCACTTGACGGTCGAGAGGGTCATTATAAACCGGAAGCAAGCCTGGGCTACAGCGTAAGACTGTCCCAACTCAAAACTAAAACCAGAAGTCACTGTGGGGCTCACAGGTATGGTGACCCACACCTGTGGTCCTAGTTCATGGGAAGATCAAAAGTTAAGGTCCTACATAGACAGATTCCAGACCAACCTGGGGTACGTGAGACCCTCTCTCAGAAACGGACAAGTCAGCCTTGAGAGTCGGTGAACTTTGTATCTCTTTGATCTGGTAAAAAATTCATATCGATGAAATCCTATTTGTGGGTAGAAAAATCTCTGGAAATGAAAGTGGTTTGCTGTCTGGACCAGGAAAGGGACTCCGGTAGCTGGTAGGAAGTGGGATCTTACTGGTGTGTATCTGAAGGACCGGCAATGTCACCCTGGAGAGAACTTGCAGGGCCATCAGAGAGTGACACCTTGTGGTGGTCAAGAGTAACAACAGAAACTGTCCAGTCCTTGGGAGTGGGGCTTTCCTTCAGCAGGTGTGACAGGCCAAAGGGCCTCTATGGGGAATTACTCGGGTCCTTGGCCCCGGTGAACCTTGGAGTGGGGACAGCTTCAATAAAGCTAACTGGCTATCCTTCAATCTTTGAAGGATAGTTAGTTTTCAGTTTCACTTATTTTGGATTTTTTTTTTTTTAAGAGACAGGGTCTCACTATGTAGCCAAAGCTGGTCTTTAGCTCAGGATCTTCCCGCTCCAGCCTCTTGGTGCTAGGATTACCTGGCGGGGGGGTGGGGTGGGGTGGTATTTACTGAAAATTCTGATTGTTGAGCTGGACACGATGGCTTATATCTGTAATCCCAGCACTAAGGATGCTGAGCAGGAGAGCAGAAGTCTGAAGTTGCCCTGGGCTGTGGTGAGTTCTAGGCAATACTAAGCTACAGAGTAAGATCCTGTCTCAAAAATCCCAAGCCAAAAACTCAACCCCATTGAGATTAAAGGTGGTGGTGGTGGTGGCGGCGGCGGCGGCGGCGGCGGCGGCGGCGCACGCCTTTGATCCCAGCACTCTGGAGGCAGAGACAGGTGGATCTCTATCAGTTCGAGGCCAGCCTGGTCTAGAGATTGAGTTCCAGGACAGCCAGAGATACACAGAGAAACCCTGTTTTGAAAAAAAATGCACTCACATGATAAAATGGAGTTAAAAGCAGCCGAACCAACAACAACAACCCCCCCCCTCGTGTTTTTCAGTCTCCCTCACTAATACAAACCATTATCAACATTCTTTGTGTGTATGTGCAGTGAACCTGTGGGCCCGGGGAGGTCAGAGGTCGGCGTCAGGTGTTGTTTTGAGGCAGAGTCTCTCCCTGAGACCTGTAGCTCACCCATTAGGTCAGGCTGGTTGGACAGGGAGCTTCAGAGATCAGTCTCCCCAGCCATACCATGAACACTTTCTGGTGGACAGAGCAAGAAAAATGTGACCAGGACCTCGAAGACTACACACTGGATGTTTCTTTAGCTGTTCTCACGAGGGGTGTCACATACATGCACACTGCATCGCTCCTTGTCCTTTCTACCCACTTGGGGACCGTCTGTGTTAGCACAGAGAGAGCAAGCCCTTTCTCCCCCCTCCTCCTCTATCTCCTTATTCTTCTCCGGGCTAGCCCCTGAACTCAAGGCCTGCAGAAGCCCTGCTCTCAATCTTTTGTTCTTTGCGGCCTCCCCCCACCCCCTTGCCCCTCTGGGGTAATAAAGCTCTTTGTGCTGAGAATTTGGTGTCTAGGGGTGTCCTGTACCGAATCTGGGGGCAGACCCTCCCTTTCACACCCTAAAACAGCCGAGGAAAAACAGACAAATTACCAGTGGAGTGGAGTTTATTTTTCCTTTATTTCTCTTCTGTGATCTGTTCATTTATTACCTGTCGTCTTGTGTTGTGTGTGTGTGCGCATGTGCTCATTTGTACAAAGTCACAGTAATTAGAGGCCAGTACCTTGTCCTATGTGCTACAAATACAACTCACTTGTCCTTGGACTTCATTTGTGGCCGTTTTTGGTGGGGAATGGAGTTGGTGTGTGTGTGTGTGTGTGTGTGTGTGTGTGTGTGTGGTGTGTGTGTGGTGTGTGTGTGTGTGGTGTGTGTGTGGTGTGTGGTGTGTGGTGTGTGTGTGTGGTGTGTGGTGTGTGTGGTGTGGTATGTGTGTGTGTGTGTGTGTGGTGTGTGGTGTGTGGTGTGTGTGTGTGTGTGTGGTGTGTGTGTGTGTGGTGTGTGTGTGTGTGTGTGTGGTGTGTGTGGTGTGTGTGTGTGTGTGGTGTGTGTGTGTGTGGTGTGTGTGTGTGTGTGTGGTGTGTGTGGTGTGTGTGTGTGTGTGTGTGTGTGTGACATTACACGTGTGTGGGCCTGTGCAGATGACAGAGGGTATCCTTCTCTGTCTCTCTCTGGTTTATCCCCTTGAGGCAGGCTCTCTCACTGAACCTCAGACTATGTCGGCAGTCAACAAGCCTGATCCCCATCTCCACCTGTCTCCCACCCCTGCAGTGTGAGAGTTACAGGAACCTATAGCCATACTCAGCTTTTCACTTGGTCCTGGGGATCTGAACTCAGGGCCTCATGTTTTCACAGAAGATGCTCTCACCTACGGAGCCATCTCCATAGCCACCTCACTTTCCTTCCTTCCTTCCTTCCTTCCTTCCTTCCTTCCTTCCTTCCTTTCTCTCTCTCTCTCTCTCTCTCTCTCTCTCTCTCTCTTTCTTTCTTTCTTTCTCTCTCTCATTCTTTCTTAAGACAGGGTTTCTCTGTGTAGCCTTGGCTATCCTGAAACTCCCTCTATAGACCAGGCTGGCCCCGAACTCACAGAGATCTGCCTGTCTCTAACTCCCAAGTGCTGGGATTAAAGGCCACCATCGTCTGGCTCACTTTTCTTTTAAAAAAAAAATATTTTTATTTTTAGTTTTGTGTATGAGAGTTTTGCTGAAATATATGTCTGTACACCACATATGTGTCTGGTTCCCACAGAGGCCAGAAGAGAGCATTGTATCCTCTGAAACTGGAGTTATGGGTGGTTGTGAGCCACCATGTGGATGCTGGGAATCAAACCCAGGTCCTTTGGAAGAGCAATGGGTGCTTTTAACTACTGAGTTATCTCTGTAGTCCCCCAGTTCCCTTTCCTTGGAACGGCAGTGCTACAATGAGACCAGGGCCTTGCCAATACTAGACAAGCGCTCCAGTCCTTAGCTGTGTCTCGATCCACTGAGGCCTTTTTATGCTACACAAATAGTTTAATTTTATATATTTTTGTTTTTCTTATCTGTTCAGCTTAGTAGATGTGCTGTCATACCTGGTCAGGTTCTGTCCCACTCCCATTTTTTCATGTATGTGATGTGGTGTGCATGTGTGTCTACATGACTTTTCCTGTGTGTGGCTGCACTTGTATGTGGGTATGTGCCAGGCTGATGTGGCTGGCGGATGTGGGGAGTCTTCCTCCACTGTTTTTCCACTTCATTCAGGGTCTCCCAGTCAAACCCAGAGCTCACTGATGTGACTAGTCTTGCTAGGTGGCTTACTCTGGGGATCCCCTCTCTCCACTTTCCAAGGCTGAAATTACAGGGAGGCCTCAGGCTTACCTGGCATTCAAAGCAACTGTTTAACCTGAGCCATCTTTGTAAGCCCGTTTTTCATTTTTTTGAGACATGTCTTGCTGTGTAGTCCATGCTGGCCTTGAACACGTCATCCTGCTCGACCTCTTGAGTGCTGAGATCGCTGGGTTGTGCCACTGTGTCATACTTATTTACACATGCAAATTTGTCTTTATTTGTTCTGATTTCTTTTCTTTTTGTCTTTCGTTTTTTCTTTTTTTTTTTTTTTTTTTTTTTTTTTTTGGTTTTTCGAGACAGGGTTTCTCTGTGTAGCTTTGTGCCTTTCCTGGGACTCACTTGGTAGCCCAGGCTGGCCTCGAACTCACAGAGATCCGCCTGGCTCTGCCTCCCGAGTGCTGGGATTAAAGGCGTGCGCCACCACCGCCCGGCGTCTTTCGTTTTTTCAAGACAGGGTTTCTCTGTGTTGCCCCGGCTGTCCTGGAACTCGTTCTATAAACAAGACTTGGCCTCAAACTCAGAGATCAGAATGCCTGTGCCTCCTGAGTGCTGGGATCAAAGGTGTACACCACCACTACCCCGCTTGTCCTGATTTCTAAACGGATTACTTTTTGTTTGTTTGTTTTTTCGAGACAGGGTTTCTCTGTGTAGTTTTGGTGCCTGTCCTGGATCTCACTCTGTAGACCAGGCTGGCCTCAAACTCACAGAGATCCGCCTGGCTCAGCCTCCCGAGTGCTGGGACTAAAGGCGTGCACCACCACCGCCCAGCTTGGATTACATTTTTTAAAAATTCATTTAATATATTTATTTGAAGTAGGGTCTCATTACATTCATTATGTAACCCTGTCTGCCCTGGAACTCACTATGTTGTCCAGGCTGGCCTCGAACTCATAAAGATCTGCCTATCTTTGCCTTTCAAGTGCTGGGATTAAAGATGTGTGCCACTATGTCTGCCTGCTTTGGGGTTATTTTTTCCAAGAATAAATTCAAATTGCGTGTGTGTGCGTGTATGTGTGTGTGTGTGTGTGTGTGTGTGTGTAATCAAATACATAATAGTGAAGTTCATTAAGTGTAATCTTTGGCACCAGACAATTCCCTGAGGCGATCTCAACTTTCCCAGCTGTGTGGCTCAGTTAATTTCATAGTTAGCAGTGGGATTTGGGATAAGAACAGCCAATGGTTAAGGAACTTGCATGGAAACTGCTTTTGTTTGTGACAAGTTCATTATTTTTGCTGAAGATTACAAGATTTTTTTTTCTTTTCAATAGCCAGGTAACTATTTTAGCAAAACCTTTTTTTTTTTATAAATTAAATAGCCTCTGTGTGTGTGTGTGTGTCCTCTCTCCCTCTGTGTGTGTTACATTTTTTTTCCTTCTTTTTATTTCAAGCCTACCTTTATAATTAGTTTGTAATACCTTAGGAAGCATCATAAACTATGGAGATGAATCCCTTCTGAGACACACCCTGTCCCAAGCTCTCTCTGGTGCCGCTCATGTCTCTATGTCTTGGCAAGAACCATTCCACACTGGGGCTGCCTCTGAGTCATTTCGTTCAGCCTGGAGCACCCTTGTGCCTTCCCATAAATATCTCTGAATAGAGAAATTCAGACTAGGGCATGGGAACCAGCCAGAGGTTGCAAATCCGTTCTCCTCCTTCCTCTTGGTGGGAAGGGGCTGGAATAGAGCCTAGCCCCAGTCCCAGTGAAGCCCTGGCCAGCACAGACAACTAAGAGAAAAGCCAGCTTTCCTTGAGGAATAACACAAGGTCCTAAGGGCCCAAACTGCCTCTCTGTCACACTCAAAACATGAGTCAAAAGCAAAGAAAGCATGTGACCACAGAGGATGGAAAAGCCCAGTTTTGAAAGACCCCAAAACCTTCCATGTGTTGTAAGGGAGGTTGGTGTTGGTACAGGACACACCCAGACACCATATTCTTAGCACAAAGGAGATTTATTACCCCGATGGGCAAGCTGGGTGGGGATGGGGTGGGGTGGAGAGGCTGCAATGGCAGCCGCAGCCGCAGCAGCAGCAGCAGCTGCAGCAGCTGCAAATGCAAGCGAAAAATCAAGAGTAGGAGAGGGTGTTTCTGCAGGAGTTGGGTTTTTAAGGGGAAAAGGGGGGAGTCTGTGCTACAGGGAATTGGTGAATCTTGATTGGACATGTTAGCCAAATAATGAATTTTGATTGTTGGAACTTGGTGTTTTCTCAAGAATGAGTCAGTGGCCAAATAAGGGAATGGACCTTGTGGGATAGTGAAAGGACCAAGCAGATGCCATAACAGGCTGCTCAGTCTTCTCTCAGAGATCGGGCCTCAATTTCAGGTTCCTGAGACGTGAGCAAGCAGTTTCTGGGAGGGCCATGAACAAAAGACATAGTCCTTGCAGTAGCTCCCTTTCTGCACACACTCTGACCACTCAAAGTTCAGCCAATTGTTTCCTGTCCGGGACCCCTCACTAACTTAGAGCTATGTGCATGGGTCAATGTGAACATGTGAGGCCAGCCAGCCTCCATGGCAGTTCAAGGACAAAGCCTGGGCCGCTGAGTCAGCCCCCACAGTCAGTATGTGCTAGGCCAGCCAGCCCCCATGGCAACTCAAGGACAGAGCCTGGGACTTGTCCAGGCCTGCCCCAAAATAACTGTAACCCCCAATCAGTAAATTCAAAGGTTACATACCCTCACCCAATCATATGATGCAAAGGCTTGTACCACCCTGCTTGTGGGTTTTTCCCTTTAAAAACCCCTCACTCAGAGCTCAGGGCCGTTCTCCTCCACCCGCTGTGTCGCTGTGTTGGAGTGTCGCACATGAACCAGGCCCGGGCTTGCTAGGTATCAATAAACCCCTGTGTGTTTTGCATCGGATATGGGCTCTGTGGTGGTCTTGCTTGGGGGTCTCACGACGAGGGCACAGCAATAGCTTTAGGAACGTCATGGTTTTTAGCAGGGGAGCGGAAAGGGGCAAAACCTGTCTGCAATGCTTGCCATGCTCGGTCTGTTAGGGTCCCTTCATGCCTAGCCATCTGGAGGCAGAAGCAGGAGGCTTGTCACAGCCTCAAACTGTCCTGGTTTACAAAGTGAGTTCCAGGCTAGGAAGACCCTGTCTCACCAAAACCAAAACCAAAATGCCTGCTCTGGTTTTCTCTTCATATGTCATGTCACGTGATACTAATTTCACAGCTCTTCAGGGACACTTCCTTGTTGGGAGCCCCCGCTGGTCAGAGGTTGCGGTCAACCATAGGGTACAATATAGAGGACTCCCTTCCCCTCTCCCCAGTGGAGGCGTCCCTGCTCTCTACCTAGTCTAATCTGGAGGATGTCTCTAGGCCCAGATGCCTGACTAATCTCAGGGATGACACAGTTCCCTGCGGACGCTCTTCCCCTGCTGCCCACATGGTAATTAAGTAGCATGCTCTAGCTGTTTTCATAGGGCCATGCTATGTGACAGGAGCGTGCCACCTAATGCAAATTAGGGCTTGGCCCAGCTACCACCCCAATCCTGTATATCCCTATACTCTGGAAGAAAGTTGAGCTGTCTCACTGAAGCTGTCTCCCGGAAGGCTGTTTCCACCGTGTTCACAGGCTGTTCAAGGTTCTCTGTCATCGATTTTGCCCTTTTGTCCTCGTGGGCTGGTGGCCAATGGACCTCGAAGAAGAAGGGGACCCCACACTCCCTTGGACTGAATGCCATTCTTTCTTTCTTGAGATAAATGTTTCCCCCATCCCATTTTCCAGTCTCTTTCTGTCTTAGTGTTTTGTTTGATTTTTTTTTTTTAGCCTTTTCTTTCTCCTTAGGCTGGTCTTACTACTTCCTGTACAGTGTGCATTTAAATGGTCTTTTACGAATCACATTTAGCAGCCTAGGCCTACGGCATAACTATGAACACTGAAACAGCACTGTGTTCAGCAGGAGGAGGCCCCTGAGGAACACCGAGGGAGGAGCATGGATTAAGCGATGATGGGGCGTTAGATGGCCCAAAGCTTCTCTGCCCCAGTGGCTGGACCTCATCCTCAGGGCTCTCCGGTCCTGACTGTGAACAGGTGTCCTGAGAAGCAGGCTCTCCTTGTCCTTACCCTGGCTGTCTCCATCAACTCTAGAAGAGCAGAGGGCCTCAGGGGGACTTAGGCTGGGCATTCCTTGAGGTGAGCGTCCTTCTTGCTCAGCATCTAGAGAATCAGTGACTACACAGTTCCTAGCAGACTGTAGTCTCTGCTGGAGAGCCCGCTTCTGTGTGGGGTGGTAATGAGAAAAGGCTGAAGGCCAGAGCCACCCACTGCGGACTTAGCACTTCTAGGGAGTGGACATGTGACTTAGAATCAGCCTGTCCAATGTTCCTCCCTTCCTCTCAGGAGGTATAGTGAGGAAGAAACATGGCTGGCTGTAGTATTGCCAGGACTCATGGGTGGGGAGGCGGAACTTTGGCTAACGGATTACTGCTGAAGTTCTTGGGGGACTTACACTTTGTTCTGTGGTCCCCAGATGTTCCCAAGCCTGGCTACTCAGCTCCCATCAACTCTGAGAGTTCCCTAACAGTCTTCCGATTTGTTTAAACTGGCTATAAGCAGTTTCATGAGGGTTGTTTTATCTATTTTATTTTATGTGTTTGGGTGTTTTGCTTGCATGCATGTCTATGTGCTTCATATGTGTCTGGTGTCTTCAAAGATCAGAAGATGGTGTTGAATCCCTTGGAGCTGGAGTTACAGATGGTAGTGAGCCACCATGTGTGTGCTGGGAGTCAAACCCAGGTCCTCTGGAAGAGCAAGATTTTAATCAGGAATTCTTGGTGGAGCAGAGTCACTCTCTCCCTATGGTTGGCCAATGGTGAGAGGAATCTCTCGGAGGAGGTACCACAAACTTATCTGTATTTCTTTCTTTCTTTTGTGGGGCGGGGGGGGGGTGAGGGGGTTGAGACAGGGTTTCTCTGTGTAGCTCTGGCTGTCCTGGATCTCGCTCTGTAGACCAGGCTGGCCTGGAACTCACAGAGATCCACCTGCCTCTGCCTCCCGATTGCTGGGATTAAAGTGTGCGCCACCACCGCCCGGCTCTTGCTCTTTCTAAGAGGCCTTGTCAGCAGAGGCAAGGGTGGAGGCACAGCTGTCCTCTGATGTCCACAACAGCCTGACTTTTTAGTGACCTTGACTCAAGTTAAAGCCAGGTCCTTCGCTTTGCTGCAGAAAATAGTTGCAGGGTAAGCCAGTAGGAAGCAGAGGAGAGGTTTGTTAGGAGGTATGGGGGCTCGCGAAAAGACTCAGCTCTACCGGTCAGCTTTCCTGTCTGCTTCTCTGCAGAAATCTTCACTGGCTTCACACCTCCGTTTACAAAGGTTGTCTCTCGCACATTAAAAGCTGTGTACCATCACCGTGTACCAACGCTGCTGTTTCCGATCTGTCGCTTTATTTATTGGAATAGGATCTCACTGTGTAGCTCTGGCTATTGTAGAACTGTGTAATCCAGGCTGGCCTCAAACTCATAGAGATCCACCTGTCTCTGCCTCTGAATACTTAGATTAAAAGCATGCACCACCATGCCTGGCCTTCTATCTTTTACTTTAATGTGTATTAGAATTCGTCTGAATGTATGTATGCGTACCTACCACATGCATGCCTGGTGCCTTGGAGCCCAGAGGAGGGTGCCAGTCCCCTGAAACTGGAATTAGATACTGTGAGCCCCCAGGTGAATGCTACTAACTAAACCTGAGTCTTCTGCAAGAGCAGCAAGTGCTCTTAACTATTGAGCCATCTCTCCAGCACCCTCCTTTCTATATATATATTTATATACATATATATGTATATATATATATATATATATATATATATATATATATATATATATTCTGGTTGTTGGTTTTGTTTTTAGACAGGATCTGTGGTAGTTTGAATGTAACTAGCCCCCATAAGCTCATAGGAAATGGCATTATTAGGAGATGTGGTTTTTTTTTAGTAGGTGAGGCCTTGTTGGAGGAAGTGTGTCACTGTGGGGGTGGGCTTTGAGGTCTCCTTTGCTCAAGCTTCACTCAGGGTGATGCTCAGATCACTTCCTGTTGCCTATGGGATCAAGATGTAGCTCCTTCTCCAGCACCATGTCTGCCTGTGTGCCACCATGTCCTGCCATGATGCTAATGGACTAAACCTCTGAAACTGTAAGCCAGCCCAATTAAATGTTTTCCCTTATAAGAGTTGCTGTGGTCAGCCAGGCAGTGGTGGTGCCAGCCTTTAATCCCAGCACTTGGGAGGCAGAGAGGCAGGTGGATCTCTGTGAGTTCGGGTCTAGCTAGCATGGTCGACAGAGTTACACAGAGAAACTCTGTCTTGAAAACAAAACAAACAAACAAACAAACAAAAAGACAAAAAAGTTGCTGTGGTCATGGTGTCTCTTCACGGCAATAGAAACCTTAACTAAGACAAGATCTCGCTGTGTGTATCCCTGGCTGTCCTGGGACTCACTATGTAGACCAGGCTGGCCTTGAACTCACAGGGATCCACATGCCTCTACCTCCCAAGTGCTGAGATTAAATGCCGGCACCACCATGCCCAGCCTCCCTCTCTATTTTCAATAAGTAAGTTACAGGATGGACCTAGAAGTGTCTTGGATGTAGTTATAATCTGATAAAGTTAAACTAGGGTTTCACAAAGGGGTTAGGACATCTCTTCTACTGTCAGGTGCCTAGAAAACTGGGGACCAGTGAGTTGGACTGCTCAGCCAGTAGAGGGCCTGCTGTTAAGCCTGATGACCTGAATCCCAACCTGGGACCTGCATGGCAGGAGAAGAGAGCCAACTCCTGCAAGTTGTCCTCTGACCTCTACATTTGCACCGTGGCTTACACTCATGTGCACACGCATGCACACACATGCACAGAAGATAAATGAATAAAAATGCAATTAAAATACTTCTAGAGAATTACAGGTTTATACCTGGGAAAGGAGAAGAAGCCTTAAGCAAATGAAATTGTGTTGGCGTTCTTGATTCTTAGCTGGTGAGAGGCTTGAACCAGACTCCTGGGTGAAGGGCTCTTTTTTTCTTCCCATGTACCCATAATTCCCCCTGGCTGTCTATCCTGCCTCAGCCTTTCTGTCCCATGGTGGTCTCAGAGGCTAGCTTGGCCAGCAGGCCCCTTCTCAACAGTACGGTTAGGCCATGAGTTGGTCTCACATATGACTTATTCTTTGTTTCACCTGGGATGGTTGACCTAGGCTAAGACCAGCTTCCTGGAGCCTGAGTCACAGGACAGCCATGACTGGCGGCAGGACACTTCTGTGACAAACAGCTCCAGTCTAATGGTCAGCGGTTGGTTTGGGATGGGAGCAAATACAAATGGATTCTTGGACTTCTGGAAAATTTCAGCTGGGCACCAGTGACCCATGCGATCTTTCCCTTGTGGAAATGTCCACTGGTGGTGAGGATGGACATACTAAGAGACAAATCTTTGTTGGTATCAGGTCACCCCCTGAAGTCATCACTGGCAGTATTCTTTAGCTCTCCTCTCCAGGCACACTGACTGTAGACAGCGGTGGCCAGCAATTGCATCCAGGACCGTAGTGTAGACTTCTCAGGCCGGCCTGGAGGTGGCGCTGTTTGCACGTGGTTGCTTTGGGATTACTAAATTTAGACGCTATCAGGGAGCAACTATTGGTGATAAAATTCAATCTTATACCTACTAGCAAATCTGAATGCTACTTGGACATCTTTTTTGTTGTTGTGTTTTAGATTTATTTTATTATTTTATGTGTATGAATGTAAGTGCATCATATGTGTGCCTGCTACCCGCTGAGGTCAAAAGAGGTCCTTGAATCCCCTGGAACTGGATTTATAGACAAATGCTCTTAACCTCTGAGTCAGCTCTCCAGCCCATCTTTTGTGTTTGAATTAATGAGATTAATTAGTGAAAAATGGTGAATTCAAATGATCTTTGGGGTGGTGGGGTGGTTTTTCTAACATAAAACTCAGAATCTATAAAAAGGACCAGGATGAACAAAATTGACTGGATAAAAATTCAGTGATTAAGAGCACACACTTGCTCTTGCAGAGGATCCGAGTTTGATTCCCAGCACCTTGTTGGGCACCTCATAACCTTCTGTAATTCCAGTTCCAGAGGATCCAATGCCTCTGGTCTCTGTGGGCACCCAAACTCATGCACATACCCACAAAGAGACATATAATTAAAAATAAAATATAAACCTTTTTAAAAAGCCAACTATTTTTAAATCAGAAGCTTTTTAAAAAAATATTTTATTTTGTGGTGTGTTTGTGTATTGTGTACAAGTATTCTATGCTTATGTGGGCGCCTGAGGAGAAGAGAAGAATGTTGTGGGATATTTGTACACTGTGTGAAGATGTGTTGCTGGGATTAGTGTATTAAAAAGCTGAATGGTCAGCAGCTAGGCAGGAGGTATAAGCAGGACTTCCAGGCAGAAGTCAGAGAAACTGGGAGGAGGAATCTAGGTTCGAGATTTTGCCAGCAGACTTAGAGCAAGTCCTAAGAAGAGGTAATTGAGCCACATAGTAGGATATAGATTAAAAAAATGGGTTAGTTAAGTTATAAGAGATAGTTGGGGAAAAGTCAAGCTATGACTAAGCTTTCAGAATTAATAATAAGTCTCCAGATCATTATTTGCGGGCTGGTGGTCCAAAGACAGTCTGACAAGAAAGCTTGCTGCAGAAGCAGGTGTCAGATGTCCTGGAGCTAGAGTTATAGGCAGTTGTGAACCACCAACATGGGTGCTGGGATCCGAGCTCAGATCCTGTGGACGAGCAGGAAGTGCTATTTATCCAGTAAACCATCTCTCCAGCAGTCAAATTTCTTCAAAAATGAGAAAAATAGTAGTTACTGGGTCAGCAAGATGGCTCAGTGGGTAAAGGCACCTGTTTTATCATAGACCACGAAGGATTGTTTATTGGTTTTTCCTTGGATTTCCTACTTGGGTGTCCAGATAGTTACTTTCCTGTTCTGTTTTGTTTTTTAAAGATTTATTTATTTATTTATTTATTTATTTATTTATTTATTTATTTATTTAATGTGCATTGGTGTTTTGCTTGTACATACGCTGCATGAGGGTGTCAGGTCCCCTGGAACAGGAGTTAGACAGTTGTGAGTTGCCATGTGAGTGCTGGGAATTGAACCTAGGTCCTTCTGGAAGAGCAGTCAGTGTTCTTAACCACTGAGCCATCTCTCCAGCCCTTCTCTCCTGTTTTTATTCAGTATGGAGACAGCCATTTCTTTTGTAGCACAGAACTTGGCAACACAGAGGTGTAGTAAGTCTTTATCCCAGCAGCCAGCTCCCAGATAATGACACGGAGACTTCTTGTTAACTCTGAAAGCTCGGCCTATAGCTTAGGTTTGTTCCTAACTAGTCCTCACAACTTAAATTAACCCATTCACGTTAATCTATGGTCTATCACATGGCATTACCTCTCTTTCATCTTGGACCTCCTGTTTCATCTCTGTGTCTCCTGTGCACCTAGATTCTCCTCCTTTTCCTTTCTCTTCCTGGAAATCCCACCTAGACCTCTTGTCTAGCTATTGGCCATTCAGCTTTTTATTACACCAGTCACAGCACACATATCTTCACACAGTGTACAAATATACCACATTTCTCCCTTTTTGTCTAAACAAAAAGGAAAGGCTTTAACTCTAGCATAGTAAAAGTGTATAGAATAAGAACAATTATCAGGTAAGAATTACATTCACAGGGCTGGAGGGATGGCTCAGAGGTTAAGAACACTGGCTGCTCTTTCAGAGGTCCTGAGTTCAATTCCCAGTACCCATATGGTGGCTCACAACCATCTGTAGTGAAATCTGACACTCTCTTCTAAATAAATAAATAAATCTTAAAAAAAAAAAGAATTACATTCACAATGTCCAGTCATTTGTATTTGGCAAATTTGGAGAAACTACTGTATTATCTTCCCTATCTTAGTGAGTCCCAAGTTTTTTGTACCTAATTCACTTTTTATCCTAACTTGTATTACCAACCAAAACTATTTTTTTAGACCTCAAAACATTTTCTTAGATAAACAATTTAAGCTTTTATGTCTCCCAACCTTATACACTTTATATATCTTATGTAATTTTCTTTTCTGATTTTGGTAATAAGGAAAACTGTAACGATAGCTATCTCATCTTCAACTCCATCAGTGACCTGAGAAGATATAATGCTGTGGGATGTATGGCAAATGTGTTGCTAATTAATCAATAAAACACTGATTGGCCGTTGGCTAGGCAGGAAGTATAGGCGGGGCAAGGAGGAGAATAAAGCTGGGAAGTGGAAGGCTGAGTCAGAGAGACACTGCCAGCCGCCACGATGAGAAACAGCTTGTGATGTTAAGGTTAAAACCTTCCTTTTTGAAAAAAAAAAAAAAAAAGGGAAGTGCTGTGGGATGTATGGCAAATGTGTTGCTAATTAATCAATAAAACACTGATTGGCCGTTGGCTAGGCAGGAAGTATAGGCGGGGCAAGGAGGAGAATAAAGCTGGGAAGTGGAAGGCTGAGTCAGAGAGACACTGCCAGCCGCCATGATGAGAAACAGCTTGTGAAGATGCCAGTAAGCCACGAGCCATGTGGCAAGGTATAGATTAAAGGAAATGGATTAATTTAAGCTATAAGAACAGTTAGCAAGAAGCCTGCCACGGCCATACAGTTTGTAAGCAATATAAGTCTCTGTGTTTACTTGGTCGGGTCTGAGTGGCTGGGGGACTGGCAGGTGAAAGAGATTTGTCCTGACTGTGGGCCAGGCAGGAAAACTCAAGCTACAATATAATATTACCTGAGTAAACAGGAAGTACAGAGCGAACAACTTCCAAAACTAAGAAACGACAGAGATGGGAGTCTGCCTGGAAAGTCACCCAAGGTTCCTCTGTAATGTTAGGACATCAATCTTTGGCCTACAGGCCTAGAACACCTGACAGACTTTTCTGTGAAGCAGGTATTTTGAAGGACTGTCCTACCTTGTCTTGGCAAAGTTCAGCAGTCGCTTTCTTTTATGTCCTGCTTATCCAATTTGGACAGTGTACTGTCATCAGTTGAGGCAAGGGCAGTTTCTTACCCAAATGGCTAGCTTTGCCACATTGAAATCAGATTGAGTTCTTTGATGCTCATCATCTTTATTTGAAGTAAATTCGTGCTGCCAGGAGCAGACATGTCTTACTGTCATGAAAAGCCTTAAGTTATTAAAACATCTTAAATACCATATTTTATAGGTTCCTGAAGCGTTTGAAAACCATCTATCTATCTAAAATATATCTCTGTATGACCTTGAAAACATACCTGACTACAAGTTTGATTGTTATAAATGACTAACTACTAACTCGTGCTTCTTAATTATCCTAAATGGTTTATAATAACAGCTTTCAAGGACCAGAACTTTACATTACATTTTAAAATGAGCTACAAAGGTACAATACCGGGCTGCAGAGATGGCTCAGAGGTTAAGAGCACTGACTGCTCTTCCAGAGGTCCTGAGTTCAATTCCCAGCAACCACATGGTGGCTCACAACCATCTGTAATGATGCCCTCTTCTGGCCTGCAGGCAAACATGCTGTATACATAATAAATAAATAAATCTTTTAAAAAAAGGTACAATACCTTAAACAAAAATAGAAACATATATATATAGTTGTCACTGCTAGGTTTTACTATTGTTGTGAAGAGACACCATGACCACGGCAACTCTTATAAAGAAAACATTTAATTGAGGGTGGCTCACTTACAGTTTCAGAGGTTCAGTCCACTATGATCATGAAGGAGAGCATGGCAGTGTGCAGGCAGACATGGTGCTGGCTACATCTTGACTAGAAGGCATCAGGAAGTAGACTGACTGTCACACTGAGGGAAGCTTGAGAAAGAGACCTCAAAGCCCGCCTCCACAGTGACACACTTCCTCCAACAAGGCCACACCTCCTAATAGTGCCACTCCCTTTGGGGGCCATTTTCTTTTAAACCATCACAACAGTATAATAAAAATAACCTTAAATTTGTATCAATATACGAAAATACCTTAAATAAAAGTAGAAACATATAGAGAGTATATTCTAACAAAAATAACCTTAAATTTGTATTAATATACAAAAATCCATACCAATGTAAAATATTTGAGACTAGTGGTTGTTTTAAAGTAGATTCAACAACCCATCCTTTTATCCCAACATTTCTATACTGTATCTCCCCCTTTTCCCTTCAGAAAGAGATCCTTGAATTTAATCTCACTTTTTTCCTAACCATTACCAATAACCACTTGTAACCAACCCCCCTAAATGATGACAAACATCCACAAACCCACCGAATGACCAAAAACCACCTACCCCACCTCTTGGGAATGTGGCTGTTATGTTCTCTAGACTGCTTTCTGTTATCTGGGGGTGATGGCATCTTTAGAGGACCTGAGAAAACTGGGATAATGGTCAAGCCCTGGGAGAGCTAGCTGTATTATTTTTGTTTAGTCTCTGTGTGATGGGGAAGTGTACAGCTTATTTGAAGTCTTGGCTGGAGTAGTATGTGATGCTGGACCATCTCAGCTAGCAGCTTTGAAGTTGTTCTGGATACAGAATTTTGAGGAAACTGCAACAGAGGCATTCTGAGAGGCTGGACCACCTGGGCTACTTGTCTTTATTGGTGTCTGGTCTGTTTTTTTTCTGAAAACACATACACTTTTAGCATCTTCTTTTTTGTTTTTGTTGTTTTTTTGTTTTTGTTTTTGTTTTTGAAACAGGGTTTCTCTGTGTAGTTTTGGTGCCTGTCCTGGATCTCACTCTGTAGACCAGGCTGGCCTCGAACTCACAGAGATCCGCCTGTCTCTCTCTCTCTCCCCCAAGTGCTGGGATTAAAGGTGTACGCCACCACCACCCAGCTCTTAGGCTTGTTTTTAGCTAGCTTTTATAACTTAAATTAACCCATTTCTACTCATCTATGTACTGCCATGTGGCTCATGGCTTTTACCTCTCATCCTTCATGTCTTGCTTCCTCTGTGTCCAGCTGGTGACTTTGCCTTCTTTTTCTCAGCATTCTCTCTGCCTAGCTATTGGCTATTTAGCTGTTTATTGAACCAATCAGAGTGACATAACTTACACAGTGTAATCAAATATCTTGAAGCATTTACCCTCTCTTTAAAGACTTTATTATCTTTAAACTATTCTTTTCTATCACTGTCTATTTTTAAACCATTTTTTACTGTATATGTTTAAAAGTTGTCTCAGTCTGGACCACTTTACTGTGCACCTGCAGTGTTCTCTGGCCATAAGACAAACCTAAATGGCCATGCCAGCCATTTGGTGTCTGGCTCCACCCACCTCGGTTCCTTGAGTGCCTAGCCTCATGCAGGTGTTTACTGTCCCAGCTCGGAAAGCTGTTGTGTCCATGACGCAGCAGGCATTTTTACCTAGCACACCAGCTACTCAAGAGCTCTGCTACATAGCAGGGCCTCTTAAAAGAGCCATGCCTCTGTTTGCTGAGCCTACCTGAGAGAAAAAAGACTGCTTTCTCAGGCTCTATGTGGATATTCAAGCCCCACATTGGGCGCCATATATAGTAAGTCTTTCTCTATTACAACAGCCAGCTCCCAAATAATGACACGGAGACTTCTTATTAATTATGAAAGCTCAGCCTATAGCTTAGGCTTGTTCCTAACTAGCCCTTACAACTTAAATTAACCCATTCATATTAATCTATGGTCTATCACATGGCATTACCTCTCTTCCATCTTACATGTCCTCTTTCCTTTCTGTGTCTTCTGGTGTCTCCTGTGTCCCTAGATTCTTCTCTTCCTTTTTCTCCCTGGAAATCCCACTTATACCTCCTGCCTAGGTATTGGCCATTCAGCTTTTTATTACACCAATCACAGCACATATATCTTCACACATTGTACAAATATCCCACAACATGGAGGTGCTGCTATGACACCAAGGGAACCATGGAAACACCAAGGTAGTAGCTACATTCCTATTCCCACCCATCCAATGAGAACACCAACAAGCTAGCCTATTATAGCTTAAGTACTACAATAGAAACTTTATACAGCTGTGTTAGGAGTAGGGATGACCGAGGCAGGTGATGCTAGTGTTATGGAGAGGTCCACACTTTCCTCTGGTCTCTACATCAGCAACAGTCTTTGTCTTGTGGTCTCAAAAGAGAAAAATTCAGATATAGGCATAAAGAACATAGAGTAAAGCAGTCAAAAGTTTTTTTGTATGCATTAGTATTTTGCCTGCATGTATGTACACGCACCATGTGCATGCCTGGTGTCTAGGATGGTCAGAAGAGGGCTTTTGAATCCCCTGGAACCAGACCTACAAACTGTTGTGAGCTGCAAGGTGGGTGTTGGGAATGGAACTAGGGTTTTCCTCAAGAGCATCAAGTGCTCTTAACCACTGTGCCATCTTTATAGCCCCGAAGTCAAGAGTTTTAACTAGAGCAAGTAAGGAAGTAAAAGTATACTCTGGGAAAACAATTGGCTGTATCCTGGCAGAAGAGGGGTTTAGATTTGTCCTTTATCTGTTATCTCCTCCCTGTGTCTCCCTCACAGAGGGTACTAAAAGAAAGTGGCATGCTTTTTCTTGGAAGCTTGTTTTACCCACTCTAAATAAACATTTAAGATGCAAGAATATGTCTAGGGATTTACGTACCCTTGAAGTTGAAAAGTTTACTATGGGAAAAGTAGTAGAACTCTATGTATGATCCCTTATCCAGAAAGCCCCCGAAGCCTGTTTAAGCTGAGCCAACTAGTAGACCATGCTATCTATTGTTCTTTACATCCTTTTTGGGGGGCCCTGAGCTGACCCATCTGGAGAGACCACTATCGCCTATTGTTCTTTAGGTCCTGTTTTAGGGGGCCTAGTTGGTCATAACCTCCTGCCTAACACTGTGGCAGGCTCTAGGGAGAAGGCTATAGAAGAGTAGCAGTTCAAAGCAGAGAGAGCAGGGCGGGGCTTTCATGCAGACGCAGGAATACCACGTGTGAAAACAAAGGGGTGTGCAACACCCGTGCCTGTGTGTAGCTGCCAACTGCGGGGCGAAGTGCGGGCTTGGGCCATGAGGAACTTTACCTGCGCAGATTTCTTCCCTGCTCAGTCAGCGTTTGGTTGTGGAAGGCCCAACAATATCATTTGCCACACAATTTTCCGCTGAAAAAGACTGATAAATCCACCCAGCTTTCATTTTTTTTTTTTAAATAGACAAATACACGCAGGCTTTAGAGAACTGAAGTTATCTGTCTCATGTAAGAGCCTTGGGCAGCACTAGAAAGCAGACGCTAGGCTGCGGATTTTCTCTGCCTCTGATCCTGAGGCATTGCCTAGGGCTATCAAATCCTGGGTAAACACTAGTACAGTGTTTGGCTTGTACCTGAGTAGACTACATGTCCCACAATGCCTCGGGCCAAGCTCCCCACCCACTACCCAGCTGGACGCTGCCTCCACCAGTAGCGGAGCGGAGTTTCCAGGGACTGTCCTGAGCAGCCAATGAGCGTGGCGGTGGGCGGGCCTCTCCCGTCCATTGTTCTCCGTACCCCATGGGCTTGAGCTGCGGTGAATCCAGAGGGGCCGGGCCGGGCCGAGGGGCGCTTTTGCTCGCGGAGCGACTAGGAGAACAGGATCTGGTCCCCGGAGAGGCGAGCCTGAGAGGCAGGTCCGGAGCCGCGCGCCCCGTGGGGAACAGCCAGAGAGACGAGCGAGTAACGGGCCTGGAGCCAGCTGAGGGCAGCTTGGGGGAGGGGCGTCGGTGTGGGCGTCTGGCGGGCCGGGGGCTCCGCGCTGAGCTCTGCGCCCCGGCTGCTCCGGGCCCGCGGAGTTCCGCTCTCGCCAGAGCTCCGCACACACGCAGCCCAGGAGCGCAGCTCTACACTGGGAAGGGATGCTCGACGACATCCCGCCGAGCCTCCTCCTTGGTCCAGATGGGGAAACTGAGATTCCGAGGGGGCGTGTCGTCTCCCGGTTTAGCAAATGGGCTGTCTAGGTTCAGTGTACCGGTGCTGCCCGGGAAGAATTCCGATGTGTTTGTTTTTCCCGTAGTCGTTCGGACAAATGGACATTAGGAGCATCAGTTTTGTTGTTGTTTTATTGCTGTTCTGTTCTTACTTTTGCTATTTTTCATGGGGGTGGGAAGGCATGTTATCTGAATCTATGGTGTAATGATTTTTAAAAATAAATATCCATTGCTTCCATAATATTTAAATAGTTTTTAATTCCACTGCTCTTAATATTTTGTAGAGTTGCTGTTCAGCCCCCCCCCCCAATGTATCCCCATGTATGTTCATTTTAAAAGGGAATTGGGAAATCCTGGGTGATGGGACATGGTAGTATCTCAGTACTCAGGAGACAGGGCAGGAAGATCAGGAGTTCAAGGCCACCTGGGCTACATAGCTCAGAAACAGAAACAAACAGAATGTCTGTACTGAATCTGCAGTGACTTTTTCTTGTTACTATCCCCAAACAGTACAATATAACAACTGTTTACACAGTATTTACCCTGTATATGTTGTCTAGAGATGATGGAAAGTATATAATACATCATTTTATATAGGGGGTTTGAGAATTCACAGATTCTGGAATCTGTGCGATTCCTGGAACCAGTTCCTTGAGGATATAACCTCCTTTGAAATACAGCGGTAATGCCTGCTCCTGGTGAAGTGGGGAGCACATTGACATATGTTCCATTGCCAATCATTAAGATGTCCATTATGATAAGGATGAGTGTTATTGTCTGTTTATTAAGTGGTCACTGAGGTTGAATGACTAACCTCTTTGTTAGATGAGGGTCCCTTGCTCCGCAGGAAGTCTGAACTGACTTAGGGCAGGAAACGTCAGTTCTGTTTCCTTCACCCCAGAACGACGCATCCTTTGGTCTTCTGAAAAGAACAATGCTGTGTTATTATTTGTGTGTGTACGTGTATGAGCTGTGTCTTTTGCTGTGGTCACCGTGTCCAGGAGTAAGGCAGCAAGCCTCTGATGGTTTTGAATAGGAGGGGGCCGCTGGGCGTGAGGTGGCTTAGGATGGTGTGCTTAGTGAATCTGGTTCTCTGTCTTGTTTCTCAGCAGTGTTTCTTGTTGAGATCGGAGGAAGGAGTTGCCTTCTCAGAGAGCCTGCCCGGAGACAGATGCCAGGCTTGAAGCCTGAGTGATCATCCAGGAAGTTGGACAATGGCAGCTGAAGAGCCAGCGGTGACCACTCCCCTCGGCCCTCTGGTTCAGGTACCTCCAGAAGAGGAAGATGAACAGGCCAAGGTCACCACTATGATCCTGGAGGAGGACTCGTGGGTGCAGGAAGCAGTGCTGCAGGAGGATGGCCCCGAGTCGGAGCCCTTTCCCCACAGTGCTGGAAAGGGCAGCCCCCAGGAGGAGGGTGCAGCCGAGGGACCTCAGGGGGCGCTTGTCCGATTTCGGGAGCTCTGTCGGCGCTGGCTGAGGCCAGAGGTACACACTAAGGAGCAGATGTTAACTGTGCTGCCAAGGGAAATCCAGGCCTGGCTGAGAGAGCACCGGCCTGAGAACAACGAGGAGGCTGTGGCCCTGGTGGAAGACTTGACCCAGACTTTTCGGAACAGTGGTAAGCTGCAGAACCACAGAGGGAGAGGGTGGGAGCCTCCGGAGGTGGAGTAGTGTCATGTTTGTGCAGGAGCGAGTGTCTTCACAGAGTAGGAGGTGGCACTTGTCTCTCCCTACTCTGTCTGTGGCACTCAGCAAGGCCATGGCTCTTCATGCCCTCACTGTGTGCAGTGGCAGCTCCAGGATTTCAGTATGAGGGCCTTGGAGGGCTGTTCTTGGAGCTCCACTTTCACACTAAACACAGCCTTGACTTGTTTATTCAGGAGGCTGGGAAGTTGAGGGAGGTCATGGGGGGGTCTGGGATAAAGTTCAATAAAATGCCTGCTTTTATTGAACAAAAGGAAGCTATTTTTGTACTTGTGATTTTTAATTTCCCTTGCTATAGAGAGAAAGCGGTGTGGGGGGGGGGGTCTCATTATGTAGACCAGGCTGGCTTCAGATGTACAGAGATCTGCCTGCCTCTGCTTCAAGAATATGACATTCTTCCCTTAAGATTAAGGAACAGAAAATTTCATTGCTTTGCAGGTATAAGCATAAAAATGACCTCTGTAATCCACCCCTTGGTCTTTTCAGTTGGTTGTAATCATTCAGATAGTTCCAGCAATTAGGGGGGGAAAATGTAATTTTTTCAAAGTGGTCATTGTATGAAATCATGATAAATAAGTAAACTGTCTGGGCTTCCTTATTATATAACGTTATCGTAGACCCTTAAAAGAGTAATTAATGGGCCTGGCAGTGGTGGCGCACACCTTTAATCCCAGCACTCAGGAGGCAGAGCCAGGCGGATCTCTGTGAGTTCGAGGCCAGCCTGGTCTACAGAGCAAGTTCCAGGACAGCCACCAAAACTACACAGAGAAACCCTGTCTCGAGAAAATAATAATAATAATAATAATAATTAATGGCCAGGCATGGAGGGGCACACCTGTTATCTTAGTACTCAGAATTGAGGCAGGAGGATTGCAAGCTACGTCTCTGTATATAGAATATATCCCATCTGGAGAGAAAAAAAAGGTAATTCCAGACAAGCTCTTTATGATGGTTACTATAGTTGTCTGCTTTGTTAGTAATAAGTTCTGGATCCTTCTTCCATTTAGGTATTCTGTTTGCATTTGGCCCTGGGCTGTAAACCGTACTCATTTGGTTACCAGTTATTTACTTCAGTTCTGCCTTTGCCCTGGGACCACTTCAGGACCCATAGGATGTGGCTGCTTTGTGCTGAAGTACTTCAGGAGTTAGAAAGGTGTGTGGAGAGACCAGGCCAGATCAGGGACAGGTGCGTGGAAGACGTGGACTGTGAGTAGGAGTTTTCAGAACAGAGTGTGGAAAGTCACAGGGCCCGGAGGAAGCTGTGACAGCTGGGAGCAGCTGTGTTCAGCCAAGCCTCTGAAGTGGGAGAGCCGCGGAAGGAGGCTCCTTCAGATGACAGTGAGGCAGGCTTGCTGATTGGGATGGAAAGTGTGTTTTCAGGAAGTGGTGGGAGTTGGGGGAAGGGAGGATGGAGTTTTGAATTTAATGTCATTGGCCTCTGCAGGTTCTTCAACCAGGGCCTGTGGGACATGAGAGGAAGCTGAGTTTGGCAACAGGATGTAGGTTTGATTAGATTGGGGAGAGGCTAGAGGCTGGTGAGCAGCTAGGAAGTAGCCTGGTCATGGGATGTTCAATGGTGGGAGTCAGGCCAGGGTGGAGACTGTGGGATGTACAGTGACGGGAGTCGGGAGGAGGTGGAGACTGTGGGATGTGTAGTGACAGGAGTCGGGAGGAGGTGGAGACTGTGAATGTGCAGTGACTGGAGTCAGGAGGAGGTGGAGACTGTGGATGTGCAGTGACGGGGGTCAGGAGGTGGTGGAGACTGTGGATGTGCAGTGACGGGAGTCGGGAGGAGGTGGAGACTGTGGATGTGCAGTGACGGGAGTCAGGAGGAGGTAGAGACTGTGGATGTGCAGTGACGGGAGTCAGGAGGTGGTAGAGACTGTGGGATGTGCAGTGACGGGGGTCAGGAGGAGGTGGAGACTGTGGATGTGCAGTGACTGGAGTCAGGAGGAGGTGGAGACTGGATGTGCAGTGACGGGAGTCGGGAGGAGGTAGAGACTGTGGGATGTGCAGTGACTGGAGTCGGGAGGAGGTAGAGACTGTGGGATGTGCAGTGACTGGAGTCAGGAGGAGGTGGAGACTGTGGATGTGCAGTGACGGGAGTCGGGAGGAGGTGGAGACTGTGGAATGTGCAGTGACGGGGGTCGGGAGGAGGTGGAGACTGTGGGGTGTGCAGTGACGGGAGTCAGGAGGAGGTGGAGACTGTGGATGTGCAGAGACGGGAGTCAGGAGGTGGAGACTGTGGGATGAGCAGTGACGGGAGTCGGGAGGAGGTGGAGACTGTGGATGTGCAGTGACGGGAGTCAGGAGGAGGTAGAGACTGTGGGATGTGCAGTGACGGGAGTCGGGAGGAGGTAGAGACTGTGGGATGTGCAGTGACGGGAGTCAGGAGGAGGTGGAGACTGTGGATGTGCAGTGACTGGAGTCAGGAGGAGGTGGAGACTGGATGTGCAGTGACGGGAGTCGGGAGGAGGTAGAGACTGTGGGATGTGCAGTGACTGGAGTCGGGAGGAGGTAGAGACTGTGGGATGTGCAGTGACTGGAGTCAGGAGGAGGTGGAGACTGTGGATGTGCAGTGACGGGAGTCGGGAGGAGGTGGAGACTGTGGAATGTGCAGTGACGGGGGTCGGGAGGAGGTGGAGACTGTGGGGTGTGCAGTGACGGGAGTCGGGAGGAGGTGGAGACTGTGGATGTGCAGAGACGGGAGTCAGGAGGTGGAGACTGTGGGATGTGCAGTGACGGGAGTCGGGAGGAGGTGGAGACTGTGGATGTGCAGTGACGGGAGTCAGGAGGAGGAGATTGTGGGATGTGCAGTGACGGGAGTCGGGAGGAGGTGGAGACTGTGGGATGTGCAGTGACGGGAGTCGGGAGGAGGTGGAGACTGTGGATGTGCAGAGACGGAAGTCAGGAGGTGGAGACTGTGGATGTGCAGTGACGGGAGTCGGGAGGAGGTGGAGACTGTGGGATGTGCAGTGACGGGAGTCGGGAGGAGGTGGAGACTGTGGGATGTGCAGTGACGGGGGTCAGGAGGAGGTGGAGACTGTGGATGTGCAGTGACTGGAGTCAGGAGGAGGTGGAGACTGGATGTGCAGTGACGGGAGTCGGGAGGAGGTGGAGACTGTGGGATGTGTAGTGACGGGGGTCAGGAGGAGGTGGAGACTGTGGATGTGCAGTGACGGGAGTCGGGAGGTGGAGACTGTGGGATGTGCAGTGACGGGAGTCGGGAGGAGGTAGAGACTGTGGGATGTGCAGTGACTGGAGTCGGGAGGAGGTGGAGACTGTGGGATGTGCAGTGACGGGGGTCAGGAGGAGGTAGAGACTGTGGAATGTGCAGTGACGGGAGTCGGGAGGAGGTGGAGACTGTGGGATGTGCAGTGACGGGAGTCAGGAGGAGGTGGAGACTGGAATGTGCAGTGACGGGGGTCAGGAGGAGGTGGAGACTGTGGATGTGCAGTGACGGGAGTCGGGAGGAGGTGGAGACTGTGGATGTGCAGTGACGGGAGTCAGGAGGTGGAGACTGTGGAATGTGCAGTGACGGGAGTCGGGAGGAGGTGGAGACTGTGGGATGTGTAGTGACGGGGGTCAGGAGGAGGTGGAGACTGTGGATGTGCAGTGACGGGAGTCGGGAGGTGGAGACTGTGGGATGTGCAGTGATGGGAGTCAGGAGGAGGTGGAGACTGTGGATGTGCAGTGACAGGAGTCGGGAGGAGGTGGAGACTGTGGAATGTGCAGTGACGGGGGTCGGGAGGAGGTTGAGACTGTGGGGTGTGCAGTGACGGGAGTCGGGAGGAGGTGGAGACTGTGGGGTGTGCAGTGACGGGAGTCGGGAGGAGGTGGAGACTGTGGATGTGCAGAGACAGGAGTCAGGAGGTGGAGACTGTGGGATGTGCAGTGACGGGAGTCGGAAGGAGGTGGAGACTGTGGATGTGCAGTGACGGGAGTCAGGAGGAGGAGGAGACTGTGGGATGTGCAGTAACGGGAATCGGGAGGAGGTGGAGAGACAGTGGTGATTGCGGACACGATTGGACACGACATGTGAGAAAGCAGTAGTCATACAATAGCATTTTTGGAATTTTTTCTTCAGGCCCACAGTCTGCTTAGCATCTCATGTATAAAACTTGTGTAAATGGCCACCATTTTGGAAGATAGGTGGATTATTGTGACCAGATGTGTAGGGTGACCCACTTTAAGTTCATGCAGCTGGTATGAGGGGAAACCAAGACCCATATTCTCAATGATGTCATCACAGCAATGGTCCTGAGGATTCCTAGTGAGGCGCGGAAGGAGGAGATTCCGGAAAGGACTAAGGCAGTAACTCATGCCTTCCAGTCTAGTGGACTCAGCAACTGGGAAGGAAAGGATGAGGAGAAGGTAGTTTAGGGCGGATGGTGTGACAGTAACCAAGGACTGAGAGACAGGGACAAGTCTGTCCTCGGAAAAAAGGTCCTGATTTTGAGGACTGACTGTGGCCAGCCCTGCACCGAGCACCTTATGGCCCTTGTACTGAGGGTCTTGGGAGGTGAGTGGGATGTCCCTTGACACATAGGTTGCTCAACAAGTTCACTCTGCTGTCAGTTGGTGGAGCCAGGATTCAAACTCAGGTCTGTTTGCTTCTGCGTGAGTTTCACGGATCCTAAGTTTTCTTTGAAGTGAAGTATTTTAATTTCTTTAGCTTTGACAGATAACTTCTTTAGCAGTGTGCTTGAGAGCAAGCCTACGGTCTGGATGGTGCCAGACAAGAACTATATCACTGAGATACACTTACAGCCTAGTAGCTTTTATTTGATTAATTAATCTTTGAAACAGGATTCTGTGTATTCCAAGCTGGTCTAAAGTTGGTTTTTCAAGACAGCATTTCTCAGTGTAGCTTTGGAGCCTGTCCAACTCACACAGTAGCCCAGGCTGGCCTCAAACTTACAGAGATCCGCCTGACTCTGCCTCCTGAGTGCTGGGATTAAAGGTGTGCACCACCACCACCCTGCTACTCATTTATTTTTATGTGGGTGTTTTCCCTGTGTGCGTGTCTGTGTACTTTGTATGTGCCTGGTGCCCTCAGAGGTCAGAAGAGGGCATCAGATCTCCTGGTACTGGATTTACAGACCATTCTTGAGCTAACAAGGAGGTGCTGGGAATTGAACCCTGGTCCTCTGGAAGAGCAGCCAGTGCTCTAGCTGCTGAGCCATCTCCAGCCCACCTTGACCTTCTGACCCTCCTGCTTCCACCTGTGGGACTGTAGATGTACATACATCTGTAGTTTAGTTTGTGTGGCCCTGGAGAGTCAGACCACTCCACCAACTGAGCGACATCTTTAGTCTGTCTGGTTTTTGAGACAAGGTCTCACATTGTAGTCTAGGTTGGCCTCAAGCTCATGGTAATCCTCCTGCCTCAGTCTCCTGAAATCTGGGATTACAGGATATGCTACCACATTCAGCTTAGTTTTATTATTTGTACAAGGGAGAAGAAAGAAAAGAAACCCATCCCATTTTAGACTTCACTTTGCCTTCAGGATTTCCAAGGTATCACAGAAGTGTGGGCTGAGGAGAGGTCTGTCTGGGGAAGTCACAGACTGATGCCATTTCTCGGCCTGTACCTGAGATGATCGCAGCCCTCGCCGTTGGTCATCTAAGATGGGAGATTCCCCCAGAGGGACCAGGCTCACTCCTGACTTCTGCCTTTAAGATGATCTCTGGTGGGCGGGGCGGTGGGCGGGGCGGTGGCGGCCTGCGCCTTTGATCCCCGCAGAGGCAGGCCAGCCTGGGCTACAACAGAGAAACCCGCTTCTTTGTTTGTTTGTTTGTTTGTTTTTCCGGGGAGGGGATTATCTCTGCTGGTCTTTGTTGGATAACACCTTGTGCCCTTCTTCCTCATAGGTGCTCACAGGAATCTGCACTTTCTTGTTCCTTCTCAAACGTTGACTTCACCTGATACCTGCCTGCCTCTATTCTGTGTAAGATTAAGGTCTTAGGGTGTATTTACCCAGGAAAGGGCATTCAAGGCCTGGTTAGTCCTTGTTTAATATTTGACTAAGAGGCACCTCTGGCTGTTCACGGTTAAAGTGTCCTGTAATTCCAGTTACAACCATCCCTCTAGTAATAGTTTACGTGTAAAGCTCATTTCTATTTGTCTGTGTTCTCTGTGGCTGTTTTAATACTATTCCAAGTCCTAAATGAGATTTCTTGGCTGAATTTTTGCAGTCTCCTCTAAACTAAACCTACTTGTAGCCATTTCCCCTCATCTGAGCTCCTGCACATCTCCCAGAGCAGTCTGCTTGAAGCTCCACAAGCTTTTGCCAGAACAAGTGACCTCCTCCTCCTCCTCCTTCAGGGCGTTTGCCGTCTCTTTCTCTTTGCATTTTCGTTACTTGCTGGCTTTTCGTTTTGAGATTAGGCCTTACTATATATTCTGTCTAGCCCAGGCTGACCTTGAACTCCTCATCCTCCTGCCTCAGTCTTTTGACTTTTTTAACCAATCTTGTTTTTGTTGTTGTTTTATTTATATAAATACTCTTATTTCTTTTAGGAACTTAATGAAAGTCCCAAAGGCCAGGGACCTTGTCCTCTTTTCTTCCTGCTCTTTCTGGGTTCTCTCTCACAGTGAGAACTCTTTGAGTATTGCTGGGATGAATAAAGGAAACTGTGTTTTGTTTTTTTCAAGACAGGGTTTCTCTGTGTAACAGCCTTGGCTGTCCTGGAACTCACTCTGTAGACCAGGCTGGCCTTGAACTCAGAGATCTGCTTGCCTCTGCCTCCTAAGTGCTGGGATTATAGGTGTGTGCCACCATGCCCAGCCATGAATAAAGGAAACTTTTGCCATTGAAAGTTGAGAGACCTCTGCTTCAAGGAGACAGACAGGTGGCTAGCTCTTCCAAAGTCCATCAAGGAGACAGACAGACGGGTGGCTAGCTCTTTCCAGACCCTTCTATTCCGGAAACAAGGAACTGAACATCTGCACCTCCTGCATTCCTCCCCCAAGCCCAGAGTCTCTCATAGCCCAGGATGGTCTCATACTCTGTGACTGTGAGGGTGACCTTGAACTTCTGATCTTCCTGCCTTTGCCTCCCTAGAGCTGAGATCATAGGTGTGTGCCACCATGCCCGGTATACAGTGCTGGGGACCAAACCCTGGGCTTGGTCCCATACTAGGCAAGTACTCCGAGCTGCATCTTTAGCCTCAGCATCTGCCTTTAAAAACTGAGATTTACCCTTTTGTTTGTTTTGTTGTTTGTTTTTCAAGACAGGGTTTCTCTATGTGGCCTTGGCTATCCCGGAACTCACTTTGTAGACCAGGCTGGCCTTTAACTCAGAGATGCCTCTGCCTCCCAGTGCTGGGATTAAAGGTGTGTGCCACCACTATCTGGTTAGGCTCTGATTTTAAAGATGAGTTTTTATTTTCAATTATATATATATATATATATAATATATATAGGCATGTGTGTTTATGCAGAGGTGTGTATATATGAGTGCAGATGCCCATGGAGGCCAGAAGACTATGGAATTACAGGTGTTTGTGAGCCTCCTGACATGGGTGCTGGGAACCCAACTTAGGTCTATTGCAACAGTATGAGCTCTTAACCACCGAGCTATGTAGCTAGAGTTTTCCTGCCTGGCCCACAGTCAGGGCAAATCTCTTTCACCTGCCAGTCCCACAGCCTCTCAGACCCGACCAAGTAAACACAGAGACTTATATTGCTTTCAAACTGTATGGCCGTGGCAGGCTTCTTGCTAACTGTTCTTATGTCTTAAATTAATCCATTTCCTTTAATCTATACCTTGCCACATGGCTCGTGGCTTACCGGCATCTTCACAAGCTGTTTCTCATCGTGGCAGCTGGCAGTGTCTCTCTGACTCAGCCTTCCACTTCCCAGCTTTATTCTCCTCCTTGCCCCGCCTATACTTCCTGCCTAGCCAACGGCCAATCAGTGTTTTATTGATTAATTAGCAACACATTTGCCATACATCCCACAGCAGAGCTATCTTTCCAACCCCTAAGCTTTGATTTTGTAAAACAAAATGAGGTCAGGTCCAAACCTGGAAAGCATAGCCAGGATTTCTAAGTCTTCGAAGGAGGATTGGCAGGACATCATTTAGATCTAGGGAAATACTCAGGCCAATGGGCAAGTTAGGCAGCTTAGCTTCATGAAGGGACTCTCATTCATATTCAGGAGACCCAGTGAGTATGTAATATGTATCAATAAAGATATTTTAAAGCAGCATACTTCTCACATTACAGAGACTCAAGGAGATGGTCCCAAGTGTCCTAAGTAGAAATTTGTTGGGTAGCCCTTTCACCTGGTGTGATCCAAACCAGCCACAGGTGTGCGACAACAGCATTTACCTGAATAGACAAGGATGGAGTTGAAATCTGAGTTATGGAGAATTTGCTTTGGTTGTGGGAGGCCAGTGAAAACCTCTCAAGCTGAAGAGCTGGCTCTGTTGTGGGTTCCAGTGTTCTTTGATGGAAAATGAGATTGGGAGACTGAATGATCAAATCTCAGAATAAAAGGCTGAGGAGACGGTCCAGCAGTTAAGAGCACTTACTGCTCTTGCAAAGGACCCAACTTTGGTTACCAATACCCAGATAACAGTTTACAACAACCCATAACTCCAGTTCTAGGGGATCTGATGCCCTCTTGGCTGCCCTGGGAAACAAGTATGCACATGGTGCACATTTATACATGCAGGAAAATGCTCATAGAATAAAAAAATCAAAGGATGAAATCACTGCTTCAGTGGGAGACTATCTCTCAAGTGGCTTGTGGGTTACATGAGATTGACTACATTGTCCTTGTTGGATGGCTGTGTTTTCAGTCCACTACAGACCTATCAAAAGGCCACTTATACAAAGCAGAAGTTAACTCCTGTACCTGGTTATAGATTATTGATGTAAAAAACAGAGTGCTTGTGTGTGTGTATGATTTGCTTTTCGGTGGGGGGGGGAGCGCGGGGGCCTGCTTTTCGAGACAGGGTTTCTCTGTATAACCCTGGCTGTCCTGGAACTCACTCTGTAGACCAAGCTGGCCTCAAACTCAGAGATTCACCACCCTCTGCCTCCTGAGTCCTAGGATTAAAGGTATGGGTCACCACTGCCCGGTGTGTGTGTGTGTGTTTCCTCCTTGAATGCTTTGGGGAATGAGACTCAGGTTTTCCAGAAAAAAACCTGAGTTAAAAATATTTGTCTTTTTGGGGCTGGAGAGATGGCTCAGTGGTTAAGAACACTGGCTGCTCTTCTAGAGGACCTGAGTTCAATTCCCAGCACCTACATGGCAGTTCACAACTTTCTTTAACTCCAGTTCCAGGGAATCTGACACCCCCACACAGACATACATGCAAGCAGAACACCAATGCATATGAAATAAAAATAAATTAATTAAAAAAAAAGATCTGTCCTTTGGTTGGAGAGATGGCTCAGTTGTTAAAATCACTTATTGCCCTTGCTGAAGACCTAAATTTGGTTCCCAGCACCCACATCAGGTGGCTCACAACCATTTGTAACTCCAATTCCAGGGACCTGGGTGTGGTGGCACACATCTGAAACCTTAGCATTCAGGTGGAGCAGGGCTGTTCAAGGTTAGAGGCCAGCTTGAACTACGTAGGAAGTTGAGTTCCTCCGTGGGAGATAGCTCAGTGGTTGTGTATTTGCCTGGCATACTTGAGGACCTAGGGTAAAGCCCATCACCTGGCCCCTCCCAAAATTATCCAAACATTTCACATTTCAATAATTAGCAGTTAAACTGTTCCATGTGTTTCATACCTGAGGTTAGAAGTCATTTATCAAATTCATGGCCCAGTTTTTGGTTCCAGTAATACATGGTATAAAATGGGGACAGTTTGTCTCTGACCTGCTCTAACGGCTGTCCAAGAGTTCACCCACCTTTCTCTGAGATGATGAGGCCAAGAAAGACCTGTAGAGCCAAGGAGACCAGTGAACTCATGCCATGGCTGCATCCCCCAGGCAACTCGGGGCCAATGTAGCTATCTCATCAGGGTTAAAGGGGAGAGAATCCTCTCTTGACAGAAGCACTGGCCTCATGGAATGATTAGTCTCAAAACTGACAAATTGATAAATTCTTCATAACGGTCACACCTAGCAGCACACACCTATAGTCCCTGCAATGAGGAGGCTGAGGCAGGAGGATCATGAATTCAAGGGCAGAGTGGGCTACATAGTTCAGGCAAGTTCTTCAGACCATTAGTGCAGTGTTGGTCTCTTGGAGCAGCAGGATCAAACCTGTTAAAAAATGTAAATCTTACTCCACAGCTAATGAATGAGAAACTTTAAGTTTGGGGCCATTTAGCGGTCTGGAAGTCCAGCTCCCTGACCACTACCCAGGGTAACTTCAGAGAATGCTTCTCAGGAGCGAGGATTGAACGATTTCTATAATAACTTCACATACAATCTGAGGGTCATTTTCTTTTATTCTTCTCTAATTCTAATTGATTCTCTTGTCCTAGTTGTCTATAATTCCTTAGCTCTAATTCTTTAGTTCTGTAGTTCTAAATCCTTTTCTAATTCTCTGTCTCAATTCTCTGTACCAGTTCTCTCTAGATTCTTGTTCGTCTAGCTTAAATACACTTTTTTCAGGAGGCTTGAAGCAATTACAAGAGTTACATCTCATTGGTCAAAAGCTCATTCCTTGGCTAAGTGATAAGGGCAGAGCCGTTTACCATGGCAACACAAAGTTTCGAGGTTTCAGGAGTAAGACTGATCAGAGCCGGGTGGCACAGTGCCCAGTGAGATAAGCTTCGAGATATAGGTCTTTTATCAGCTAGAGACTTGACAAGCAAAGGATTGGCATGATTTTTTTAGGCTGCTTTGTATTAATAACCTTGGTTAGACACCTGCAACTCTGACCTTGTGCATGGCTGTAAAGTTTTAAACTTATGATCCATATACAGAGATATTTAGTCTAGTTTGAACTTACTCCAAGGTAAAAATGAGCTAATTGTGTGCAGTTTGCCTTAGGCTGAGGAGAAATTGTTATTTTCTTATGTTATTCTGAATAAAAGGAACAAAGCAGGCTTTTAAGTGTTTTACAGTCGTCAAGGGACAATAGATCTAATTATGAAGCATATCCTAGTATATTTTCTGTATATCAGAATCATACGGCTTAATGAGAAGTCATCTTCCTGACAGTCCACAGATATATGTGCCCATAAGATTGAGATGCAGTCACGAGATTACGTGTACGTATCACATGAAATTAGACACTGCAGTGCAGGTTCTGGGGAGACATCAGAGCTGTTTTTGCACATGTAAAATTACAGACAGGAGCAGTAGCTCTCAGAGTCGACGATCCCACAGGCCATGCCTGGGCGTGATTCTCCTCCGTCAGAGAAGCATTCCTTTGGTGGGTTGACATCTGACCACTAGTTGTCACCTGTTGTAACTCCCACGGCCTCTGACAGGACCAACGCTTTGGGGTCTTACAAGCCCTGTGGATGATCTTGACTTAACCTCCAGTCTTCTAACCACTGTGCCAGGTCTCTGGTTCTTAAACTTGGCAGATGTTGAAACCATCTGTGGACCTGGAGCCCATGCCAGGGGTGCTGAAGATTGACCTCAGAGACTTCCTTATGCTAAGCATGTGCTCTACAACTGAGAGACACCTTAGTTCTCAGGCCAAGAGACAACAGCATTAATATAACCAGGGAGCTTGGTAGGAATGTACAGCCAGACCCACTGAAGCAAAATATACATTAGCTCCCTGGTGGTTGAAGAATGAGAAGCCTATCCTGTGTTAGAGAGGAATAGGAATTAGTACCTTCATACTTGTTCTTGTCACAGCTTAGCTCTTCCGCCATCCTTAGCATCTTCTGATGTTCAGTGGCAATAGCCAACAGGTTATTGATTTGATCTACCACGTGGGTGGGTTCTGGGCAACAAAATTAGGTCATCAAGCTTGGCAGCCAGTGTCTGTACCCACTGAGCCATCTTGCCGCCCTCCTTCCTCCTTTAAAGACAGTCTTCCGTAGCTTAGGACTTGACCTCACTGTGTCTGTCTGTGGCCAAGGACGACCTTGGACTGATCCTTTGACTCCCTCTTGAGTGCTGGCTTTAAGGTGTGAGGCACCATCAGGATTATGGGGTGCTGGAGGTCACACCCCGGGCTTTGTACCAACCACTTGGCCAGCTGGAGTGCTAGGATTAAAGGCGTGCGCCACCACTGCCCAGCCATATGGAACTCTTAAGCACAACTAACCCTACACTGTGAAATGCATGGTGGTCATTTAAACTGATAACTGAATTCATTACTGTTTTCAATCAAGCAGCTGGGTTGAGGCAGAACATAGCCAGAGGTGGTAGCACCCAGATGCTCCCTAAGAGAGGCATGCCTGTATGTGGGAATTTGCACATAGAGGCTCTCAATCACAGAATTGATCACCTCACCTTAAGTAAGCTGTTTATTAGTCTGAATAATAGAAATGTGACTAGGACCTTATGTAGCCATTTTACTAATGTCTTCCCTGCTTTCTCAAGAGGTCTAATGTTGGGTCTTAGAAATAATTAGGTTATCATTTTTATCATAAAATTATTTATTTATTTCTGTATACAAAATTCTACAAAGGAATAGAGATACTTTATAGAACTGGATCACACAGAAATTATAATAAAGAAGAAACAATGGGAAGAGAAACTTGAAAGGACACAAAATGCATGCTTATCAAAACATCTAGGGACCAGAGAGATAGGTCAGTCTGTAAAGTGCCTGCTGCACAAGCCTGGGGACCCAAGTTTGATCCCCAGCACCCAGTTTAAAAAGCCAGACAGGAAGCCAGGTGTGATGGCGCACACCTTTAGTCCCAGTGCTTGGGGGGCAGAGGCAGCAGATCTCTGTGGGTTTGAGGCCATTCTGGTCTACATAGGGAGTTCCAGGCCAGCCAGGACTGCGTAGTGAGACTTTTTTTTTTTAGGCTAGGCATGGGTGGGTAAGATGGCTATCAGATAAAATCAGCTTGATGACTTGCATTTGATCCTGGAACCTTGTGAAAAAGCCAAATGCAGTGGCCTGTGTCTGTCATCCTAGCACTCCTGTGGCAAAATGGGAAGCAAAGACAGGAAAATCACCCAGAGATTCACAGGCCAGCTAGCCTGGAGTATTCAGTGCAGCTGTGTGAGAGACCATACCTCGACAAGGTAGAAGGTGAGAACTGAACCCTGAAAGTTGTCTTCTGACCTTTATACATGGGCAGTGTCATGTGCAGGCCTTCACACACACACACACACACACACACAAATAATAATAAAGTTTACTAAAAAAAAAAAAAAAAAAAAAAAAAAAAGGCCAGGAATGATGGTGCATAGTTATAATCCCAGCAGTGAGGAGGGTGGATCCCTAGGGCTCACTGGCCAGCCAGCCTAGCCTCATTGGACAAGTCCCAGGCCAGTGAGAAATTGGGTTTCAGAAGGTGCCTAAGGAAGAACTACACCAGATTTTTTCCTCTTGATTCCACATGCATACATTATTCGTGTGCTGAACCTTTGGCTCTGTGCTTCTCATCAGGCAGTGCAAAAAGGGCTGGAGAAATTTCTAGGTGGTTAAGAGCTCCTCTTGTTCTTCCAGAGGACCCAAGTTTGATACCCATTTCCAGCACCCACGTTTGATAGTTCACAACCACCTGTAAATTCAGCTCCAGGGGATCTGATGCCACTGGCCACTGAAGGCATTTACATATACAGATACATAAATAAAACAAAATTTTAAAGAAGCTACAACCATGGGTATCAGTGAACAAAAACCAGAGGCTCAGAAGGATGGGTTTTGTTTTGGGTTGTTTTGTTTTGTTTTGTTTTCCAAGACAGGGTTTCTCTGTGTAGCCCTGGATGTCCTGGAACTTGCCCTGTAGACCAGGCTGGCCTCAAACTCACAGAGATCACCTGCCTCTGCCTCTCAAGTGCTATGATTCAAGGTATGTGACACTACCACCCCCACCAGGCAACTGCACCTTTTGAACAAGACTAAGCTATAGAGATATTTCTGTAATAATAATAATTAAAAAAACATCTGTAAGTCAGATTTCATTGAATGCCTGCTGAGCCCCAGGGACCTTGGTGACCATTAGGGTCACTGTGTACCTTGTCACTGTCCATTAACTGGGCCTTTCAAATCCCGACCTGATATTTGCTTGTGCAGAAACAAGCAGAGACATGGGATTCAAATCTTTAAGACTCAGTGATTGCCACAAAGATAGGAGGCCTGGCAACTAAACAGCCAGTCAGGAAGAAGTGAACTTGGGTCCTTGTTGGTTTTGTTGTTTGTTAGAAATCAAGCCCAAAGGGGCTGGAGAGATGGCTCAGTGGTTGAGAGCACTGGCTGCTCTCTCAGAGGACCCAGGTTCAATTCCCAGCACCTACATGCAGCTCACAGCTGTCTGTAACTCCAGTTCCAGGGGATCTGACAGCCTCAGACAGACAGACATGTAAGCAAAACACCAATGCACATTTAAGAGAGAGAGAGAGAGAGAGAGAGAGAGAGAGAGAGAGAGAGAGAAAGAAAAAAAAATTGAACCCAAAGCCTCTCACATACCTAGCACATGCCCTACTCCTGGACTTTACTCCTAGCCCCAAACCTGGCTTTTGTAAGTTAAGAATTTTGTAGCCACTGTGTGTGTGTGTGTGTGTGTGTGTGTGTGTGTGTGTTTACAGATGCACAAGTGTATATATGGAAGGCAGAGGACAATCTCAGGTGGTGGTCCTTAGACATTGCCCATGTTTTAAAAGTATCTATCTATCTATCTATCTATCTATCTATCTATCTATCTATCTATCTATTTATCTATCTATCTATCTATTTATTTATTTTTTCCAGACAGGGTTTCTCTGTGTAGTTTTGGTGCCTGTCCTGGATCTCACTCTGTAGACCAGGCTGGCCTTGAACTCACAGAGATCTGCCTGGCTCTGCCTCCTGAGTGCTGGGATTAAAGGTGTGTGCCACCACCGCCTGGCTTTAAAATAATTTTTTATTTTATGTGTTTTGTCTGTATGTCTGTCTGTCCGCACCACACACATGCAGCATCCACAGAAGCTTAAAAGGGTGTCAGATTCTCTGGAACTAGAGATACAGTTGGTAGCCACCATGCAGGTGCTAGGAATTTGAACCCTGGTCCTTTGGAAGAGCAGCCAGTGCTCTTGACCACTGAACCAGCCCCATGTCCATCTGTCCATTCATCCATCCATCCATCCATCCATCCATCCATCCATCCATCCATCCATTGAAACAGGATCTCACTGGCTTGGAGCTTGCCATATGGGTTAGTCTGGCTGGCCAGCAAATCCTAGGGAATCTGCCTGTCTCTGCTTCCTCAGCACAGACATTACAAGAACCCACCACCAAACTATGCTTTATGTGGGTTCTGGGAGTCAAGGTCAGGTCCGCAAGTATGTTACCAACTAAGCCATCTCCCAGTCCTCTTTATTCTCACTTAAAATGTGTGTGTGTGTGTGTGTGTGTGTGTGTGTGTGTGTGTTAGCATATGTGTGCAGGTCCCAGGAAAACCTGCTGGAGTTGATTCTCCTTCCAGGGTATGGTTCCTGGGATCTAACTCAGGTCATCAGACTTGGCGGCAAGCGACGTGGAGCCACTCTGCCGCCCCCTCCTTTAACTTTCTTTTTCTCATCATAATGGGGGAATTGACTGGACATTGTGTGTTTTTCTTGATTTCAGATTTTGAGATACAGAGTGAGAATGGGGAGAACTCAGGTCAAGACATGTTTGAGGATGTGGAGTCCCATGAGATGTTCTTGAAAATACCCGGAGGGGACGGTGCCCAGCTATCTGATGGGGAGAGTGACTTTGAGAGGGACTATGGCTCTGGGGGCGCCCAGGGAAATGCCGCCGGTGTGGACCACGGGAACGTGCCATCCGAAGGAAGGGAAGTCGGCCAGCTAATAGGCCTTCAGGGCACCTACCTGGGTGAGAAGCCTTATGAGTGTCCCCAGTGTGGGAAAACTTTTAGCCGGAAATCCCACCTCATCACACACGAACGGACCCATACGGGAGAGAAATACTACAAGTGTGATGAATGTGGCAAGAGCTTTAGTGACGGTTCAAACTTTAGTAGACACCAAACAACTCACACCGGAGAGAAACCTTACAAATGTCGGGACTGCGGGAAGAGCTTCAGCCGGAGTGCAAACCTGATCACCCACCAGAGGATCCACACGGGTGAGAAGCCTTTCCAGTGTGCCGAGTGTGGCAAGAGCTTCAGCCGGAGCCCCAACCTCATCGCGCATCAGCGCACGCACACAGGCGAAAAGCCCTACTCGTGCCCCGAGTGTGGGAAGAGCTTTGGCAACCGGTCCAGCCTTAATACTCACCAGGGAATTCACACTGGAGAAAAACCCTACGCGTGTAAGGAATGCGGCGAAAGCTTCAGTTACAACTCCAACCTGATCAGACACCAGAGAATCCACACGGGCGAGAAACCGTACAAATGTACCGACTGCGGACAGAGGTTCAGCCAGAGCTCGGCGCTCATCACCCACCGGCGAACACACACGGGCGAGAAACCCTATCAGTGCAGCGAGTGTGGCAAGAGCTTCAGCCGCAGCTCCAACCTGGCCACACACCGGCGAACCCACATGGTGGAGAAGCCCTACAAGTGTGGGGTGTGTGCCAAGAGCTTCAGCCAGAGCTCCAGCCTGATCGCGCACCAGGGCGTGCACACGGGCGAGAAGCCCTACGAGTGCCTTACGTGCGGCGAGAGCTTCAGCTGGAGCTCCAACCTCATCAAGCACCAGAGGATCCACACGGGCGAGAAGCCCTACCAGTGCGGCGACTGCGGGAAGAACTTCAGCCAGCGCTCCCAGCTGGTGGTGCACCAGCGGACCCACACCGGGGAGAAGCCCTACACGTGCCTCATGTGTGGCAAGCGCTTCAGCCGGGGCTCCATTCTGGTGATGCACCAAAGAGCCCACTTGGGAGATAAGCCGTATAGGTGTCCCGAGTGCGGGAAAGGCTTCAGCTGGAATTCGGTTCTCATCATACACCAGCGGATTCACACAGGAGAGAAGCCCTACAAATGCCCCGACTGTGGCAAAGGCTTCAGCAATAGCTCCAACTTCATTACACACCAGAGGACTCACCTGAGAGAGAAACTCTTCTGAAGGGGCAGGGAAGGACGGGATGCTGGAGCTGACTGAAGGGAGACCCCCACAGCGCCCCCAGTGTTGTCCCTTTAAAAGAGTCGGTTTCCCAAATACCCTTTGGGAGTTTGCCAGAACCATACCGTTTGTCCTCATTTCTAGGACGTTGTTATCTTGGTGGAGTCCTGTGCAGCTCCAGAAGGGAGTGTAGGAGTGGGAGGTTGGAAGTCGGGTCTCTTCTGTCTCATGATTTGGTTGCCCCTACATTCCTCTGTGCTCCTATTCCCTTGAGATGGGGAGATAGTTCTCCATATGGGATGCCAGTCTGTCTGCAGCCTAGGCTGAGCCCTCCAGGAAATCCTGGACACTGTTTGTGTACTTGCGATTGTTTGGCTATGGCCTTGTCCCGCTTAGGTGCCTTTACTCCGAGCTGGTAGCATTCCAGGCTCCCTCCCTGTGTCAGGCTCCACTCAGGCTGGCTATGGGTCAGGTCAGGATGGTGGATCTCCAATTCTGAATCATCTGTATGAAGGCAAAGCCCTTTTCTGGTTTCCGAAAGTGTCCAGAACACAGTTTGGGAGAGTGTGGCCTGGAGCTGATGTCCCAGTGTCTCTTCAGTTGGTAGGAGGGACAGTGACTGCCAGGAAAGGTGCCAGCTTAGGCTGTGTGCCTGTTTGCATACAGTCCTGTGTTAACTGTGTGGGGCTTTGTGTTTGGACCTTGACCCTGGACCCCCAGCTGTCTGATAGTGAGACAGTGCTGTGTGCTGTGCGCCATGGAAGCACTTGTGAATCACTCTGTGTACTTGTTTGCTCCCTGTCCATATTTTACACATGTGCACATATGGTTTTTGGAGGCAGGGTCCCATATAGCTCAGGCTGGCCCTGAACTTGCGATGTTTTTAAGGATGACCTTGACCTTCTGATCCTCCTGCCATCAGCTCCTGAGTGTTGGAATTACCAGTGTGTACCACCCTGCTCAGTTTATGCAGTGTTGGGGATTGAATTCCAAGCTTTTTTCATGCCAGGCTATCACACTACTGAGTTACATGCTCAGCCTCTTACAGCTTTCATTTTATTTGTGTGTGTGTGTGTGTGTAAGTGTATGGTGATGTGTGTGCAGGTACTTGTGGAGGCCAGTGGCTAACCTCCAGTGTCATTCCTAAGGTACTGTCCCCCTTGTTTTTATGAGTCTCTCCCTGGGATCTGGGACTCTTTGCTTATGCTGAGCTCCTGGCTGGCCAGCTGCGAGCCGCCTCCCAGTACTAGGGTTACAAGCATGTGCACCACACATGGCTCTCGAGTGGGTGCTGGGACTGAACTAGGGTTCTCATGCTTTCCCAGCGTGAAAACTTCACCAACTGAGCAGGTCCCACGCTTTTAGTTTATGTGTGTGAACCTAGAATACAGCCCTGCAGGCTTTGTATGCCAAGAGCATCCTTTTTAAGGAACTGTCGATTCTGAGGGTATCAGAAATCGCCTGGTGGGGCTGACGAGATGGCTTAGCAGTTAAGAGCGCTTGCTGCTCTTCCAGAGGACCCGGGTTCAATTCCAGTACCTGCCTGGTGGCTCACAACCATGTGAAACTCAAGTTCTGGGGAATCTGATGCCATCTTCTGACCTCCATGGGGAGGTCACATATATGCATATATATGCACATATATGGTGCACATATATACATATAGGCAAACACCCATACACAGAAAATAAATCTTTAAAAAAGAGAATCCCCTGGTGAGATTTGGTCTTGAATCAGGAGTTTGCCCTGCAGATTCACACATAATCTTAGCTGCTACCACAGGGCTTTATTCTTAGGATCCCAACCCGGGAAAGCAAAGGCAGGAGTGCTAACTGGGAGGAAAGAGGATAGATACAGTATTCCCGAGAAATGTGAAGCCATCACCTCCTACAGAAGAGGCATCGGCATTTTTAAAAAATGGATGTTGAATATTGCCAAGTAGAGTCCCATTCTTTCCCTGACTCTGCCTTTAAAAAAAACAAACAAACAAAAACAGAGTTGAACTATCTAGTTCAGATTAGCCTAGAACTTGTAATCCTCCTGCCTTGGCCTCTTGAGTGCTGGGATTACATGCCTGGGTTACCATGCCTAGCTCCTGAACCCTACCTTTTAATGTGTGTTAAAAGCTTGAACTTGACCAGCACTCAGGAGGCAGAGTCAGGCAGATCTCTGTAAGTTCAAGACCAGCCTGGTCTACATAGTGAGTTCCAGGACATCCAGAACTACATAGTGAGACCCAGTTTGAGAAAATAAAAAGAACTTGACCTCCACTGTTAGCAAACCTGTACCTTATACTTTCATATTGCACCCATCTCCTGCTGCAGGCTGAAAGTGACCTAAGACTTTGAGGAAGAAAGAACTAGTTGTTTCAAAGACCCTATCATTGGATTACTCACCACTGCTATTTGTGAACCATACATCATATTTGTCACCCAAGCCAGATGTGGTGGCTTAAATCTTATAAACCCACCACTTGGGAGCCAGAGATAGAAAGATCACAAGTTCAAAGCCAAGCTGAACTATACAAATCCAGGCCAGCCTAGCTTCCTGTCACTCAAGATTTGGTATGACACATTTGGCTAAGGAGTGAGATGGCATTGAGAATCAGTTAATTTAGACAGTGGGGTCATGCTTAGCAGTGATGGTGGTAGACTGTGAAACCAAGTAGGACTGTAAGATCCATCTGTGATTCCATCCATTTGCTTCTTTGGCAAGCAGTCATTGAATACTATTACCATCACTGTGCTAGGTTTAGGGAAAACTATATATCCTATCAGGTGTCAAATAACAGATATTTGAATCTGTCCAGGAAGGGAGCAGAGCTGGAGTAGTTTCCCATGTAACACATGCTGCTCTTAAGCTCTATCTGTAGCCAAGGGTGATACTGAACTGAGCCTCATGGCTTAATTTCCCAAGTGCTAGGATTACAAGCAGGTAACAACATAGCCACCTCAGGGTTTTATTATGGTGTTGTGCCTGTGTCACGAGATCCCCAAGCAGGACCACCACAGAGCTGATATCCGATGCGAAACAATAAAACAGGTTTATTGATAACAAGCAAGCTCGGGCTTGGTCCGTGTCCAACACTCAACACAGTGGATGGAGGAAGACGGCCCTGAGTTCCCAGGGTGAGGGGTTTTTAAAGGGAAAAACTGCTAGCAATGTGGTATAAGCCTTGGCATCATATGATTGGGTGAAGGTATGTAGCCTTTGAATTTACTAGTTGGGGGTTAGTTATCATTTTGGGGCATGTCTGGATAAGTCCCAGGCTTTGTCCTTGAGCTGCCATTGGGGCTGGCTGGCCTTGCACATACTGACTGTGGGGGCTGCTCAGTCACCCAGGCTCTGTCCTTGAGCTGCCATGGGGGCTGGCTGGCCTCACATGTTCACATTGACTCATGCACATAGCTCTAAGTTGGTGAGGGGTCCCAGACCAACAACTGGCTGAACCCTGAGCAGTCAGAGCACATGCAGAAAGGGAGCTACTGCAAGGACTATGTCTTTTGTTCATGGCCCTCCCACAAACTGCTTACTTAAGTCTCAGGAAATTGAAATTGAGGCCTGATCTCTGAGAGAAGACTGAGCAGCCTGCTATGGTGTGTGCTTGGTCCTTTCATTCCCCCCTTGAGTAGTATATCATCTCCAATCTTGGAGATGTTTCTTTATCACCAGGGTAGTAGATTATTTTGGAGACTAATTGGACCAGGACATAGAGTTTTCCCGTTATCAATGGCAAAGTGAGCCTCCCTTTATTCAGATTTTGCCATCTGCAAGTGTGTCATGGCTTTGGTTCAGGGGCTGATATTGGGATTCTAGCATCATCAGTTTAGTGGTACCCAGACAGGAATCTTCATTTAGTTAAGACATCAGCGACATAAGAGCCAACAGTAATTAGCAGAAGCACAAAGGCCAAAAGCCCTGCGATGGTTGACAGAGTTCCTTATCCTGAGGGAACTTGGAAATGAGAATGGGGACCAGTTATTACTTTATCTCAGGTGCCCTATGACATAAATTCCCGTTTGATCTAACATTCTAGGGTGGGGGGAACAAGGGCGATGTTTTCTCTTCTGCAATTACTTCCTGCTGATATTGGGATGTTGTTGTCAAGGCCCTGGAAAGCCAGAATGTTAGTCAAAGGCAAGGAGGGAACGTTTCATTGACCAGCTGAAGACATGGTATGTGTATATCAGCTAAATTGGTCCATCAGGTTTCAGCAAGTTCAGGGCTCGTCAGCAAATGATGCTTGCATGTGTCTGTCAGCCAAGTGGAAACCTGTTGTGACAGATATAAACTAGGAACAGGAGTTAAAATTTATGAACTTATTTGGAACTTTCAGACCCATAGTCTCAATAATTTGCCTTGAAATACATACTGTCTTTTCTATCTAGAGAGCCAGGTATGGATTGGACTGAATTTTCCTTGGCCCGATGAAAAGCATCTGTAAGTCTATATTCAGAACCTGTTTATCTCCTTCTCTCTCTCTCTCTTTTTTTAAGAGACTTAGTAGCTTTAATTAATTAATGCATTGATCAATTAATAAGGTGGCTATGACCTTGTGGAAGACTCTGGTTGCCTGATGTTACTAAGCTGACAAAGCTATAGCTAGTCCAGTCATCAATGCCATCAGAGATCTGAGAAGGATAAATTTTATCTGAGTGCAGACTTCTAAATCTATTAAAAAATGATAGCAACTATCCAGTACCCAGACTGCCATTATCCCAGGCTTATTCTGTATCTTCCCCTTACCCCCATTTGGATAAGAAGTGAAACTTCAGAGATTATAGATTACTTTTACTGCTTATTTTTTTTTAATTTGAGACAGTGTATTAGTCAGGGTTCTCTAGAGTACCCTTAACTTACAGAATGAACCTCTCTATAAAAAGGGGATTTATGAGAGTGACTTGCAGGCTGTGGTCCAGCTAATCCAACAATGCTGCCTGTGAATGGGTGGTCCAAGAACCCAGTGGTTGTTCAGTCTGTGAGGCTGGATGTCTCAGCTGCACTTCAGTATACACTGGAATCCTGAAGAAGTAGGCTTTAATGCCAGTGCAGGAATGGACTTGTTAGCAAGGAGAGAGCAAGCAGGCAAAGAGAGAAGCTTCCTTCTTCCATGTCCTTTTAGAGGCTTCCAGCAGAAAGCGTGGCTCAGATTAGAGGTGGGTCCAGGTTAGAAATGGATCTTCCCACTTCACATAATTTAATTAAGCAAAAATCCCTCACTGGTGTGCCTAGTCAAATGCGTTTTAGTTAATTCCAGATGTAGTCAAGTTGACAACCAAGAATATCCATCATAGAAGGATCTTGCTTTGTAGCTATGGCTGGCCTTAGACTTACAGTGATCCTCCTGCCTCTGCTTCCCAAGTACTTCCCAGGTTCCCAAGGGTGTACAGTTTTATGTGCCATGATGCCCAGCCATTCTCATACATTAATCCAGTATATAATCATACCCTGAGACAGCCCCCTTATTTTAAAATTTTACTGAACTATGGCAGATAAGTACATTAAAGTATATAGCTTATTTCAGTCTCACAAGCTGCATACACTTATGTGACCAGCACCCAGATCCAGAAACAACGGAGCAGCAGGACCCAGATGTGCCACTTTGCATCTGGCCTGAAGTTTATGGTGTGGGTAGAGTGTGGGAAGCTCATCAGACTCGGTTCTAGACAAAAATTGTGTCACACACTTCTGCTTTTAGTATTTTACAATTGAATCAAGTCATGATGAGATGACTTCTCCATAGAATTCTCCTTTGGTTTGAGACACACCATGATATAGCACAATCAAAGGGTACATCACAGTGACGGAGTAGCTGTGTAAGCTCCTCCTGACCTCTCATTCCCTGACAACTTTCTGAGGTAAGTAAGTAGCCTCACTCCAGGACAGTGGAGACTCGAGGTGCTTGCTAAGTCCATTACTAGTACCTGCTAACCACACCTCTGTGGTCACTTAGCTACGTCATATTAGTTTCTCTTAAACTTTTACTTTTGTTTATATGAGGCAAGGTCTGAGAGTATAGCCCAGACTGGCCTCAGTTTTGTAGATCTTCCTGCCTCAGCTTTTCAGGTACTGGGTTACATTCATTGGCCACCGCACTGAGCATTCAAATTTATTATCAAAGCCATAAGAAAGAGAATGGTGACTCAAACCCATAATCCCAGCATTAGAAGATGAAGACCCTCTTGCCCCATACCAAGTTTAAGGTTAGCCTGTGCTACATGGCAAAAAGTGCCTCAGGCAGGAAAGAAGGCTCAGTGGGTAAAGAAGATGGCCACCAAGCTGACAACCTGAGTTCAGTCCCTGAGTCCCATGCAGAGAAAGGAGGAAGCCGACCCCCAGAAGCTGTGCTCTGACCTCCACATTTGCATCATTACTGCCTTCCCTGTCCCCATATACATTTTTTTAAAGATTTATTTATTTATTATGTATACAGTATTCTGCCTGCATGTTTTGCCTGCAGGCCAGAAGAGGGCATCAGATCTCATTATAGATGGTTGTGAGCCACCATGTGGTTGCTGGGAATTAAACTTAGGACCTTTGGAAAAACAGCCAGTGCTCTTAACTGCTGAGCCATACCTCTAGCCCCATTTTTTTTTAAGTCTCAAACACCAAAGCGAAGCACAAGACACTAACAGGAACAAACGGATGAAAGAACAGATATTATGAAATCGACACATTAGCTCCTTTCCCATCTTGCCTCCAGTCAGCAGGGCTGTCACGGTTGTAATTAATCAGTCCTTGCAGGTGACAATCATTTTTCCTGGCCCTTTACCCCGATTGGGGCAGGGGTCTCTTCCTCATAACCAGGAAGCTGTTCCACCCACTGTCTCTCAGATGGCCATGGAGATTTTCACATGAAGGCTTCTGTTAGGCTTTTTCAGATCTTTGGGCAAAATAATAGTTTGTTTTCACTTCAGACAAAATTACTCAAAGCCATGGAGGAAATGGATCTAAAACTTTGTGCGTGGTGGGGAGGTTTAGAGACGGATCAGTTCCCTTTGGTGTTCTACATTCCCTACCCCAGCCCCCCTGTGGTCTAGGTAGTCTTGGTAACCTGAGCAATGGCTTTAGCTCCAGGGCCCACTTGCCCTTGAATTCCTCTCTGCAGCTCACCCTAGGATGTCTCAGCTCTGAGTGTGTGACACCTGCTTGAAGCAATTGTGGGAGAACACTACTGAGTGAAAGATCTCACTCCAGGAGACAGCTTGGTGATGTAAAATCTGTCAAAGGACGAGAACCCCAAACTCTCCTGGGCTAGGCCTTTGTCAAACCGTTTTGGTCCCTAAGGCAACTCTGAAACTCCTAGGCTGGTCCAGGGAATGGGTTAGAAGCTCGTTGTGTGCTGGCCTGGGTTTCCACGTAAGACGCCTCATAACTCCTGAAGACAGAGAAATCTCCAAGGCCCAGTCTCGTTACTGGTCCCTCCCGTCATCCTGGCTTTTGGAATTTTCACCTGGTAAATAGTGAAAGGGGATAGGGAGAGAGCCCAGTTACGGCATGTAGTTAGCATTTGTCAGACACTGGGTTTGGTCCTTAACACCAAATACCAAAAACACAATAGTTTTTATTTTTGAGGCAAGGTCTTCCTGTGTAGCCCAGGCTGGCCAGAAGTCTCCATTCTCCTGCCTCCCCCTGAGTGCTGGAATTACAGATAAGGTACCCATTGCAGCCTCAAAAACCCAGATTAAATTAAGTGCTAAGTGCCTTCCTGCCCGCTTTCCTTGACGCCCCCACCTCCCTCTTCCTTTCTGGGCTCTCCCAGCCCCTCTGCAGTATTCCCACACATTGGCTTTGAACACACCTGCATTTGGCACGAAGCACGCTGCTCTGCAGGGCACTGGGTTGTTCAGAGCAGCATTTTGGAGAGGTTCTCTCCGCCCGACTCTACTCCACCGGGAATGCTGTGCCTTTCTTTTTCCCACCACAGCACAGCTCTAGTCCAGTGCTTGCCCCGAAGAGATTCCCCACAGTTGGCTATTGATGAGTTAGTGTCGAGGATACTCTTTGAACCAACCAGGCCTGTGTGTGCAGGAAATAAGGAAGTGGGCTGTGTGATGCAGTTTCGCATGGCAGGCACGTTACAGGGTAGAAGATGACAACCTGACTTGGAGCTCCATACTGGTTATTCACCTGTACACTAGGTAAGGATAAATACCTCTGCCCCTGCCGTGAGTGAACTTTGAGAAGGCCCGGGGTGCTCAGCGCCCGGAGTGCTGAGGCCCCCTCCGGTTCGTAGGACCAACCCTCCGGCGGCTACAACCGCCGCTCCCTTCGCACCTTCCCTCCGCAAAGAAGTACGAAGGTCCCGCCCCTCGCCAATGATTCGCCTCCAGCAAATAGGCGTTGGGGCGTCCTCATACTTCATTGGGTAATGCTGCTGTCAGTCTGAGTGTGGAGGCCTTTGGGAAATGTAGTAGTTGCTGAGTCCTGGGGCTCATGGCTGTGCTTCTCGGGTTCTCTGGCATTGGGTTGTCCAATTGAGCTTCGGATCCCTGTTCAGGGTTGAGGGTCACGTGAGGATGCACTGTGGTCCGGGAGGAAGAGGCTCCGGCCTGTCTCCGCCCCGCCGGGTGGGCGTGGCCAGGCCGAGACTCAGGGTCGGGCTGCCCCTGCCCTCTTGACTGGTGATGGAGGCAGGTCTTCTGCTCACTGGGCTTGGAGAGGATATCCCTAATCTTGTAGCTTCCAACACACTCCAGTCTGCAAGGCCTGCCTTTGCCACCAAAACGTTCCAGAATACATAGCGTCTGGAGCAGAGTAGCCTTCCTCTTTCTGGTCATGAGCCAACCATGCAACCTGGGGCAAGTCCCCAGGGTACCTGCATCATGATTGTTTCAGTTACAACGAGCTGTAGTTAGAGTTCCAATACTAGCTTCCTGTAGTTCTGCATTTTTATTATCTGTTCATAAAGCTTGCAGTCTTAAGAAGTGATGATCCCCTGTGTAGGAGAGAGTTATGATATTAGGGCTAAGAAGTTCTCATCAAGGTTGGACTCTAGCTAGAGATACCGCAGCTCAGCTGTTGGAGCACTTGAATCTCAGCTTTGGGGCTGGTTCGTCCAGGTGCTGCTCTTCTAGATACTTCAGCTTTTAAAAGGAAGTCAGCTCTGGAACGGACTGACCCACGGACAGGGAAAACAGAACTAAAAAACAGAAGTTGGCCTGGTCTTTACTTCGCACAACTTTAATCTCAGCACTCGGGAGGCAGAGACAGTTGGATCTCTATGAGTTTGGGGCTAGCCTGGTCTACATAATGGGTTCTGGACCTGACAAGGCTACAAAGTGAGACCCTGTCTCGCGGAACAAAATAAAGCAAAACAAAATGAAAGCAAAACAGTAGTTGGTGGTGTTCAGCTCCCCAAAACAGGATGTGAAGAATAGTACTTGGTAGTGCCCTATGAGTCAGCTCAAACTGGCCTCAGGAAATTCCTCACAAGAGGAGTGTGCACAGTATCCTTTCCAACTTTAGGGGTATTTAAACTCCAATATGTATCCCGAAATTTAGAAAAAAATATATTAGCTACTCTTGAAGTTTGTTTGTTTGTTTTTAATGAGTGAGTACCTGCTTGTTTGTATTGGCACCGCATGCCTGCAGTTACCCTAGAGGCCAGAAGAGGGTACTGGAATCTCCCGAGACTGGAGTTACAGGCAAAGTTATGAGCCACTTGTCTTGAGTGTTGGGAACTGACTGATTCTCTGCAAGAGCAGCAAGTGCGGTTAACCACTCTGAGCCATCTCTCCAACCCCATATTCTTGCATCTTTTTTTTGTTTTGTTTTGTTTTGTTTTTCGAGACAGGGTTTCTCTGTGTAGCTTTGCGCCTTTCCTGGGACTCACTTGGTAGCCCAGGCTGGCCTCAAACTCACAGAGATCCGCCTGGCTCTGCCTCCCGAGTGCTGGGATTAAAGGCATGCGCCACCACCGCCCGGCTTATTCTTGCATCTTATACGTCTTCTTAGACTAAATTCTGAAAGCGTTTAGCAAAATAGGCTTCCAAGTAGAATGTACCCTGGGTGCTGGAGAAATGGCTCTGTGATTGGGAACATTGGCTGCTTCCCTAGAAGACCTGGGTTCAATTCTCAGCACCCACATGGTGGCTCACAACTATCTGTAACTCCAGTTCCAGATGATCCATGGTACCAGGCGTACACATGGTACACATATATACACATGCAGACAAAATACCCATATTCATAAAATAACAGTATATTTTTTAATGTACCCTTTTTTTGTAAGTTCTCACCCTGGGGGAAGGTATAGGAGAGAGAATTACAGAGGAAAGAGAAATTTAAACCCTGTGCCTGCCACGATACAGGCCATTGCTGCTCAGCTCTTATTCTTGCTTTCTTGCTACACTTAGATTCTTAGCGTTTGCTGTGTTGCTGTGTCTAGTTTGAATTCTCTTTTGGGAAGCTCAAGAACAGTGACCTACTGGGAGGGTGGGGGGCTGGAGGAAACTGAAGGCCTCTCCAAATACAGCTGCCCTGTAGGACCTCAGATTCACTCGGGGCTTTATTTCAAAATCCCTTGCTATTTGGAACGCTAGCTAGGGAGGGTGGACAGATTATTGGTTCACTTATATGAGCTCCGCATTGTCCCATATGGATAACTTGGGTTTTCTCAGCCCTGAGTGAACTGCAATGCAAGCACACTTCAAGCTCCTCTTATAGAGATAGAGACTACGCTGCCCCAGCACCAGGGCAGTTACCGGGTAGACAGCAGGGCTCTCTCTTTTCTTCAATCCTACTAATCTAACACTTATAATCTTCACTAGGGTTCCAACATCTAGAGGCATCAGGATGCTTTGAGGTCCTCATCCTCCTGCAGAAGCTGTGCTACCATTGGCTAAAACCAAAGTATTCAAAAGAACAGATATTAGAGTCGCTCATCTCAGAACAGTTTCTGACTGTCCTTCCCCGGGAGGTCTAGAGCTCGGCAGATAGCAGCATCCAGAGGGTGGAGAGGGGGCTGTGGCTTTGTGGGGGGATTTGCTGAAGCCTGAGAGGCAGAGGCTGCCCCTGAAGTATGACAGTGTCTTTCTGACTACTTGAAGCAGAGAAATGAGACAAGCTTGGGTTGTCAGCAGGGTGCAGCTCTTGGCTGGTTCTGTCAAATGAGTTGGCTTATTCCTTAGTCTGGATAGTTACGACTTTGCTTCTTTGTGCGGGCTGACGGGAAAATGGACAGCGTGAGCCGTCTGAGGGTTGGGTCTCTGCACAAGGTCAAGACTGCAGTGGAGTGGACACCAGGGGAGACTGGAGATCTTCCCATAACGTATACCAGGTCTATTGGGAAAGAGTTGAATTGTTTGCTAGTGAAGCCTCCCACTTGCACACTCTGTTTTGTAGTGCAGATTTGTATACGGCCAGCTTTCTCCTTTGCTTCTGTGTGTCTTGAGATGCTTAACTTTTAGCATTCACCACTTTCAATCCTTAGAGTTAGGCTATGCAGTCAGAGGAGAAGTAGTCCTCAGAACCAGTACTGAGTTCCCTAAACATCCAGCAAACACGGAATCAATGTGTCTGTTCTGGGCAGTGATGGAGAGCTGGCAGCTAGAACCAGAGGAACATTTGAGTCCAGGACCCAGAGTAGAGTTCCCATCCATCCACAGAACAGTGAGCAGCAGTTAGAGGGAAGAAAGGGGGCACTGTTGGGAGGGTATGGATTGGCCCTCCGAGGAATGTGAGGCAGAGGGTTTAAGCTCCCTTGTACTTGAAAGATGCAGCAGGTGAACTGAGGTTGGCTTCCTAAGTCTGTGATAGCCTAGTTCCTCACCATGGAGGCAGAAGAGGTGCCAGTGGACTGTAATTGGCATGTTCTATTTTTTGTTTTTGTTTTTGTTTTCAAGACAGGGTTTCTCTGTGTAGCCCTGGATGTCCTGGAACTCACTCTGTAGACCAGGCTGGCCTCAAACTCACAGATCCATTTGCTTCTGCCTCCCAAGTGCTGGGATTAAAGGCATGTGCCACTACCACTGGGCTAATTGGCATGTTCTTTTTTTTTTTTTTTTTTTTTTGGTTTTTCAAGACAGGGTTTCTTTGTGTAGCTTTGCGCCTTTCCTAGAACTCACTCTGTAGTCCAGGCTGGCCTCGAACTCACAAAGATCCGCCTGCCTCTGCCTCCCGAGTGCTGGGATTAAAGGCATGACCCAACTACCGCCCGGCTGGCATGTTCTTAAAATGGCATAGGATAGCCAGCCATGTCTCTGGTTAGGTGAGCGATATTTCTGGTCCCATATGTTAAGATAGGGACAGATTTTAGGCCTGGTTGGTGGGAAGGTTTAAGGTAGGGTTAAACCCAAGAGCAGTGATCTTTGAAACAACTGAGCGTCCCCAAACCAACTCAGATGACTCGTGTGTGCTACTCACACTGAAAAGCCGAATCACAAACCTTGATAGCGTTTGGATGGATACAGAAGGAAAAGCTTTGAGCTTGGGTTCTAGAAACACATCTTTTTGGTTTTCTGTTTGTTTTGCCAGCCTTACTCTGATAGGACAGAGCAGACAGGAAGAGCAGGGAACACTGATATCTCAGAACTCAGTGATGACAATGTGCTCACTGCCTTTGACTGCTGGAGCAGGTCCTTTATAACCAACTCCTACTTCTCAGAAATTCCCAAAGAATGTCACCAGTTGCAGGCAGATCTTTGGGAGTTTGAGGTCATCCTGGTCTACATAGTGAGTTCCAGCCCAGCCAGAGCGACAAGGTGAAAAAGCAGAAAGCCGGGACCGTAGGCGTTCTCTCCGCTTCCTGGCTGCCCTGTGTGAGCTTCTCCGCTCCACCATGCCCTCCCTGCCACGGTATTCTGAAATCCCTGAAACCGTGAGCCAAGATAAACCTTTTCTCCCTGAGCTGGTAGATAGTTCCTGGTGGTGAGAAGTCTGACACACAAAGGATGCTTTGCGGTTTTGTTTCCGCAGCTCTCGGGATGGGAGCCAAGGTCTCACACATCCAGGCAAGGGCTCTACCTCAGAGCTGCTTCCCCAGTCATCATGCTCTTTCCCCAGGAGTGATATGGCTTTTTTTTTTTAATGTCTCTCAGGAGATATACAGGTCCCCAGAACCTGGAGAAAAAGGGTACCTAAAAGAAGTAACTTGGAGAATTCTATGCATCGAGTATCACTAGGTAAGGCCATCATTTTCTTTTTATATTTATTTATTTAAAAAAAATTTGCCGGGCGGTGGTGGCGCACGCCTTTAATCCCAGCACTCGGGAGGCAGAGCCAGGTGGATCTCTGTGAGTTCGAGGCCAGCCTGGGCTACCAAGTGAGTTCCAGGAAAAGGCGCAAAGCTGCACAGAGAAACCCTGTCTCGAAAAAAAAAAAAATTTTTTTTGAGCTGAGGATCGAACCCAGGGCCTTGCGCTTGCTAGGCAAGCGCTCTTCTACTGAGCTAAATCCCCAACCCCTGTCATTTTCTTTAGAGTCAATCATAGCTTCGGAGTTTCTGTAATAGTCTCTACACTAGACTTAAAAGATTCATTTTTCTATCTGTGTATGTATGTGTACATGCCGTGTGTGTGTATGTGTGTGTGTGTGTGTGTGTGTGTGTGTGTGTGTGTGTGTGTGCAGGTACACTTAGAAGACACAGTACACATAGGAGAATTGAGGTTACAGGTAGTCGTGAACAGCCTGACATGGGTCCTCTGGGAGAGCAACATGCACTGTTAACTGCTGTGACATCTCTCCAATCCCTACCCCAAGAATTTTCATGTAAATTTTAAAAAATTCATTCCTTTCCTCAATCCTGCTTCAAAAGGAACAGAAAGTCAAATACCACTCAGTGGTAGAGAGAATGGTTTCCCCTTTCTCTCCTCCCACTCTTCATCCTCCATTTTATGTGCATGAATGTCTTACCTGCATGTAAGTATGTGCACGCTGTGCATGAATGTCTTACCTACATGTATGTGTTCACGCTGTGCATGAATGTCTTACCTACATGTATGTATGTGCACGCTGTGCATGCCCTGGTACACGACAGATGCCCACAGAGCGTGTCAGGTCCCTTGGAACTGGGGATATTAGGAATGGTTGTGGACCACCATGTGGGTGCTGGGAATTGAACCCTCATCCTCTGCAAGAGCAACAAGTGCTGAGCCATCTCTCCAGCCCTCCCCCGTTTCTCGAAGAGAGGTCTTCATTCCTCCGAAACACATACTCCACCACTGTATCACCCTCTCCTCTGGAACAGTGAGGACCTGAACTCCAGCTCCTTAGTCCCAGTGGATGGATTCCTTTTTATGTTTGTCTGGTTTTTCGAGACAAGGTTTCTCTATGTAGTCCTGGCTGGTCTTGAACTCACAGAGATCCCCCTGCCTCTGCCTCCTGAGGGCTGGGATTAAAGGCATGTGCCACCATGGCCTGGCAGATGAGTTACTTAAACTCAGAAAAGATATCAAAGTAAAAAAATTTCATAGGGAGAGAGTCAGTTTAGGAGTGTGCCTGTATTTTGATTTTGTTGCAGGATATGAGAGCATGTATATATATGGATTGAGGCCTGAAATCTTCTTTTTGTTCCTTCACAGTCCTTAACATTATTTTCACTAGGCATCCCAAGAATCTTCTTAGACTTTTTTTTTAAATCTAGTATCTCTCCTGCCTGGAATATAAATTGGCTGGGATTGGATTCAGCAAGCAGTATGCTTCTGTTTATCTCCTCTTGCAAATAGGTTTCCAGCCCCCAGGCCCACGTAAATTCTCACGTGGGGCAGGAAGAGCCACAGAGCCACGGCTTATGTCTTCACTGCTCAGGGAGGAGCGTGGAAGAGAGTTCTTGGTTTGTTTGTTTATTTGTTTTCCAAGACAGGGTTTCTCTGTGCAGCCTTGGCTGTCCTGGAACTCACTTTGTAGACCAGGCTGGCCTCGAACTCACAGAGATCCACCTGCCTCCGCCTCCCAAGTGCTGGGACTAAAAGCATGTGCCACAATGCCTGGCTGGGGGAGTGTTCTTAGCAGGTAGGTAAGAGCCAAGCCTGGTCTGGTGCCAGGGTTGAGAACAACCACGGCCTTTGCCTTATGATTTCTGTTGATGTGATAAAATACCATGACCAAAAGCAATTGGGGATGAAAGGGTTTATTTCATATTACACTTCCAGGTAACAGTCCATCACTGAGGGAAGTCAGGGCAGGAACCTGCAGACTGGAACTCAAGCAGATGCCATGAAAGATGTTTTATAGCACCCAGGACCATCTGCCAGAGGTGGCATCACCCATATGGAGCTGGGCCCTCCCACATCCATCATCAATCAAGAAATGCTCTCCAGGCTTGCCTACAGGCCAGTCTGGTAGGGGCATTTTCTCAGTCGAAGTTCTCTCTTCCCAAATGACTACGGCTTGTGTAAAGCTGACATAAAACTAGCCAGAACAGCCTTGAATGGGCAGGAGTGGCAGGGCCTGGAGGATCAGAAGGTAGCAGGGATGTATGAGGGCTGCAGAGACCAAGGTTTGACTTCTCAGTGACCCTTGTGTCCAAGAAAAGCCCCACACCTGCCTGATGGGGGGATGTCTTTCTGTATGCTGCGAATATGTGTTTCTGTGGCTGGTTGATAAATAAAGCTGTTTGGCCTGTGGTGAGACAGCTTAGAAGCAGGCAGGAAATTCAAAGGGAGAGACAGGAAGAAGGCAGGAAGAGACACCAGCCTGCCGTCCAGGGAGCAGCATGTAATGGCGTAATGGCGCACAGGTAAAGCCACGGTACACATGGCAACATATAGGTTAACAGAAATGGGCTGAGTTTAAGTGTAAGAGCTAGTCAGTGGAAAGCCTGAGCTAATGGCCGAACAGTTTTAATTAATCTAAGCCTCTGTGTGTTTACTTGGGGGACGCGAGTGGGAGAGATTTGTCCCAACCGCCGGCAGGCCAGGACACAGGAAACCATCCAGCTACATCTGCCATGGGAACTGCTAGGGGGACCACACTAGCATGCTACAAGTTCTTAGCATTTTTTTTTTTTAAAGATCTATTTATTTATTATGTATACAGTGTTCTGCCTGCATATATCCCTGCAGGCCAGAAGAGGGCACCAGATCTCATTACAGATGGCTGTGAGCCACCATGTAGTTGCTGGGAATTGAACTCAGGACCTCTGGAAGAGCAGCCAGTGCCCTTAACCTCTGAGCCATCTCTCCAGCCCATCCCACTCTTCTAACGAGAAATTCTTTGGTGGGAATCCAGCAATACTTGAAGTAGTTTTGTACTGTAAGGATCAGGAAAAACAAACAAACAAAAAAAACCCAACAACAACAACAAAAAAAAAAAACCCCACAGATCTTTTCAGTAACATTTGCTGGATGCGTCTTTGGACTAGAGAATTCCATCTAATACCCACCTGAGGTTGTCTTAGTGTTTTTCCCTGCTGTGACCTGCACAGCTTTGGACATAACCTGACTGGGTGACTAGGACTTGAAGGAATGAGAGACCATGAGCGCATACAGAAAAGCTGGGATCAGGTGGGCTATGCACTCCGATGGAGACACACCAGTACTCTGGAAACTCGGTGAATTTATTTTATGAATCAAGGCGGTATGTCTACTGTATTCAGCTGGTCAGGGAGGCAGGTTAGCTACTCTAGTAGGGGTCTTTGTAGAGGGGTAATCTCAGTCATTCAGGAGGAGGAAGCTGTACGACGTCATAAACTGTCAGCCTTTTTTTTTTTTTTTTTTTTTTTTTGAGACAGGATTTCTCTACGTAGCAGCCCTGGCGACCAGGCTGGCCTTGAACTCACAGAGATCTGCCTGCCTCTGCCTCCTGGGATCAAGGGTGTGCGCCACTAGCCAGGCGTCTGCATTTGTTCTTGGAGAAGGGAAAGCTTCGCTATGCCCTGCTCCTGACCTGGGGAGCCCTGTCATTCCCATGGGTCTGAGGCATCCGGGTTCTTGGCATAGCCGTCAGCAGTGTCCATGTCAACAACACACATCCCCTCGGGACTCCATCCACTCCCCACATTTCCCCCAGTGAAGTAACGAGAAATGCTGGGTATCTATCGTCCTGCATATTTTATAATCTTTAGGGGAGACAGACACTTTAGACAGCTGCTTTATATAATGTCTGTCAGGGCTTCTAAATGGGACCCTCAGACAGTGAGTGAAACCGGTTCCAGCAGTCACATGTGATGTGACTGCCACATGCCCTGTTTTGACTTAATGTTTTGGGTGTTGGACCACATGTGTGCTTGGTTCCTGAAGAGGCTAGAAATGGTGTTGAATCCCCTAGAACTGGACTTACAGACAATGTGAGCCACCACAAGAGTGTTGGGAACTGAGCCCAGGTATGCAAAGCACCGAGTACCCTTCATCTGAGTCGGCCTTCCAGCCCCACAGGTGCCGATTTGGATTTGACTAAAGTCACTTTTTTACTCAAAAGCATTGAGGCCGCAGATACAGCTCAGCAGGACAGCCTTTGTCTAGTATGGGCAAGGCACACAAAGAAATATTTTAGTTTTTCGAGACAAGGTCTCACCATGTAGTGAGAGCTCACTGTGTAGTCCCAGGCTGGCCTCGAATTCATAGAGGTCTGTCTGCCTCAGTTTCCCAGTGCAGGGATTAAAGTTATGCACCACCATGCCTAGCCAAGTCTGGGGTCTTTTTTTGAGACAGGGTTTTTCTGTGTAGCCTTCGCTGTCCTGGAACTCACTCTGTAGACCAGGCTGGCCTTGAACTCACTGAGATCTGCCTGCTTCTGCCTCTCGAGTGCTGGGATTAAAGGCGTGCGCCGCCGCCGCCGCCGCCGCCGCCGCCGCCGCCGCCACCACCACCACCCAGCTAAGTCTGGGGTCTTAACCACTGTTTGCCTCAGCCTCCTAAAGACAGGCTGCCGGGAGTTACAGTTTGTAGGAGCAGGGTTCTACCGACAGGAACCAAGTGTGAAGAGTTAAAGGGTATCCTGTAAGAACAAGGTCTTTCTCAGGAGATGCAGAACCCAGGGCATGCTGCTCTGGGTGGTGTGTTCCTGGGAAGAATGGCTGGCTGGTCATGTAACGGTATGTCCTTCCTTCCTTCTATAGACCACACTGTCCCAGGTTCCCATCTGCAAAACAAAGAGGTTCTTGATCCGAGGCCTAGTTCTCAACCAGATCGCAACCATTCAGAACAGTTCCCCTGGGCTGGTAGAGTGCCTGCCTACATCGCATGGAAGACTATGGGCTTGACTCCAGCACCATGAAGAGGTAGTACAGAGGGAGAGGACCAAACAACCAAACTCACTTAACTCAGAGACCCTCAATAAAGGACACATGGAAGGCCATACACACTAAAATGTCCAAGTATCAACAAACTTAATTCCTTGTTTGTTTACCTGAGGCCAGGGCTCACTATGTAGAACAGGCTGGCCTTAACTCGCACAGATCTGCTTGTCCTGAGTGCTGGGATTGAAGTTGGTCCTTGAGGTAGCATGCACCAGTATTTCATTCCCATTATATGGGTTTTCCATCCCTGATTGATGGACAATGCTCTTGCAGACAAATGTATGGATACCCATGCTATAAGTCTAAGTTCTGCCCACATCCCTCACAGCCACCCCTTGGCTACCTGCTAGGCCTAGAATGCACACACTGTTCTGCTCCTGGGAGGCAGAATCCAGAGGCTGTGCAAGCTTCAGAAGCAAATGGAATTATTTGGACAAGGAATTTGAGGTCCCCTGCATCTATCTGAAGGATGATCCGGTAGGAGGGTAGAACTGTGGGTACATTCCCTCGGCCTTGTGGAGGGGGCACCGTGGAGGGGCCTGTACAGCCTTGGGTCATCTGCTTTAGAGTGAGAACCGAGCAGCAACCTCAGACTCTTCAGTGGCTCACAGCTTAGTGCTATCAAGTACACCCAGCTGTGCAGCGACGTTACCAGGTCCAGAATGGTTTGTTTGTTTGTTTGTCTTCCTAATGCTGGCTCCTGAGCTCAGGGGCCTGCTCGTGTTCTACCCGAGCCACATAGGATACAACTCAACTGTCGCCTTCCCTGTGTGAACGTGCTCTCGCCAAGCACAAGTGGGCAGCTCACCCATGCTGTCGGGACATCTGCTCCCTTCCCTGGGGAGACCCTGGGTTATGCAGTTCAGGATCTCATCCTAGCACCCAGTGTGGTGTGTGGCATTCAGAAGTGTTTGGAGAAGGCTAAGTGAGAGAAACTGGGTCTACAGCATCACCTTCTCCACCGCGGCCTCTTTCTCATCCCCCAATCCAGCCACGCCCTCTCAAGGCTTTTTCTGGGAGAGTGGAAAGGAAAGCAAGCCTGTTGTGCTGGGCAGCAGTGGTGCATCTCTAAGTTCAAGGCCAGCCCGGTCTACAGAGTGAGTTCCAGGACAGCCAGGGGCTACATAGAGAAAACTTGTCTTGAAAAATTTAAAAACAAGCATGTTGTAGCCTTTCATCTCCCTTCTACCTGAAGCTGTGAGCCGGCCTAGCCCTACCCCCTCTCCCTAGACCAAGGACAACACTGGATTCTAACTGGCACATAGGCCAGGTTAGGCTAGGTCACATGGTATGGAACGAATACTCCCCCACCAGAGAGAGAGAGAGAGACAGAGAGAGACAGAGAGACAGAGACAGAGAATGAATCTCCGAGAGTCAGGAACTCCCCCTGGCTGTCTACAGACAGTGTCCTAACGCTAATGTCCCAGGACTTGAAGGGAAGGCTCTGGCTCCCCTTAAGGCCCATTAGGCTGGCCTTCTCTTTCTGCTAATGCTTCCCCTTCACGGCCGCCTGTGGGGTGAGGTTGCCTTTCCCAATGCAGCTCATCTGAAGGGAAATTCGTATTATCTCCATGAACCTTTCTTTTGACCGACCCATTCTGCCACTGTACTTCCGTGGTAGCCAGCCACCTTCTCTGTGTGTCTAGAGCCCCTGGGGCAGCCTCTGCTCCATCATCCAGGCTCTGGCCACACAAGAACACTGCACAGTCCCTACCTGGAAGTCTGCTGCCTCAAGACGTGCTGTGCTGTTTACCTCTGCAAGCCTCACCTTCCTCTGCTTCCTGTGCACCGTTCCATTCAGTTCAATTCCCCGGTGTGGGTTTGGTCTTCCTGGCCTGCCCCTGACTGATACATCTGAGCAAAGCACCTTCTAGATCACACATCACTCTCCGATTTTCGAAATTACTCACTGCTCTCACTGAGTGAAACACTCTAACCTAGCTAGTGGCTGCTGGTAGTCCCGCTCTCTGGGGGAAACAAGAGCCCTGCTTTGTAACATTTGCCAAGTTTCTGAGATGTCAATACTCCCACCACGGCCAATTTCAAGCTATCAGCGTGACACCACTGAGCAGAGTGGGGAGCAGAGATCCAGAATGAGCTCCAGGAGGGGCGGGGATGAGAAAGCTTCTGAAAACTCTGAGCATGAACATCATGTCGTGAGACTGTAACCCTCAGAGCTCTCCACAACGAAACCTCTATCAACTTCACTGTAAACAACCAAAGACCTCATTTCCACACTGGTCCTGGCGGCACACGCAGGTCTCCTAGCTACTCGGGGAGGAAGGGAGGGCACCTGGGCTCTCAGCCTTGTATGAAAGAGAAGAGAATCTACATGTGTTCACATCTGCTGGGAATGGCCTCAGGAGGCTGAGAAAGGAGCCCGCATGTTCAAGGGCAGCCTGAGCTTTTACACACTGAGTCCGTGTCTCAAAAACAATAAATAAAATTTACTTTAAAACATTGTTAGGTTGTTTTTTCTTTTCTTTTCTTTCTTTTTTTTTTTGTTTGTTTTGTTTTGTTTTTCGAGACAGAGTTTCTCTGTGTAACAGTCCTGGCTGTCCTAAAACTCATTCTGTAGACCAGGCTGGCCTCAAACTCACTGAGATCTGCCTGCCTCTGCCTCCCAATATGTTTTTCTTATTCCCAAATATTTAAGTGCTACCAAAGAAAGTGTGTACCCCTTACCCATTCATACACTGAAGCCCCAATTCCCAGTGTGATATTTGGAGTTGGGGTCTAGGAATTCAGGTTAAATAAAGTCATAAGGATGGGATCTATGGTAGTTTGAATGAAAACGGTCACCACAGACTATTAGGAAGTGACATTACTGGGGGTGTGGCCTTGTTAGAGTAGGTGTGGCCTTGTTGAAGTGTGTCACAGGGGGTGGAGCTTTGAGGTTTCAAATGCTCAAGCCAGGCCCAGTGTCACTCTCTCTTCCTGTTGCTGGTGGATCCAGATGTAGAACTCTGAGCTACCTCTCCAGCACCATGCTTCCCACCATGATGATAATGGACTAGGCCTCTGAAACTGTAAACCAGCCCCAATGTTTTTCTTTGTAAGAGTCGCCATGGTCATGGTGTCTCTTCACAGCCATAGAACACAGGCCCCTTATCCAACAGGGAGGAAGGCAGAGCTCACTCCACTCCGCCAGCATGCAGAGGTCACAGTGCACACAGAAAGCAGGATGTATCCTTTAGCCAAGCAGAGAGGACTCACAGCGAACCCACCTTGCCAGCACTGACTAGTGCCCACACTCACAGGCGTGTACAGAGACACACCAACACACAGACACCCCCCCCCCCCACACACACACACCCCAGGAAAAACTCAAAAGAAATGAAGAGGTTAGGACAGAACTCAGTACAGCAGACCCTGGGTTCACTCCCCTGTCCAAAAACTAACTAACTAAATGAATGAACGGCTATTGGCTTGTTACCGGTTTTTTTCAATGTTTATTGGCCCTTAGACATCGTGTCCTTCTGTGAAAAAGTTCACACCCACACTCACACTCCAGCTCTCCTCTCACCCCGAGGATGTGAAGGACAGGAACAGCACCGCCACTTCACACTTGGAGAGGTGGGCTCCTAAGCCACCAGCCACTTCCAGCCAGTGCTGTGCCACACGCCCACCACCTATCTCGGAGACTTTACCTGTGACGTGCCTGGGTGGTAGTTACTATCTACCACCTTCATTTTACAGATGGGAAAAAGGGACAGAAGAGCAGGCTAACTGGCCTGAAGCCACAGCTGTGGTAGACCTGTGGTCACTCAGAGTCCTCCATCAGTGTTCTTGCCATGCAAGCAACTCCCCCTCTTCTCAGAGGCCCAGGAGGGAACTGCTGGTGTCAAGAGGAGGCCTGGAGGTCCACCCAGTCCCACACATGCAGAGAGGCATCACTTGCCGCAGATAACAACGTTCTGGGTTTGCAAGGGTGCCAGGTATGGGTGGTGACCAGAGGAGCAGAGTCAACCTCATTTCCGTCCAGGAAGATGTGGCCTTTGTGAGTGAAAAGAGGTTCCACTTGGCCTTTCTTTCCATCCCATGATGTGACATCATAGATCTGCACTGTCCCATCAAAGCCTGGAGAACACAGAAAAGAGAGGAGTGACCCTACATCCCCCACTTTCCTGGACAACTTCTTCTGTCACAAGACACTCAGTGGCCACCCACGGAGAAAGCTCCACCTGCACCAGTGGGGGACGTCTCCGTGAGCATCTGTGAATACTATCACCCAGCCAGAGTATGTATCACATAGCTAGGCCTGAGGGGGACGCACTGTGTGTGTGCGTACATGAGTGCATGCGTGCGTAAGTGCGTGTCAGTGTGTCTATGTGTGTGCACGTGCATGAGTATGTCTGTGTGTATGTGTCTGTTTGTATGTGTACGTGTGTATATGTGCATGTGTGTGTCTGAGTATGTAGAGGTCAGCAAGGTGAACCTTAAGTATCATTTTTCAGGCATATTCCACCGTGGTTTTTGTCATAGGGTCCTTTCATTGGCCTGGAACTCACCAATTTGGCTAGGCTGGCCGGCCAATGAGCCCTAGAGATCTACCCGTCTCTGCCTCCCTGGTGCTAGAATTATAAGAACATACTATCACATCCAGCTTTTCCCCACCTTTATCCTCGCTTCCTCTCTGTCTGTCTCTTTCTCTGTGAGACAGAGTCTCACTATGTAGCCCTGGCTGACCAGGAACACTCTATCTAGACCAGGCTGACCTCAAACACACAGAACCACCTCCTCTGTCTTCCAAGTCTGGGATTAAAGGTATGCGGCCCCCACACCCAGCAATGTCCAGGTTTACATGGATTTTATTCTGGGGATAAACTCAGATCCTCAAGCTTGCATGGCAAGCTTTACTGAGTTATGCCCCCAACTTAACATGTGTCATCTTTAATCCTCATAACAATATCTCCACAGGAAATGGAGGCAGGAGAAACTTTCAACCCTTTTCAATTTGCTCCAATTCCAATCCCTCCACCTCCAGGTCCTCAGCAGACAGCCTTGTCTTGTCTTTAGTGCTGGCCTTCTTGTCCATCTGCTGAGGTCCATCTGTCCCTATCCCATGTCGCTGTTTCCTGTTCTCTCTGGCACACTGTGTTTCTTCTGCTCTTTCTGGATCCTGGAACTTCCCCTTTTTTCTGTCAACAGACCTTTCTCAGTGGCTTCTACAAGGCCCCATTGAACTCACCCTCACAATGAGAAACCCCAGACTTCAGGAGCCTGCTGCTGAGGCTACAGTTAAAAAATATAAGCAGCCGGGCAGTGGTGGCACATGCCTTTAATCCCAGCTTTCGGGAGGCAGAGGCAGGCCTGGTCTCCAAAGCGAGTTCCAGGAAAGGCGCAAAGCTACACAGAGAAACCCTGTCTCAAAAAAACAAAACAAAACAAAACAAAACAAAAAAAAAAAAAAAGAGATGCTGTTGCCTTTCTGATGCAGCCTCTGTGCTGTAGAATATTTGTTGAAGATGTGTTACATTTGTTTATGCTGTGGAGCATTTGTTTAATGATGCAAAGATGCGTTGTATTCTTTTATGTTGCATTTGTTTATCTCTGTGAAGCTGTGTTACTTTGCTTGCCTAAAACACCTGATTAATCTAATAAACAGCTGAATAGCCAATAGCAAGGCAGGAGAAAGGATAGGCAGGACTGGCAGAGAGAATAAATAGGAGGAGAAATCTGGGAGAAAAGAAGAAAGAGCAAAGAAGGAAAGCAGGACATTGGGACCAGACACTCAGCTACACAGCCAGCCACGGAGTAAGAATGAAAATAAGATTCCAGAAGTAAGAAAGGGAAAAAGCCCAGAAGCAAAAGGTAGACGGAATAATTTAAAGTTAAGAAAAGCTGGCAAGAAACAAGCCAAGCTAAGGCTGGACATTTATAATTAAGAATAAGCCTCTGTAATTATTTAGGAGTTGGGTGGTGGGCCCCCCAAGAGTAAAGAGCAAAAGAGTAAAAAAAAAAAAACCAACATCTCTGGCTGTTCCAGATCATACTGTCTGTCTACAATTCTCTCAACACACTTGAACCTCTGCTAGGCTTATAAGGCCCACTGCCAATCGGTGCAAGTTCAGCGGCCAGGGTGGGGGAGCGATGCACCTTTGAGGAGTCCAGAAACCAAAATGGTGCTCCTGGCAGGCAACCTGAACTTCTGCAGCTGGGTTACGTATGGGGAGAGAGCAGTGGCGGAACAGACACATCTTTCCCAACAGTACCTGAAACAGCCAAGCAGTTGTCCAGGCCTGGGGCCCAAGTCACTCGCAGCAGCTCTGGGTCAGGGCTGGGTTTGGACACTGGGCACTGGGCTGAGCTCACAGGATGACAGGGATCCCGGGGGTCAAGGAGACGGAGCTGCCCATCTGAGCCAAGGCTGGCGATGCAGGGCCCAGGGCCTTGGCCTCCGTTCCTAACTTCTGCACACCATCTCTCTCCACTAGAGTCAGGGCTGGGGTTCAGAGTCTCCAGTGGCACCCACTTCTGGCGGGTGTCCACAAGCCCCAGCCGACCTGAGGTGCCACAGAAAGCAAAGGTGTCCGCGTCTAGGACCTGAAGGCTGCTCAACGACTCACTATCATTGGTACCTAGGAGAGCGGGGAAAGAAAAGGTGCTGGGGTTGGGTGGGTCTGGCAATGTGGCAGGGCTGGCGGGCTGGGCCCGGAGGCCAGGGTTGCACTGCATGCCCCAGGTTCCCCCAGCATCTGGCAGAGGCTGGAGGATGTCTCTGGGCTGAGCCGGGATAAGGGACAGAGCAGGCTGGAGGAGCCAGCAGGGGGTGCACTGTGGCAGTACCTGAGCGGTATGTGATCTTCTGGGATTCCAAGTCCACAGTCCTCAGGCCACTGAGCCGCGCCCCGTGAAGGATTCCAGGTGCCCCAGAGGAGAAGACAGACATTCGAGGCCACTGACCCTCCTCTCTGTCCTGCACATCAATGGTCCTAACAGTTTCAATGACATCTGAGCAAAGGGAAGAGGCCAGAGTGCAGTGTCAGTGAGGGCGGGCCAGAACCCCGACATTTAGAAGGTCAGGGAGAGAGGGCGCTAAGGGCTGCAAGACAAAAGCGCTCGGGGTTTTGCTCGCATTCTTGAACCTGCCAAATCACTTTCACGTCCTCATAATTTGTCTTACGAACTATTTCTGCAAATGGGAGACAATGAGTCATTGCAGCCATTGTGAAACCACAGGTCTGACGTGTTTGTCGGAGAGGAGACAGAGGGAAGAGTGTGCTGCTGAGGTCAGTTACATCTCTAGAGAAAAGTAACAAGTTCTGAGTTCAGGAACCAGTACAGCTTCTTCCAAAATATGCTGTGAGCTCCCACAGCCCGCCAGTCTGGCGGCTCACGGCGGCGCTGCAGATGTTGCTGATGAACACGGGAAAACAGGAAAGACCACCTCTTACACAAACTTGAAAGATGTACTTTCATTTTTAAATATTTCCTTGTTTATTACTGTATCTGCGTGCATGTGTGGAGGTCAGAGAACAACGTGCAGGTATCAGATTTTTCGTTCCACCGTGTGGTCCTGGGATTGGATTTAATTGCCAGATGGTCAGGCTTGGCAGCAAGCGCCTTTACCTGCTGAGCCATCTTGCTGGGCCTTTTTTTTTTTTTTTTTGAGGCAGCGTCCTGCTAGCCCAGGCTGGCCTCAAACTCTTCATTTCCTTGCCTCCATCTCCTAGTGCTGGAATGGAAACACATTATTTTAATTTTTGTCTGGTTCTCATCTCTGTAGTTTTGCTTTGTCTCAGCCTCGGGCTGTTCCGTTAGCTAGCTGTTTCTAGTCTCTGCATTCTACAGTATTTGACGCTTTTTTTTTTTTTTTTTTTTTTTAAATTTTTGGAGATAGGTCTCACTCTGTAGCCCAGGCTGGCCTCAAACTCACAGAGCTCCACCTGTCTCTGCCTCCCGAGTGCCGGGATTCATTGGTGCTTCTCTTGATGTCACCTGTCACAGTTTGGGACAAGTCATTTGCTGCACAAACTACTTAAAAGAGAAATTCTTGTTTTATGCTTTGTGTTTTCTTTCTCCAAAAAAGAACTACTTCATACCCACACTGTATGAAGATCCATGTGCGTCTCCAGTTTGAAAGGACGGGCTTGGTCTGAAGAGTGAGTGGACGTTATGAGAAGGGCACTAGTGGCTGAAGGAGAGTGTGTGGCAGCATGCTCCTTCCTGACAGTCCCCTGCACCATGAGCAGAGTCTCCTGGGCCCCCAGGGCCACAGCACCCTCAGGGCACTTCATCCAGATTTCCCAACACAGGAGCTGCACGCTTGCAGCAGACACACAGCTGAGCTGCAGGGCTGCAGCCGGTCTCTAGGGAGCACAAAAGGCTGCACCGAGGCCACTTTAGTAGAGCCTGCCTGGCTCTCCTGGGCCACACTCCCTTGGCTCCCCTGTGCTGACACCAAGGAGCCTGAAACCAACTCTCCCCAGATGGGCTGCTCTGAGCTAGAGGAGGGCTCTCCACTGTGGGAAGGGAGACCGTTCCCAAGATTCAGGAGGGGCTGGAATATAATTCAACATCAAAGCACTTGCCTGGCCTATCTGAGGCCTTGAATTCCCTCTCCATCCAGTACCATAATAAATGTATATATACATAAAACCAGAATCCAGCCTCTTGCTGGGTGGTGGTGGTGCACACCTTTAATCCCAGTACTCAGGAGGCAGAGGCAGGTGGATCTCTGTGAGTTTGAGGCCAGCCTGGTCTACAGAGTGAGTTCCAGGACAGGCTCCAAAGATACACAGAGAAACTCTTTCTTAGAAAAAAGAAAAATTATCTATGGACGCTATAACATGGACAATCTTAAGAAGCATATGCTAAGGGACAGAGGCCAGATACAAAAGAATACATGAAAGGTTCCACTGACAAGATTTTTTCAGAACAGGCAAATCTCCTATAGAGAAATATGTTAATGACTGTCTGCAGCAGGGTGCAGGAGTGAGATTAACAGTAAATGGCTAACAGATCTTATTGGGAGTAATAAAATGTTCTAACACTGATTTATTATGATGGCTGTAAAACTTGGCAGATTTTCTCTAAAAGTCACTGACCTGTACACTTGACTGGTAGGTAAAACATACCTCAATAAAATCATTAAACAGCAGCAGCATCAAACCCTACCACATGTGTAGGAAAGCAACATAGGAATGGGAAGGACCACAGACAAGAGACAGGAGATGCACAGGTCAGGGGTGAGCACAACAGCATCCCCTGTGTGGCAGGGGGGCCTGGGAGAAGTAGGACACTGTGGGAAGCTTTGCTACAGAGTGGGGTGGCCCACTTCCTGCTGTGAGGTGCCTCTCACTGGAGGGGGGTGTGGAGGCCCGCAGAGATCTAGTGAGATCTGAGCTTGCTTTACCCAGCAGGGCTTTATAAGGGGATGGACTGACCGCATTTGTGGTTACCAGGTGACTGGAAGGGTCTGCACTTGGCTGTGCTGGGGGGAGGTCTTTTGCTCCACCCCTTGGCATTCCTATAAAAAAGCCCTTTAGAAGAGACCAAAGGGGCCGGTGGATGTTGATCCAGGCCCTCCCAAAGCTATCCTGTGTTTCTCTCTACACTGTATTTCTATCTGATGTTTCTTATCCCTCTCTCCTTCAAGAGTACCCTGGGGGAAAAGTGGGAGCTGGCCTCCCACAGGGGGATGGAATGAATGGCTGGATCAGGCTAAAGGGATACATGCTCTGGTACCTGCCTGACAGGGACCTGCAGAACCAGTGCTATTCCCCACACGGGGACTTCCTGATCCTTCTCTGTGCCCCTTGGGAAGTAGTGTGACCTCTGGGCAGACTGCTGGGGGGTGGGGGGCGGGCGGCGGCTCCTGCTCACTTGGTATTCTCCTTCCCCAGAACTAGCGCACTATAAAAAGAGGGACCTCTTCGAAGTCTTCTCCTCTTCTTTCCTGGAGCTGAGTGCTCCTGGGTGGCCCTAGCTCAGCACTTCCTCTGCCCCTGCCCAGCTGAGAGGCCCTGGCTCGCTGTGTTCTGCCAGCAGCTGGGTTGGTAAACTCAAGTCCTGCGGGAAGTTCAGAGAAGCTGTAGCATTTCGGCCTGCTGCCACACTGTGGATGCGAACTCACCTTTGCGGTACAGAAGCCGACAGAAACGGTGCTGCCCCGTCCCCTCCCCTAACTGCTTCTTTACTGGTTCAGCATAAGGGACGGGAGTATGAGTCGCTTTCCTAAAACCTCAGTTCCCACCAAGTGAACGTCACTCACCACTGTCCTCTCCAATTTGCCACACCTGTAAGGAACACCCTGGAAGGCCACTGGTCACCAGCAACCTGTTCCAGAGAGACAGAAGATCAGTCCAGACAGAGGGAAGCTCACCCTCACCCTGGCAGCCTTTCCTCTCCAGCCCACTCAAGATCCCTAGAACCAGCTGCCCTCATTCAACAGATGAGCAGGCTCACCCTGCTTTAGGGACAGGATCACAACTCAGAGCCACAGACTGAGCCCAGGCTTCCACAGGTCATGATGGTCACCTAGAAAGGACACAAGTGGGGAGCCTGAACACATACCCTTGACTGAGACAGCTCTGAGAAGCTTTAGAGTACTTTCCACTCTGTATTCGTCCCTGGAGCAACTCCAGAGACCTGTTGGCTCCACCAGTCAAAATGGCTGCTAAGCTAATGGTTTCTTCACATGCTAAATCTACGTGTGCCCAGGCCCATGTGCGCCCACCTATGTCTGGAGACTGAGATGTGGGCACGGTGGTAAGAAGACAGGACACCGAGAACATTTCCCGGCATCCCCAAAGAATGGAAGGTCTGAGACACAGACTGGCCATACCTGGTATCTGGCACATGCTTTAGGTCAAAGACAGATCTGTCTGAAAATCCTCCATGGCGCACTTTGAAATCTCTCTCGGGGAATAAACCCTAAAATACAAATGGGTGGGGAGAAATCAGACAGCACTTGATTTTTTCTTCTTTCTTCTTTTTTGTTTTGTTTTGTTTTGTTGATGCAGGGTTTCTCTGTGTAGCCTTGGCTGTGCTGGAACTAATTCTGTAGACCAAGCTGGCCTTGAACTCACTGAGATCCTCCTGCCTCTGCCTCTGGGGTGCTGGGATTAAAGGCGTGCGCCACCACCGCCCGGCATAGCACCTGCTTTTCTTTCTTAAGATTTATTTTTTTATGTACATTGGGGTTTTGCCTGTGCAAGGGTGCTAGATCCCCTGGAACTGGAGTTACAGTTGTGAACTACCATGTGGGTGCTGGGAATTGAACCAGGGTCCTCTGAAAGAGCAGCCAGTGCTCTTAACTGCTAAGCCATCTCTCCAGCCCTAGCACGTGCTTTACAAATGAACACTTCAGATGAGCACTGGGGAAGGAGGCCATGAAAGTTACTCAGCCGGACCTTGGCAGGCTGATGTCTGTAAATGTCTACATGTCCAGCTTCTTTTTCTTCCTGACTATCTCCAAGCCTCCTTCTAGCCTGTCCCTTGTCCCTCTCATATGGGGCAAAAACTTTCCTTTTCCTCCTCCTCTTTCTTCTGTTTTGGGAAGGTCTCCCTGTGTACCCCTGGCTGGCTAGGAACTAACTATACTTACATAGTTACCACTCACACATTCTCTTCCTCCAACTTATTTAAAGACATTCCCTAAGGTTCTGTCCCTGCTGTCTTCTCTTAACCCTCAGATCCCACACCTTCATCCTAGGTGATCTTACAGTTTCTACCAACTCCTATACCCTCGTGCGTGTGTGGCGCTATGAGGATTGAACAGAGGCCTTGCTCATGCTGTGTGAGTGCTATACTACCGGGCTACTTCTCAAGCCCCTATATCTATTTTTAAAAATTATTTATTTTATGTGTATGGGTATTTTGCCTGCATGCATGTCTCTGTACCACATGCACACCCGGTACCCTTGGAGGCCAGAAGAGGATGCTGGATGCCCTGGGTCAAGAGTTACAGAAGGCTGTGAGTTGCAAGGCGGGTCGTCTGGAAGAGCAGCGGGTGCTCTCAACCCCTGAATCCTCTCTCCAGCTCCCTAAATCTGTTTTTGATAAAGTAAGATTGTCCTTTCTCTGTAGCACCTCTCTTGTGAACCACATGACTGTCCTCAGCACATCCCTATGCACAGGAGCCTCCTTCTGCTCGGTTTTAAGGGCAGATCCAGAGCTTGTCAGGGACAGTACCTGGTGGGTAATCAGTTTCTCTATTTAAGTTACCTGGTTTTCCTTCACAGAGAGTCTGAGAGGTAGTATCAAATGAAGAATCTCATTCTTTTTCAAACTTTCATAACCAGCAACAAAGACTCCTGAAACAAAAGAGTAACTATGACAAACTGTTAGAAACATCGTGGATCATGGCTGCACTTATAAATTCCCCTCAAAAATAAATTTCTTCCCCGTTCATTAGTGGGCAGCCTTGTGTCAGGGGATGGAAGTTGGATGGGTCTCTCTAAAGGCTGAGACCTTAAAACTCAGCCCAAGAGGCAGAAATCCATCTCCTTTAGTGGCAGGCTAGGTATATTACCTTTTTCACCAACCCACTCAAGGACTCGAGTAGCTCCTGAGAGGTCAAATGCATGGAAATCTTGGTACCTGCAAGGACAGGGATATAAACATCACATGGTGCACGGTACTGTGCAGCTGACCAAGCACTCTGAGATCACTGCAGGATTAGTGGATCCAGGCTCTGGAGTCAGGTAAATATGGGACTCAGTCTTTTTTCCGCATTTTACTCCCTGTGTGAATAGGACCAGGCACCGATCCTTGGTTCTTATCTGTGGAACTCCCAGGGTTCCGCAAAGTTGACTTCTCCAAGTTGAGATGAACAATCAATTGGAAAACCTGTGTTCGGGTTAACCTAGAGGCCGGTGCAACATAACCAGCCTTCACGAGTGAGCATCTGGTCACGTTACTTGCTTACAAAAGGGCCGAGAGGCGGGGATCGGGACCCTCCGCCCGGCCGTGTCTGGGCACCGCCCGCGAGCCCACACCCGGGTCCCTGCTGCCCACGCCTGCTCCCACTGCCCACCAGCCCGCGGCCCGATTTACAAGCGCAAAGACTCCACCAGCCAGTCCTCCGCGAGTTCCATAGCAACTGTCGCTTCCGCCCCTCCACTTCCGCCAGGCAGACTTCCCGGGCGGGCGCGCGCTCTCGCGAGGGGAGGGCGTGGTCTCCCGCCTGGCGGTGTCGGGAGCGCTCGGAGCTGCGCGGAGTTCTGCGGAAGTTTCCTGGGCTCTGTGCACAGAGTCCGGGTAAAAAGGACGCGAAAACAGATTCTTCGATATCAGCTGCATGCATGACCGGAGCAGACATCAAATATGCCCGTGTTTTAGGATCAAGTAGATGTAGCTAAAGAGCTGTCAGTGTCCCAAAGCTAGGTACAATACAGACTTAATTGGAACTTAAGGTGAACAGTTCATTTAAAAGTTTGCGTGAATATGTCCGTGAAGGATACTTTAAGATTTTTTTTTTTTTTTTTTTTATGAAAGGAATCTTGTTGGGCTAGGGATGTAGCTCAGCTGGTAGAGTGCTTGCCTAGCATGCACCAAGTTCGCTTTCCAGAACCACGTAAACCACCCCCACTCCCCGGCATGGTGGCGCACGCCTGTGATTCCAGTGCTCAGGAGATAGAGGCAGGAGAATCACAAGTTTTAGAGCACCTGCTACACAGGGAGTCCGAGGCCAGTCTACGTTACACAAGACACTGTATCAATAAAGTATCTGACACTCTTGTTTTTATTCAATAACTTTGGCAACCTGTACGGAGGTCCCTACATCCAGAGGAGAGTAAGAACACAGCAGGGCTAGATTCTGAAGGGGTTCTCTCCTGTATGCACCAGGTACCGCACTAAAGCATGGGATGAAAGATGGCGTGAGTGTAGCATAGTGTAGGCAGCCCCCCATCGCAGGCAAAGAAACTTTAGGTTGTAGAAATGCAAAGGACCAGTGGAGCCAGCATAGTACATGGTGGCTGAGGGGTGGCAATCATTCATTGCCTGGTTGGAGCCATGGTGAGGGGTGATGGGGCTTTTCCGAGACCACCCCATCTCGACAAACATACCACTCTCCAGAGCCCTTCCCCTTTTCTTCAAATGTGGGTGGAAGGAGAGGCCCAGACATTCTGTGTAAAGAGCAGTATTTTTATTCACAACTTCACCAGGGAAGCAAGAAATACAGCAGGAAAGACTCTGTGTCCGCATCATCAACATTCCTGGTGACCCAACCAGAAATCAGTAATGGAGTAACACGTTTGAGCTTAGGATTTACATCCAGATGGGGCCACGGCTGGGGTTCCATTCAGCAGCTTCCCCGGACGGACACATTCCAAGCCAAGGGGCCGTGTCTGTCCTGTTACTGGCATCACTTCTTCAGGACTGGCTGCAGCAGCCTCCTGTACTGAAGGCAAAAAGAGAAGATGACCCTCGAGTTACAAGCCGTGGGGATATGCTGGCTGTGCCCAGAGGTGGGCAGAGGCAGGCTCTCGGCTGGGTCCGAATGAATACCTTTCCCCCTGAAAGGCCTGAGAGGACTCAGGGGTAATGGTTTCCCCAGAATGGAGCACCAGTTTCACAGGGTAGTCATGACAACTAAAGAACATCCCAGAAATCAAGTCCACGGCACTGGATAATGGTCAGTGACACTCCTCTACCTCCCCCACGCTCTGCTCCAGACCTCTCTGATGCTCCCCACCACTGGCCAGGGCAGTGTTGCTTCCTCTGAGAGTCTCTGGTTGCTCTTGGTATTTTGGGCCTTCACAATAATGCCCCTAGAGGTGAGGCTATGTCTCTTTGGACTCTGCCAGCCCAAGCTTCTTGCTCTTGCACCTGCGGCTCCTGGCATGGTTGCTGGGGCTGCAGGTAGACGTTCTCTAAGGGCTGACTGTCTCTCCCTTCGGCATGTGCACACTGAAGGGAGTCAGCAGCAGGTACTGTGGGGGCTTGCAGACAGGTGGGAGGAGCTCCCGCTTACCAAGGGCTTTCTGCGTGCCCAGCACCAGACTGCGCATGTGACGTGAAGGTGGGCCTGCTATTTCCAGTTCATGAAGAACGTGAGGCTCAGAGCAGCAGTTCAGTGACATCTCTAAGGTCACCAGCTCCTAAGTAGCTAGGTGTGGCCCCAGCACACATCCCACCCCACCACACTGCCTTCTGCACACAGCAATAAGCACCAGGGACAGTGGTGAGCAATAGGGACAGGCCAGGAGCAGAGAATGGAGGAGCTGCCACCCAGCCAGGCAGTACACAAAGGGCTTGACCACCACAGATCAGTGCTTTACAACCAGTGGTGATTTGAGCCTGCTTCCACCCAGGGGACATCAGCTTGATGTCTAAAGGTTTTTTTGGTTTTTGTTTTTTCCCAAATTTCTGGTCTTAAACCAGCCTCCTGGCTCAACCTCCGAAGCATCAGGGACCGCAGGCAAGTGCACTATTCTTGACCTGGAGGGAATTTTGGTTACCACAACTTGGTGAGGAGAGGGAATGTGTTACTGGCATCTGACAGGTAGAAACCAGGGATGTGTTAAGCATCCTAAATGCACAGGACAGCCCCCCAGAGCCTATGCTGTCAAGAGCACTGACATATGATGAAAGCCTGCCATCCGAAAATGGACAGGAGGATGGAAAGCGAGCTGCTTCTGCGTTGTCTCCATTGGTGACTTCCCTTCCCACCTCCAGGCCTGCGAGGTCACAGCTCACACCACAAGCACAGACTGGAACCACAACGGTGGCCTTGGCTAGTGCAGTGGATGACAAGAGGGATGGACAAGGCTGTGTGGCTGGGATAATCCTAGTCTGTGACTTCAGCCTGGGGCTGGGCAAAGAGGAACTTCTTTCCCATGCAGTCTGCTGCACCATTTTCCGGTCTTTGGGATTTTCCCCCCTTTGAGGCCTGGGACCCTGGCTTTCTGGAATCCATATCCATCATGCCCTGGCTAGGCAGTCCCACCCTGAACCCAAGCTGGGTGGCAGTTCTTACATATTGGTACTGGGGTAGGGGCTCACCTGAATTGGGGAAGCTGGGCCACTGAGGTTCATGCCTAAAGCTTTCTTTAGCAGAAGGATTCTGAGCAGATCATGACTCAGCTGCAGGCTCTGGTCCCTCTGGGTGTTGGGAGGTGCTGTCCCCACCAGCGACAGACTTGGGGGCTCCAGACTCTTCTTGCCCATGAAGTGACCTGAAATGGAGGTGCCAAGGCACACGCAAGCTAAGGGATGAGGACCCTATTACCATAAGCAAGTTCTGGTCTATTCCACCTTTCGGCTCTCACTGAGGGAAGACAAAAAAACCTTCCTCCTCAGCAAGAAGCCACAGACATCTGGGTGTAGGCAAAGCTGACGGCCTCAGCTTTTCCCGACCCGCTGGAGGTCAGCACCATTGGAAGAAGGGTAGAGAGCCTGGGACCAGGGAGACCTGCCAGGGAAGGAAGTGGAGACGGTGTCTCGGAGACAGATGTGCAGAGAAGACGTGAGTGTGAAAATCCCAGCAGTCTGCCTAAGGGAAGGGGGACCGACGACAGCAACCAGATCTAAGATGCTGGCCTAGCTCTGCCTTAAACTTGCTTAGTGGATTATCGTAGCCAAGCCCCTGATTCTGGATCTGACCTGTTAATTCCCACCTGTTAAACTTGAGGGCCCCCCTACCCTGGGTCTGCAGGAGCTTCGCCACTATGAGCCTCCAGAGAGTTGAAAGGAAACTGGGGAGCGAGGAGAATGAGGTACGCTTATTGGGGTCCCCTAAGACTTACCGGTCGCCCAGAGGTTGCCCCGGGGGTGCACTCGGATCTTGCTGGCTCGGCTGCGGGGCTCCGGGAGATCCCAATTGAAGGAGGCGACGCCGGCAGTGAACAACACGAAGAGGAGGAGACTGCGGAGCAGCCGAGAGCCCCCTGCCCGCCGGGTCATGGCTGTGCCAAGCGGGCTTTTCTCTGGCACTCGGGCACTAGTTCGCGAAGCCCGCCTTCCAGTCTTTGAAACTACAGTCGGGAGCCGAGCCTGCTAGAGGCGCTGAGTTCGCCCCGCCCCGGAGCCCCGCCTTCTGCAGGCCCCGCCCCCAAAGCCACTGGGTGGGCACCGTCTCACTGGAGTTTTGGCAGAAACCCACCACCGTTCGTGTGCAACCTGGCGTGTGGCACTGCCCCACAGCAAAGGTGGTTCCCAAGACCCTCCATGGCCATCAACACCAGCTTTCTGCCATCATGTCGTTACATCAACCCTTAAAGCTTCTCCCTGAGGCTAAAGTGGAGCAAAAAGTCCTGCTCCTGGCAGCGTGGGTGTTTGGCGTCACCTAGCAGAAGAACTACATAAAGGAATTCTGTCACCTCCTCCGTCTCAAGGCATCTGACCCTCGCTTGCACCTCTCTGCCCTCTCACAGATAGCACACACTTGGGTATCCTGGAAAAGTTCTGTGCCCAGAACGGGGATAAAACGATGGGTCGTGGGGAGCGAGGAGTGGTACCATAGAGCGCCTGGTCTATCATAGAGGCTCCTAGGAGGCAGACCTGCCTCATGGGTCAGAGCAGTGCGGAGCGCTGGGCCAGGTGATGCTTTCTTCTGTTGTAAAATGGAAATAACCACACTACCTATACCTTTAATGGTTTTACATTTTCCAGCATAACGACTTGTTAAGGAGCAGCACTCTGTCTTCGCGAGGAGCTGTCTTAACTGGTCTTGGAAAATACCTTCAGCCATCATTGGCATCACTTAATGAGCAGGGGCAGATACGTGCTCCAACCCCCTTATTTTTGTTTAACTCTTCACTGCACACCAACATTTGGAGCACTGTGAGAGGGTCAGGAGGGGGCACCAACTCCCTGCTACCAAGACTTCACCTTCTCATTGGAAACTAGGTCAAGGAATGATGGATGGAATGGGGCGTGAAGTCTTGGATCTTTTGTGGGACATGACAGATGATCTCTTTTTTTTTTTTTTTTTTGAGACAAGGTCTTGCTATGTAGCCCTGGCTGTCCTGGAACTCACTATATAGACCAGACTGAGTTGAATTTATAGCAATCCTCCTGTCTCAGCTTCCCGAGTCGTGGGATTACAGGCGTGAGCCACTGTACTTGACTTGCTGTCCTAAGTCCCACACAGAGCTAGCTGAGCAAGGCCTGGCAGGCCTATGGCCCACCATCCCAGAAGGGGATCTTGGATGTTCTTGTGGACGTCAGAGGTTAACACACTGGACATTTTCCTCAGCTATCCTCTACCTTTGTGTTGTGTGCGTGTGTGCGTGTGTGTGTGTGTGTGCACGAACACCCACATGTGGAGGCCAGAGGACAACTTTCAGGGGTCAATTCTTCCTGAATGGTTTGAGGCAGGACTCTCTTGTTTCTGCTGCTGCGCCAAGTCACCCAGTTTAGCAGGCCGATGAGCCTCTGGATTCCTCTCCCATCTTGCCATAGGAACCCCGATTACATGTATGTGACACTACATATAGTTTTTCATGTGAGTTCTAGGAATCTGAACTTGGGCTTGCTGCAAGCGCTTTTACCCAAGTCGTCTCCCCACCCCCCACCCTAGTTTTTGAGGTAGGGCCTCCTGCTGAACCTGGTGCTTACTGAGTTAGGACTGGCTGGTCAGCAAGCCTGGGAATCCTCCTGTCCCAGCTCCCCAGCACTGGGGTTTTAGGCGCTGGCCAACAACCCTGGATTTTTATGGGGGTGCTGGAAATCTGAACTCAGGGCCTCATGCTTGCGAGGCAAGCACTTTACTGAACCATCTCCCAGTCCCAGGGATGCTTGCTGAGGCTGTGACGCTGAGGTTGTGGAGCATGGCACACGGGACAGTGACAGTCCATTTCTGGCCTTGGCTTTTCCTTTCACTCTCCTTGCTTCTCACCCCCAACCTGACATTTACACTTCTCCGCTTTCTTGTCACAGCTTAGCCATGGTGTGCAGATATAGCTCTTACCACCTTCCCGTAATAATCATCCCTCTGCAGTCCCCTCCTTCTCTTCCGCATCCATCACACTCCCAGACTGTCTCTCTGGTCCATGGATGTAGAAACCAAGGGGAAGTGTTGAGTGAGTGCTACTTTCCTTAACCACTTGAAGGAACTTACTTGACAAGCTTCTCTCTTATGTTACTGGCAAAGATCACCCCAGAGGTTGAGTTAGTTGCCCGGACATTTCCCCGGAGTCAGCCTTCAGTTCTGTCAGGACACTTTTGGGGCACTGCCTCGCGCTCCCAAAGCTGTGAGAACAGACACTGTCCCCCTAACATGCACTCCTGTTTTCCCATGCTATCATTTCAGCACCAACTGCAGTCTGAGTTCTCAGGGAGCAGAGCTAGTGGGCACTACCTCTCCAGTCCCACTGCTCTCCTAGGAGAGACCCTGCGGCCTTGAGTTCTGTCCTCACAAGTTCACTTACACGGAAGATCAGCTCCATCTAACACATACTCGGTTCACAGCTTAGAAGAGAAAGCCGGGAAGCCACTACTCAGCTGAGCAGCGTTCCTAACTATCTGCATATAGTGTTGATGCATTTCAGGGGACAGTTACATAACCAAAGTAATACTTTCAACCCCAAAGAGGGTTTTAAAAAAGGCTTTGGATCTTAGAGACTTAGATTCACTGTAGAGCTGAAGGCTGGCCTTGAACTCAAAAATCCTCTTGCTTCAATCTCTCCAGTGCTGAGCTGTGTGCTCCATCACACGTAGGAATCTGGTAGAGAACCCACTACTTCTAAGAAATTTGATCATCTGAGCAGACCTGAGGAGGGGCTTTGCAAAGAGATTTGCTGCAATAGCCGTTCAGCTCGCAAAGGTAGGGTGGTGTATGGCAGCCAGGGCAGTAACAGTCAAAACAGCAAACCTCTGTTGTGCACAGACCTTGCAAAGACCCAGTGCAAATCCCGAACTCTGGTGTCTCTCCTCAGTAAGACAGGTTATTCTGAGACTTGTTAAATAGGAAACAATAGCTCTTCCCTTTGCAGTCATGGCTGGGGCAGCTGCCACCAAAACGAAGCTCAGTCCCTTTGCAGGTTCTGACCAAAGCAGATAAATGCCCTCTCACTTTAGGAAGAGAGCCGAACCCCAAGTATGTGCCCCTTTGATCTCTGCACATCTGAAAAGGTTCCGATTGTCGGAGGGCACTACAGAGGCAGCAGACTGGCAAGGCGGTCCAGGTGTAGAGGAAGCCATGTGTCACCTACACTGAAGAGGTGCAGCGAGAAAAGGCTAATGGCACACCTCTCCACATGGGCATCCACCCCAGCAAGGTGGTTATCACCAGACTAAAGCTGGACAGACCGCAAAAAGATCCTGGAAGGGAAGCCCAGGCCCTCCCAGTAGGAAAGGAGGAGGGCACATACAAGGAAGAAATGACTGAGAAGACGCAGGAGTGGAGGGACCTCACGCATAGCGCTCATTAAATAGGAAAGCATCAAAGTTGTTATAAACTGTAAAGCTCTCTTAGCAGAGCACCTGGTGTGCTCTTAGGAAAAGCAAAGCCTGAAGTCCATTACCAGGAAATGTTCACTCATTAGCAGAGATCAGGGTGTGCACACAATAGAGCATGGCCCTGCCAACATGCCTGTGACACCTTGGTTCCTAAACCAAAATGCCAATGCACCTACATCAATTCTTTTTTTTTTTTTTTAAGAGATCCGCCTGCCTCTGCCTCCCAAGTGCCGGGATTAAAGGCGTGCGCCATCACACTTGGCTCTACCTCAATTCTTAACCAGTTCTGAGAAAAGAATTCTACAGCATTCTGTTTTTGGCTTAAGTAAGTTGTCAGGCTGAGAGCTTTGATCAAAGCTTGATGCCAGCTAATTTATTTACTTGTCTGACGTTAAGTTCCGAATACAAATTTGTCTACTAGAGTCTTTGAATTAAAGCTAGAGCCTGGTTTACCAATCCAAATAGATGGGAAATTAAAGTGATGGTTCTAGAGAAGTGATTCTTAATTGAGAGTGGGCAGAAGCATGCTGGAAACGCCGAGACAGGATATACGGTTTGAAAGTCAGATTCAGTAGCAAGCTTTAACTACATACGAGAAAAGGGCATTGTTTTTTTATAAAACAAGCTTAGGAAAAACCAAGGTAGAAAGGTAAAATATTCTTGGCTGATGAGAGGAAGAGCCTGGGGGTGGTGGTGTCAGAATAACGATAATGGATTTCTAGTTCCTAAAGAGGCCGTGGGTTTTAGAAGTTTACAGAAGACCATCATAGGGAAAGTTGAAATTCCCCACGGATGAGATGAGGTGGCTTTTCTGGTTCGTGTTTTGAGACTGGGTATCATGTAGCTCAAGTTGGCCTTGAAGTCACTATTGTAGCTAAGGCTGGCTTCGATTCCTGACATACTGCCTCCACCTCCCCTGTGCTAGGACCACAGGTTAGGCTGTTGCACCCACCCAGGAGGCGGCTTTCTGCAGAGGTTGCCAAACTACCTATACGGAGAAACAGGGTGATCCGGGGGTTCTCAGTCCTCGGGAACTACCATAAACTTCCTTTTTATTCCATTTTCTGTCCAATCCACAAAGCACAGCAATGGCAGTTTCCTTCTTTGTGCTGGAGACCAGGAAACCAAGCGTCAAAAGATCTGGAGTTCTTCCAGCAGACAACAGAAATCTTTTGCTACCTTAGGTTTTACATAAGGCAAGTGATTTCGCACCTGGTTTTACCTGTTTCTTCTCCAACAATTACTTCAACTCTAACTTCTTTGATTACTGTTTTATAACGTAGTACTAGATTTATCTGTACAGAACAAGACAAGTATATAGATCAATTTAAAAACACGCACAATAGTGTAACAGGCACTAGGGGATACTCAAAGATTTACTCCCAAACCGGACTGTCTCAATGCCTAAAGGAATCAACGCACACTCTGTTGGGAAATGTTATTTTAAGGCGTGTTACTTTTGTTTATGTTGATTTGTTTAACTCTGTGTTACTTTGCCTGTCTAAAACACCTGCATAGAAAAGGAACAGCCCAGAGGCAAAAGCAGACGGATTAAAGTTAAGGAAAGCTGGCAAGAAACAAGCCAAGCTAAGACTGGACATTTAGAAGTAAGAAAAAGCCTCTGTATGTGATTTATTTGGGAGCTGGGTGGTGGCCCCCCACAAAAGAGCAAAAACAACCAACAATAGCACTCTGGTTGGGAGAGGAACACAGAGAAAGCCAGCTGCCCTGCGAGAGTGTTAGAGAGGAAGATGGACAAGGCACTGGGCAGTCTGAAGCAGGAAGCAGGACCCCACTGCGAACGCCCCAGCCCCTCTGTGGTCACAGTAGGATCCTATGTGGGAAGTGTGTCAGTGCATGCCCCGCCCACTAAGATGAGCCCTGAAAGGGCAGCAAAGGCCTTGCTTACTTCTGTAGCCAGGATCCAGCTGAGAATCTGAACATCTGCTGAGTGAATGAGAGAAGTCTTAGTTGTACCCCACACAGTAACCAGCATAGCAAAGGTGGCGTGTCCACCTGGCAAGGCCCACGTGGATGCAGACTGTGGCGTCTGGGGAGAGCTGAGACTGGAAGAGTCTTGGAAGGAGTATCTTCACAGATTGTGGTAAGCCCTGCTCATTTCAACCCAACAACATTCCTTGATTAAACAGCATTCTGTCTATATCCAGATACGCTTTGTGTGGAGAGCGTCGGCTTTGCCGTTTGACTTCTCACAGCCGTTGGTGGTGTTCACAGTCCTAGCCACCGTGATGAAGAAGAGTGATGAAGGCACAGGTGGACAGAAAACAGCTTGGACCAGCCTTCCTGACCCAAAGCACCATGAAGAAGGGAGAGACTCCGTGTAAGTAGCTACAGTTAGCTGGATCATGTCAGGCTCAACAGTGTTAACCGTGTCATGAGGAGGGTGACCGCAGATGATGGAGTAGTGCCCCCCACCCCATGTTATGAGTGACTAGTTGGGCTTGATAAAACACCAAAGCAAATAAATACCCAAGCACTATGCTAGAGATCCTCTGTGTGACTCCCCAGCAAGTACACAAGCAACCAAGAAAGCCAAGGCTCTCTCAGAAGCCTCTGACTCCCTAGGTAAAGTGACAAATGCCAGCAGTCCCACCAATAAAGAGGACACAGGCAGAGTCTACAGGAATACAGAAACAAGAAAGCAGAATTAACATTAACAAAAAAAAAAAAAAAAAAAAAAACCTGGGAAGGGTACATGCTGCTTAAATGGAGCCATGGCGAGAGGAAGTTTTCAGATTCAAATTTGGCAAGGCCAAGAGAGAATGTACTTACTAAATAACAGGAAAGTACAAATCACTTTAATGATTCATACACTTGCTCGGCTCGACACCAGCACTGATCTAATAAGCTACTGTGCCTGCTCCCAGTGCAGGATTATGCCAACATTTAATACACTCTGCTGCGTGCTACTGGGGCAGCAGAGTGCAGTGTCTACAAAATGAGGCTCCTGCCCAGAGGAGCTCACAAGCCGCCAGGAATCTTGAGGCCATACCCCAAACCCAAAGCACCGCAAAGCTGCTGAAGATGGGCAGCGGAAGAGCGATTATGTTGAAGGATGTGAACCTCAGACATGCAGGGCTGAGAGAATGAGGCAATATAGTGAGAACAGCAGGGAGGACGGCACGGGGACGCTCACTCGGTGTCAGCTGCACACAAACCGAGCCTCACATGCAGGGGAGAGGCAGGGTGAAAACAAATGTATGGTTCATCCAAGGGATACCCCAAGGAATCATCTATCACGCCCAGAGACCGGATCCGTGGGGCAGGGGACACAAGACAGAGGACAGGAGCACGCATGGACACCAGGGCTGGTGCTCAAACAACACGAAGCAGTAAATGCCAATGCAGATGGACCGCTACAGGAGATACACTTAGCAACGAGATGCACAGGGAGATAATACAGCTAGCTCCTCCCCGAACACGTGAGAACTGGCTTGGCGGAGAAGCTTGCCAGACTCCCCAAGGAGCTTGAGTTCAAAGATGGAATGGCCAAGTCAGAGTTGTAGGACTGGAGCTGAGGAAATGACACAAGCCTTGTTAGCTGCAGTTGTGAGAGCCAAGAGATCCCTAGTAAGAAATTCCAACTTAAAGTTTTATTGGTTCTCACCCCTTTTCCAGTTCCTTCCAGAGGCCGAGTCCTCCACACTTCCCCTTAATCCTGCCAAACACCAAAGAACTGGGAAGTTCTGTTCAACTACTAGTTAAGTTTCTCTGGCATTTCTTACATTTTTCTTGTATTTTTGTTTTGATGAGTTGAGTCTCACTATGATGCCCAGGTAGTCTCAAATCCATGGTCTCAAATGGTCCTCCTGCCTCAGCCCCCTGTACGATTTGGACTACAGGTGTGTACTGACATGCCTGGCTCATTTCTTATGTTTTCCTTTTTTTTTTTAAGACTTATTTTATCTTTACTTGTGTGTGTGCACATGAGTGCAGGTGCTCAAGGAGACCAGAAGGTGTGGGGTCCCTGGCGGGACAGGCAGTTGTGGGTGCTAAAAACCCAGGTCCTCTACAAAAGCAGCAAATGCTCATTACCCTAATAAGCAGACTGTCTCCAATCCCCCTTTTTAGGACTTATTTTAATTTCTTATATTTACAAAGAGCTCAAAATATATTTATATTTTTTTAGTTTTAAAGATTTATCATTTTTGAGGACAATCAGACTGCAACCCACAGATCCAGGGAGGCTACCTAGCAGGGGGGACCCTAGGATGACTGTGGCTTATAATAAGTTTTAGTTTTGTCCAATCACTGGGCAAGCTTTAGTTAAATATTTCACTATTAGGATAAGAATCTGTACTGTATCAAGCTGATAAAAGAAAATGCCAGCTGTACTTCAGGAGGGGAGACTAAAATCTTATTAGATTATGGATTAGACTATAGAAAAAATGTCTGCCATAAATCAAAGAGTGAAGGGGAAGATGAATAGAAATCTCACTTACACAACTTAAGTAAAACACAGCTCTCTGAATAGATGAAGATAGATTTCTTCTGTATCTCAGAATCTAATCAATATTTATATGTATAATTCAGCTATCATTTGGCTTAAAAGGGCTTGTTGGGAAATGTTATCATTTTTACTATTTTCTGCAGAGAAAATATTTTCCAGTTTCAAATAACCCTGGACTCTTGACTTATAACCTGTTTTTATGTTAAAAAAGATTTATTATTTTTGAAAGCTATATTTTTATTTGTATGTGTGTGTACGCTTACGGAAGACAGAAGGTAGTACTGGATGCCCTGGAACCGGAGTTACAGCTGGCTGTGAGCTGCCCTGTGTGGGTGCTGGGAACTGAACTCACATCCTGCAGAGGAGCAGTGTGTGCTCTTAACCCTGACGGACCCATCTTTCCAACCTTTGTTTTTTTACGTGTTTTGCCTGAATGTATGCATGAATACCATATGCCTGCAGTGCCCACAGGGGCCAGCAGAGGGCACCAGATTCCCCTGGAACCAGAGATACAGGAGGTTGTGATCAGCCATGGGAAAGCTGCGAACAGAACCAGGTCCTCTGTAAGAGTAGTCAGTGCTCCGAACTGCTGAGTCCTCTCTCCAGCTCCCTAAATCTCTTAGTTCTAAGTCTTATGTTTTATCTTTCAACAATATAAAAATTGGCTAACAGAGTGATTCAAATGTTTTTAAATGCTCTGGCTACTTTTAAAGAGAAATTTACTTTGGGTTTTTTGTTGTTGTTTTTCTGGTTTTTGTTTTTTCTTTTAAGATTTAATTATTTTATGTACATGAGTGCTCTATCTGCAGGTACATCTGCACGCCAGAAGAGGGCACCAGATCTTACTACAGACAGTTGTGGGCCACCATGTGGTTGCTGGGAATTGGAACTCGGGCCTCTGGAAGAGCAGCCAGTGTTCTTAACCTCTGAGCCATCTCTCCAGCCCCAGCCTTTGTTAACAGGAGTATCCAGCAAAGGAAGAAAAGGAGCCAGGGCACCAAGCAGGAAGATTTTAAACCCTGTCTCCCACAGACGACTAGGGAGGAAGAAATGAAGTAATAATATCCTGCCTTGCTGGAGAGGCAGTTGGAGCACCCTCTGGGATCACGAGGAACTAAGAAGCCCCACAGGCTGAAGAAGCCATCTGTTACCATTAAGTATTCATATGCAAAGTTTGAAGGGTAAGCCTAGTTAATGGGTTTCAGATGGCAGCATTCTCCACAGGGAAGGCTCTGGAAGCTTGTCTACTCCATCAGCAACACAGCACAGGCTGTCACCTCAGCTGAGTAAACAGAGCCTGACCACGTGCCCAGTAGAAATCCTGCTTACTTTTGAGATCTCACATTAAACAAGAAAGACAAAGTTAGAAGTATTTTGTGTTACTGCATATTGGTTTACCCTACATTCCATTTCTCCGGTGGCTTCAAAATTAAAAGAAAACACAGTTGGGCTTTTAGTCACTACTTCAAACTCTGTCTCAAGTCTGAGTAGAGAAAATGCAGAGTCAGCCATTTACAAGAATGGGTTTAGACAAATTAAAGAGGAGGAACTGTGGGCCTCTGCTACCTTGCCCTGCCTCATCCAAATGTTAATACAGTGTGGAGAAGGCAAAGAGGCCTCCAGCGGACAAAGGGTCAGGTGTTTCCACAGCCAGGTGAGATTTTTCGGAACCTCTCAGTAACACCACCTGGGACTGTACACATCTGAGTCACCCTAGTGAAGAATCAACTGTGTGAGGAAAAGATTTCCTATGAATGTCAATGGCTGCTTTGGCTTCAGAAACAAAAACAAACCTAAACAACAACCCATTTGTTAGTATTTGGTCAACCTTCATGGCTGAAGGATGGTTCATACTAAAGTTTTTTCTCTTTTCTAGTTTCTTGAGATCTCATATAGCCCAGGCTGACCTTGAACTCACAACGTAATTGAGGATGACCTAGAACTGATCCTCCTGTTTCCGGTGCTGAAATATTCCAGGTTCTGGGATAACAAGCATGTATTTTCATGCCCAGCCACATCCAAGCCTTATTGTATAAACCCATAATGGGCACTAGTAATCGGCCAAGAAAGGCACATTTCAGGAGCTTTCCCAACAAACACAATTCCGGGAAAGGGGTTCAATGTGCAAAGTCTTTTATTTAAAATTTTGAAAAGTTAAGACTTAATGACCACCTCAATATGTGCCATCCCACTGTAAGGAAGGATGACAGGTGTGAACTCATGCAGAGCTGTGTTTTCATTTACAGAACTCTGTAGGCACTTTAAAAATGAAGCTTGGCTTCAAAATACAAACACTGGGGGCTTTGGCTCAACCTTTTAATATAAAAAATTCACCGATGTACAAAAATGTGAGTGACAATGACAGCATATGAAATCTGTGACTGAAAGTCCCCGTGAGTGCACACCATGTGCACACGCACCCGCCCACACATCCTCGGTGTGGAAACAAAACTAATGCAAACCAGTGCTACCAAGAAGCGCCAACATGTGTGTCCTCCGAATATCCGCCAATCACAGACCAGGATCTACTCCAAACATCCAGTAACAAAAAGCACAGCATCTTCCAGGAGCAGCGCAGCTGACTTCTTACTCACGATGGACCAGCACAAATAAACCCAGCAGAAACAGTACTGCATACTAGAAAAGGAAACAGGAACACACGTCAGGGGCACTTCCAACAGTTCTTAATTAACTCTTTTGTGACCAGAATCAATGACTAAACTGTCTAATTATTCCTTCACGCTTTAACTGTAATCCATTTAACAGTTTCCAAAATTAAACACAAGACACGGTCGGGGAGGTGGACTGAATCCAGGGCCTCACACATGCCGAGCACGTGTGCTGCTGATCTATACCCTCAACCCAAGAGCACTTCCCTTTCAATCAAACATACCGTAGGCGCTCTCACCTTAAATTTAGGATAGTCATTCATGAGGATTGTCACAATTCCAATATAAGGAACAAATCTAGAACAAACAAGCAAACAAACAACTTATCATCACAAAAAATGCCCTAAACGAAGCAGCTGCTAACATTTACTGAATTTTAATTACCAGTACCTTCCACAGAGTACTCATGTTCAGTCACCAAGTCCATTTGCATCTATTACATTTGCTCCTTTCACCAGCCTGTTACAAGGAAGTTAGGATTGTCACCACTGCAGATGAGGAAACAGGACCACGCACCAAGCAGCATGGCTGTGTGGCAGACGCAGACTGGAGATCTCAGGTCTCCAGCTGGCATCTCTGGTATCTCTAATGGCTAGGGGCTGGGGGTGGCCCTCACCAATCATGGTGAGGAGCTAAAGCCCCCACGGCAGCACACTACAAGGTATTTCATGTTGAGCGCCAGTGAACAGAAGGGCTTTCTTACAGGGCTTTACCACCTGCCCCTTTAACTGTAGTCTGGTCTTGCCCTCTTAATCCTGGTTTTATTTTTTAGACAGGCTCTTGAAATGTAGCCCAGGCTGGCCTTGAGCTTACTTCCGCCTGCCTTAGTCTCCTAAAACGCTGGGATGAGGACATGTGCCACTATGCCTAGTTCTGAAATTTTTCTAGAACCACTTTTATCACCACATACAGCAATCAGTCTTCGCCTCCATCTTCCTGTACACCTACCTCTTCAGGATTTTATTTTGATGACACAAACTTGCTCTTGAGATGCTTCCTCTTTGGTTTCAATAACCCGCAAAGCTGTTCCCACACCTACCTCTAGACTGCTGTACCTGTACTTCCATTTCTTCCCCAAACTGCAGTTGTAAATGGAGACCAAGCCCACCAGGCATTTACAGAGGCTCTGGGGATCAGAACTCAGGTCCTTACACTTGAGCTGCAAGCACTTTAACCAGGAGCCATCTCCCCAGCCCTGTGTCTTCACTAGCTTTCCTTTTCTTCAGCCCCTCAAATAGGCAAAGCCGCCCAGTGACAAAATCTCTTAGCATGTGATACACTGCCAGTGAGGGTTTTCTCACAATTCTAACTAATCTGTTTTACACAATCATATGGTACCAGCCTCCCACTTAGACTCTGAGAGTAGCAATCTTGATGCCCCATAATCATTAAAGCCAACATAGTGTCTTGTACATCGAACCTTCCAGTAAACATGTACAAGATCGCATGAGGACACACATGCACACACAGTTTCACCAGGCTGGAGATCAAGCCCACGGCTTCACCCAGGCCAGGCACTCTCTATTGCTGAACCAAGCCTTTGGCCCAATACTGCCTGATGGAATATTTGAATATCGGAGGTTTTTCTTTTCATTTTCTCCAGGCTTTAAATCTCCTCTCTACGCAAGACACCTTAACATTGTAAGAATACTACAGGGCAAGGGCTAGGCACAGTGGTATATGCATTTAATCTCAGCCATTATATATGGGAGGTAGAGGCAGATGGATCTCTATAAGTTTAAGACTAGCCTGGTCTACATATTAAGTTTCAAGTCAACCAGGGCTACTCAGTGACATCCTATCTCAAAAACAAAATAAAACAACTCACAATAATAATAATAATGCAGGACAGAATAAGAAAATTACCAGGGCATCACTGATGTGAGAAAAGATGGTAAGCAAATATACATTCAACCTTCTTCATTCTCTCCTCCATGGCTGGGCTCCAGAGTAGACTGGACACACTGTGTGTGGGGGGCACACTAGCATTTATCCAGAGAGGAGAGGTTGGGCCCCAGTGGACTCTGAACTCTTTATCACAGTCCACTCTCACTTTGTAAACTGAAACTTCCTGCCGTGCCAAAGGCCACGGAAACAGAAATCACCTCCCACTTAACACCTCCACCATCAAAGCCACAGGCAAACTTCCACAGACATTGTCTTTAGTGTCCTTCACTTCCTGTTAAATGTCCTTCACTTCCTGTTAAGAACTCCTTATTTCCTATCTTCTGTTCTCTTTTTTCAAAACTAAACCGCCTATCCCCCTCTCCCCCAATTTCCTTTCCGTTTACTGGTGTTTCTTAACAGCTGGACCTTCTTTGACAGAATACTTGGGGCTGCAGCTGTAGCCCAGGTGGTAGCGTGGCCTAGCATACAGGCATGAAGCCTTGGGTTTGATCTTTACCACCATGCAAATCAGGTATGGTAGTGCACACCTGTAATTCCAATGTTTGGGAGGTAGAAACAGGAAGATCAGTCATTCTCAGCTACAACAGAGAGTGTGAGGCCAGCCTGGGCTACATGAAACCTTGTGTCAGACACATATAAAATCACCACATGCACTTCTCTACTGCCCTCACATTTCCTGAGTAAACAAACCCCTGAAAGACGAACTTTAAATAATGCTCTTGCACACTCAAGTTCAAGATGTTTAGGTCTAAGATAAGGTGCATGACACAGGTACATGGTGACAAGCAGTTTCACCACAGAGGACCTGTGTCAACATGTGGGTTCCCCAAGAGCCGAACAGAGACACCTACAAAACATTGCTAAGCCCTGGGAAGGGTATCCTTAGCCGGTTTAAATCCAAACCCACAGTACTTTCCCCCGCCCATACTGCTCAGCTAAACAGCTATGTTAAAGCAGAGCTGCTGGTAAGAAGACTAAGATTATAAATAAGTAGGGGCTGGAGAGATGGCTCAGTGGTTAAGAGCACTGAGTGCTCTTCCAGAGGACCCAGGTTCAACTCCCAGCAACCACATGGCAGCTCACAACTGTCTGTAACTCCAATTCCAGGCGACACGACACCTACAGCAAAACACCAATGCACATAAAGTAAAAAAAAAAAAAAAAAAAAAAAAAAGATTATAAATAAGTAACCAAATGCCCCTCATAAAACGACCTCCAGCACCAGCTGATGCCAAGTTCTTATCTAGAGGGCAGCGTACGGTCTAGAGTTCACGTGAGCCAAAGTGCTGTTCAGGCTGCTGTGGCGCCATGCCAGTAACCTCAGCTAGGAGGGAGGCTGGGGCCGCACTGATTGTGCCCCCACACGGGTTCCATTTTTTATGTACAGGAAAGACTTGTACACATTTATGGAATGCCTCTTAATGTATTTCAGTAGAAGTAGCCAGCCAGAGTACACTGATGTACAGGAAAAGGACTGGTACAGAAACAGCATCACCAACTGATACGTCAAGAGAAAGTACAGGCCAGAGACAGCTCAGGACTGAAGAGCACAGGCTCGGCCAGAGGACCAGGTCTAACTCCAGCACTTCCATGCTTGCTGCAATGTCTGGAACTACGGTTCCTCTTCTGACCTCTTCTGTGTGGTGTGGACATGAACATTTAAAAATATAGTTAAAGAAAATGAACATATCAAACTAAAGACCAAACAGTAAAGAAAATATGCTAAACAGAATAAGAGTGGATCTATATTTAAGAAGTTGGGCAAGCCGGGTGGTGGTGGCGCACGCCTTTAATCCCAGCACTCGGGAGGCAGAGGCAGGTGGATATTTGTGAGTTCGAGGCCAGCCTGGACTACAGAACGAGATCCAGGAAAGGCACAAAGCTACACAGAGAAACCCTGTCTCAAAAAACCAAAAAAAAAAAAAAAAAGTTGGGCAAGTTGGGGGTAGTGGTGCACACCTTTAAATGTAATGGCTAAGTTATGTTTTACGTCTAAATTTCTGTGCTTAAGAGATCCATAAAATAAAAATGTCTCTAAACTGTAATGCCCATTTGCCCAAGGACAAATAACTTCTTGAAATGTTGGGAGCTGTTGCTCATGTAAGATAACAAACCTGTTTTCGTTTCTGTAAATAAGCTTGGTTGCCCCAACTGTATAGGATGTGCTTGATCACACACAGGCAGGAAGTACATAGCCTTGTGGGTTCTGCCTTTACAAGCGTCTGACTAATGTAATTTGGTGTCATACTCTGGGCATCCCGAGTATGGACCTGGCTAGTGTCCATTGTCTGAGCCAATACTTAATGAAGCTTGCTTCAAATCTGGCTCAAAATTTGTGGTAGTGGTTTTATTCTGGTGAGATTAACATAATTCCAGCACTTTGGAGACAGAGGGAGGTGGCCTACTGTAAAGTTTGAGGCCAGCCTGGTCTACATAGTGAGTTCTGGGACAGCCAGATCTCCATAGTAACACCTTATCTCGGAAAAAACCAAACTAAAATAAAATAGAAGTTTGGGTTGACAAGATGGTTCACTGGGTAAAGCATTTGCCATTAAGCCTGACGACGACTTTGAACCCTGGAACACGCATGGTGGGAAGAAAGAACCAACTTCCCTGGGCTGTCCTCTGACCTCCAAGTTGGAACTGTAAAATAACCACATACACATTTATAAAAATAAATATTAAAAAAAAAAACAACAAAAAACCAGGCCTGGTGGATGCCTTTAATCCCAACAGAGAGGCAGAGGGAGGCAATCTCTGGTAGTTCAAGGCCAGCATGGTCTACAAAGTGAGTTCCAGGACAGCCAGGGTTACACAATGAGACTATCAAACAAACAAACAAACAAACAAACAAAAAGTCTGGACCTCAGAAGCCAATTTAATAAAATACTATATAATGACCCCAGAGTAGAGTTTGGTTTTTGAAATAATCTGCTTCAAATTAAATAAAGAGTAAGATTTTTTTTGGAGATAAGATTTAATGTAGCTCAAGCTGGCTTTGAACTTTTAATCCTGTTAACACAGGCATACAACCACCAAGCTTAGCTGATAAAAAGTGCATTTAAAAATGTATATTCATAAAAAATATATACATTGTAGTTGTTGATTTCAGTCAAGAGAAAGCTCACGTCAAACTCTTGTATTTTTTATTTTTTTTATTTAAAATCATTTTTAAACTTATTTTTATTATTTTATGTATATGAATGTTTGGCCTGCGTGTGCGTCTGTGCACATGTGTGCCTGGTGCCCAAGGAGGTGGTGAGCCTCCATCTGGGTGCTGGGAATTGAACCTGTGTCCTTTGAAACAATAAATACTCTTACCCACAAAGCCAACTGTTCAGTCTCGTATTTTTAATTTTCAAAATAGGGTTTCACTGTGCTGCTGCGAACAGCTTCACTTAAAGAGAGCCCCTGTTCCAGCTTCCAGGTAGCTAGGATTATACATATGTGCCACTGTACCTGGACGCAAGCTTTGTTTTTTATTTACATGTCACTTACATGCATTTTAAGGGCTACCACTTACTATATTTTAATACATGTATCCAGAGTGCACTAAACAGTCAGGGTAATTAGCATTTCCGTTGTACCATCAAAGCCTGCGCAAACTTGAAGAGCAGACACCTTGTCTCTGCACTTCGTTTCCTCTTAAGAACACTGCTTCCTCTTCTGTTGGGACGGTCTTGTTTGGATGCTCTGAACATCACTCCTCTAGTTTTCCCTTCCTTGGCTTCCTTCATTTTTTCACGATGACATTTTCTACCAACTATTCTGTCGTCTCTCTTTTCTCCCACTGCTCTCTTCTCTGTGACCAACAGGCCCTCTAGTATTTTTTTAACTTTCTGGTTTTCCAAAGTCATCTCTATTAAATCTTTAGTTGGTACAGTATTAGTTTCATTTCTAAAGTTTTTATTACATGCTAGAAGATGAATTAACCTTGAAAATTAAGCAAGGCGATAGAAGCCAAACACAGAAGACCACAACTGTATGATTCTGTTTCCATGAACTGCCCCAACAGGCCAATCCCTAGACAGCAGGTCAGCGGCTGTCAGCAGCTGGAGAGGAAGGGATGAGACGTGACTGCTAATGCGTGTGAAGGTAGAGAGGAATGTTCTGGAATGAGGTAGTACAAACTTGTGGATACACTAAAATCTGTGAATTATACCCCTTAAAATAGAGAACCTTCTATCCCCAAATATGTAAATTCTGTTTCAGTAACATTTTTAAAAACAATTTTGGTTTTTGAACCTGAGGTATCAGTGTGCAACAGCTCAGAAAAAAACAACTATTTTTTAATTTTATTTCTAAAGGTATTTGTAGCACAGTCATAGGCTTGCCTGCAGAAACGCCCTATCCCCAAGAGTGGGGTCCAGCCTGCTTCTGAAATAGCAGCCTGGTGCTTTATAAATTCACTTTCCACCAAGGAGGGCAACTCACTTCAATGCGTGTCAAGTTAAGTGCTGGGGCAGTCGGGGAAAGTGAGTTTGTCCAGCGAAGCCTGTCTGCCAGCTGTTCGTGTCCCAGGTGTTTGATATTTCATAGAAATTCAGATTATTGATTTTTTTTTATTAACAGCCATTAAAGGGCTTATATTGTTAAAGTTGAGATTTTAGTTTAAACTTTATATAGTTTGGAATTTTAGAAAAAAATTCTTCAGAGAGACAAGTTAGTTGAGAGAAAGAAAGCCTGATTACTAACCTGGAGAATGAGACATCTTTAACCAACAAAGGGACAGAATAGACAGACACAATTGTGATAATAAAGAATCAAACACACATAAAGGGACCCCCTACCCAAGGTTTTTCTGTGTACTCCTGGCTGTCCTGGAAGGAACTTACTCTGTAGACCAGGCTGGCCTCGAACCTGGAGATCCACCTGTCTCTGCCTCCCAAGTGGTGAGATTAAAGGTGTGTGCCACCACCGCCCAGCTAAAGGGACACTCTTAAATGGAAGGTGTATACAAACAGTTCAGCAAAATTTGTCAAAAAGCTTTAAAGTGTACATATGCTTTACCCAGTAACTCAGTTTTTTTTATTTTACTGGGAAGACTGGGTAGAATCACTGGATATATCTAACAGCAAGACGTTCATTCTACAGTGTTCACAAAAACAGACAACTAAAAACAGGTCGGGGCTAACGCTAGGACACCCAGTAGCTGTATGAGCTACCCCAAGAATGGAGTACTAGTTCTGCAAATGATGGTAAATGTACTCATTTGTAAACACACCTTGGAGGGAAAAGGGAGTTGTACAATAGTGGGACTATTCTCCCCTAATATAACAAATGTTTTATGAATGTGTGAGCATGTACACATTAACACCTGCACCTTTGTCCCGTACATAAAGGCTAAAATCACCAGGTTGGTAGTAAATATTGATGGAGGCGGAGAAAGTAAAGCAGCTGCTTTACCCTCTGACAACTGAAATTTCCTTATCATTCTAAATGTATCTGCAGATTTACAACTGAAGGAAAAACAGAGGCTAAAAAGAGATTAATGAGTCTGAAAAACCATGACAGGAGCATCTTTGGAAATGAGGAAATTTGGAGATCTATTTCTCAGAGGCACGGGCAACCTGATGTGGATCATCTTTAGCTCCAACACAGGTTATAAACATTCTCCTGAAGTTGGATACGCACGCACGCACATGCAAACAAAACACAACACAATGGTACTGTTCGGATCTGGATTCCTTCCCACCTCTCAGGCTACAACTGACTTAGAACCTTACATTCAGGAACAGCCACCTCCTTCTGCACAGCAGTGTCCCAGGGAGGTGGCTGTTCCAGCTGATTTATGTAGTAAGGACAACATTCTGACAACAGTAAGAATGCTATGAAGCACCGAAAGAGAGAACCAGCATCCGCCTATGTGTGGGACGCCATGCCAGCAATTCTGCTGTGATGGCTCAGAGGGCGGGCTCCGGAGCTCCAGCCACTTACCACCATCAGCATGATCTTACATACGTGACATGGCTTACCTGAGTTTCCTCATCTGCAGAATGGGAATATTAGGGTTGTTTGGAGGTTAAAATGAAGCAATACTTACAAGGCACATACAATGAGTGTCTGGTATATAGCAAGCCCTAATGAAGATGAGTTATGTTAATACTATTAGTACATTAAAGTAGTAATTCCATACTTCCTTATACCGTAACTTACAATTCCTGTCCTCCACTGATATCTGTTCTCCTGATAATATCTGAAATGAACAGGCTTAACATAATTTAAAAATTTCATTTAACCTCATTAACGTCAAGACTAGAATCAAACAATATAGGATAAATTAACACAATAAAATTAATTTAGATGAACAATTAAAATTGTCCCAATAAATTTCTAATAACATAAGTTTCATGAAGCAGCATTAATACTACTCTGGACCCAATAGCCTGACCAACTACTGACATCAATATCCTTGAGTCAACTGAATAACTGATTCTTGGTTTTAGAGAGAGAGTCTCATGTAGCCCAGGTTAACCTCAAACTCACAGCTTTTTATTGAGTTTAGCCTTGAACTCTTGATCTTCTTGCTTCTACTTCCCAGGAGCTGGGATTACAGGTGTGTCCCACCACCCCTGGCTAACGAAGTTTTTAGTTAATTGTGATATGCAGTATTCGATCTTATCCCTAAAATTCTACTCTTATTTGTACCCCAGTCGTCCCCTCAGGAGTAGTATGACTTAAGACTCAGATGCAGTTTAAGATGTGTATCTTTTAAAGACAAAAGGTGACTTGGTGGAACCAGGGCTGACTGCTATGCATTCAGTTGCACAGTCAGTAAGACCACGTTTAAAGTGATAAGAAAAGGCCAAGATGATCCCCTGGGTACTTACCCCCTCGCTCTCCCTACAACGTCTTTCTTCTCTAGCCAATGTTGTCCTTGTTTATAGAGGCCTCGGTCATCAACGGCATTATTATCTCCTTTGGTTAAAAACTTGATATGCCCATTTTGCCTTAAAAAAGTAAGGGAAACAAGTCACCAAAAATCTTCATGGCACTCACTGCACAGAATCTGCTCTTCTTAACGAGTGCCGTGGAATCATGCCTAAGAGCAATTCTTTAGCTAGCTAGAAGAATGTTTATAGCTGGACTGCTTAGCTAGAGAAAGATTAAGAATAAGTGAGAAGTGTAACATTAAGGAGCTGAAATACTTATACAATCATTATGAACACAGTTGTAGAAAAACATGAAATGATACTAGATGATCATACACATTTTACTACTTGAAGAAAAGATAAACTAGCATATATAATGAACTTCATTTATATTAAAATATACATAACCAATTTTCTATAAGCATAAAAATCAAAGGGAGATACTAAATTATCCCTCAGGATATGACTGTTGAAGTACAGACTACGGAAAATTAACAAACAGCACAGCTCCTTTAAGAGCATGGACATCTTCCCCTGGAACAAGGAGTCCTGGAGAAGGAACTCTAGATGAAGTAAGAGTCTATACAGTGCAGCCCGTGAATGGCTCAGCAGGTAAAGGCATTTGCCACCAAGCATGACAACCTAAGTTTGGTCCCCAGAAACCACATGGTACAAGGAAAGAACCAACTTCCCTAAGCTGTCTTCTGACTACCACATGCACCTGGTAGTGCCCCCAAATAAAGAAATATAATTAAAAAACAATAAAAGTAATTAAAATAACATCCTAAGTTATTTTATATAAAGCCACATCAACCAACTTCGGCCGAGGTCCTTAACTGATCTAGGTTCAAACAATTTTTGTTTGTTTGTTTGGTTGGTTGGTTTTTCGGGCTTTTCAAGACAGGGTTTCTCTGTAAAACAGTCCTGGTTGTCCTGGAACTTGCTCTGTAGACCAGGCTGGCCTAGAGCTCACAGAGATCCGCCTGCCTCTACCTCCCAAGTGTTGAGATTAAAGGCACGCACCACCACCACCTGGCTCCAGTTTTAAAAGTCATAATGAAATTGGTAAATTGAACAACTAAAAACTCAATAATCTTAAGGAAATGTTCATTTTTAATTATCATATATTTAGTACTATTTATATAATATTTAATTGTATTATTGATTAGATTATATATTTATTTATTCACCATACTAATTATAGTTATAGTTTATAAAAGCTTAATGGTTGTTTTATAGACATTTGTTGAAATATGATACCGAGGACCTCGCCCAAAATGATATAAAAAAGAGGAAGAGAAGAGAATGTAGATGCACAGAAATGGCCTTACACTAGTCATCTGGTAGAGGGTAGATATGTGGGCTCATCAGACTCTGCTATGCATGCCAGCAAACCTCTAAATACAAAATACAAGGCCTAAAGTAGCACAGACCAAGGGATAAACAGTGGCTACCTACAGCATTCTGTAGTTTCACACTGTCTTGTTTTTTTTTCTCTCTAACAAATATGCAGTTGTTAGAAAAACAAGTTTGTTTATTGGCTTTGGTTTTTCGAGACAGAGTCTCACTGCACAACCCTACCTGGGCTGGGACTCACTATGTAGACCAAGCTGGCCTTGAACTCAGAGATCTGCCAGTCTCTGTCTCCTGAGTGCTGAGATTAAAGGTGAGCACCACCACTGCCCAGCAGAAAAATCAGTTAAAAAAAAAAAAAAAAAAAAAAAAAAGCCTCAATACTTCAGATTTGGTAGCAGTTATAATACTATCTTGGGCCAGGTATGGTGGTACACGCTGTTAATCCCAACACTGAGGAGGCTGAGGTAGGTGGATCTCCATGAGTTCGAGGCCAGCCTGACCTACAAAAGAAGTTCAAGGACAGCCAAACCTATATAGAGAACCTGACTCAAAAAACAAGACCAGGGAGCCGGGCGGTGGTGACGCACGCCTTTAATCAATTACCAGCACTCGGGAGGCAGAGCCAGGTGGATCTCTGTGAGTTCGAGGCCAGCCTGGGCTACCAAGTGAGTCCCAGGAAAGGCGCAAAGCTACACAGAGAAACCCTGTCTCGGAAAACTAAAAAAAAAAAAAAACAAGACCAGGGACTGGAGAGATGGCTCAGCAGTTGAGAACACTGGCTACTCTTCCAAAGGACCCAGGTTCAATTCCCAGCACCTAGATGACAGCTCATAGCTATCTGCAACTGAGTTCCAGGGAATCTGACACTCTCACACAGACATATATGCAACCAGAACACAAATGTCCATTTTAAAAAAAAGACCAAAACCAAAAAAAGCAAAACCTCAAACTATCTTGCCTAATCAAAAAAACGATTACTTCAGGGCTGGTGATGTAGCTTGGTGAATGCTTGCCGAGATATACCAGGCCTTGATTTGATCCCTGCCCCAGATAAACTGCACACAGCAGCAGCACCTCCTATAATCCCAATGCTTGGGGGGTAAAGGCAGGAGAGTGAAGGAAGACAGCGGGCTACATGAGGCTCTATCTCAAAAAAAAGAAAGGAAGGAGGGAAGGAGGAAGGAGGAAGGAGAGAGGGGAAGAGAAAAAAGCCAAGGAATTTAGTGCTACTAAAAAATGGTTAAGACTTCCAGTTATTTTTAAAAACTGCTTTTCGATTTCTTTTACATGTATTAGTGTTCTGACTGCATGTCTGTGGACCATGCATGTGTCTGGTGCCTGAAGAGGCAGAAGAGAGCACTGGATCCCTGGACCTCGAATTCCAGGGACTTGTGAGCTGCCATGTGGGCGATGGGAATGGAACTGGGGTCCTCTGCAAGAGCAACAAGTGCTCTTAACCACTGAGCCACCTCTCCAGCCCAACATCTAGTAATTTATAATGTAACTGAAAGCAAAGCACAATTTACAGTTACTAAAGATCAGACTAAAATTAATAAGTTTCTTTAACAATCACAGCCTGTAAAAAAGAAAATTAGCTTCAGGTTCCCACTGACTAATATCCACTCAGGAAACCGACTCCCAAGATGCTAAGAAGCACAGGTGAAAAGTGGGCGGTGTTACAAACACCAAAGACAGTTAGTTAAGTGCAAACGCCACATTCCAAATGAGGTTCCAGTCAGAAAAAATGCAAATATATACAGAGAAAAGTAACCTGCAGCTGACAATCCAGTAAGTGGGAGAGTGTCTGAGCTATCCCGGAGGTTGAAGAGGACAGTCAAGAGCATCAGGACGAAGAGTCAGTTAAAACAGAAAGCGGCAAAAGGGAAGGAATACTTCAGACTGGGCTCCTCCCAAGGGCCTGCTTGTCAGCAAAACAATGCACATGCTTTCCCCTGCTGGGCTCTGATCAGATCCCTACTGTTTCCTGAAAAAGCACACATCTCCCTCATCTACTTAGTGGCAGAACAAACACTCTTCCCTGGTGACTACCCCTCAATGCACCTATTAAGATATGCTCCAGCCAGGTGTGGTAGTTCCTGCAAGAAATCCCAACACACAGGAGGCAGAGGAAGAGATTCCCCCCAATTCTGATCCTCCTGAGTGTTGGGGCACAGGTGACCTTTCTCACTCTGCTGCACTGGGTGGCCTGAAGCCTGTCATCCTCTTGACTCCACCTCTCTGGTGCTGGGATTAAGGTATGTGCCACCCAGATGTGTCACTATTAAATGGAGAAAAGCCACTAGATGCTGAGCCAGTGCTCATTTAGGACTTTCTCAATGCAAGAGAGCCTTTTGGGTCTCCAGCATGCAATCCTTTTTTGTTTATTTTGTTTATTTCTCTCCTTCTCTTGTGAAAGTTCTTGAACTACAAATATTACATTCTGGAATGGACAGGAGTGAACAGCTGGACAGGGATCATCCACTTGAGAGTTCATCTTTCTGCAATCCTTACATTACCTCAGAAAAATGAGACCCAGGGAAGTGGAAGGTTTTGCTTGTTCTTTTCACTCTGAGGTGGTTGGAATGCTTTTTTCTATGTGTCCTTTCTGCTTCTAAAATGTAAGACTCGATTTAGAAAACTAACGTAGATTTTAGAGATTTATCTTGGGCTTGGCACACTGGCACACACTCTAAATCCTAGCACTAACGAGGCAAAAGCAGGAAGGTCGAGAGTACTCATAGTGTTGTATACAAATGGAGTGCGCATGTGGAGTGCAGGGGACAACCTCTGAGTTAGGGCTCCTACCATGTGGGTGCTGGGGACTGAACTAAGGTCCTCGGGCTCGGTGACACACGGCTTTATCCACTGGACCATCTCACCAGTGCCTTGAGTTTGAAACTTTCATTTATCATTATATTGTGAAGGGACATTGCCACAGTCGTGTGTGGAGACTAGAGGATAGCTTGAGACTGGATCTCTCCTTCTGCTGTGGGTTCCGGGGATCAAGGCCAGGGCATCAAGCACCTTTAGCTACTGAGCCATCTGGCCAGCCCTCTTTACTGAACTTTGAAAAGTTGAAAAATTTGGGTCTGGCCTGGGTTTGAATCCAGTATTCCAAAAGAAGCTGACAAATTTATTATCATTATACTGCCTGATAGCTTTTGTTTTCATTTTAGAGATTAAGGTTATTATACTCCATTATAGCAGGGAATTATATTTAGGATTAATCTTTATAACATGATTTTTGGGAGTTACACACAGACTGATAAGGAATTAGAAAAGAACATGAAAAGCCTCTGGAAAAATCTCCAGAGAAATAGATGAGTTAATAACTATTCAGCGTTTTCCAAATGTTCACCAAACTTTCAGACATTCATAAAATTGGATGGAAAGTAAAGGTCAAGCGGTTCCTTACTCTCTACAATGTTTTATTATTAGAGAAGAGTCTCATTTAGCCCAGGCTAGCCTTCAACTTGCTATGCAAGCCAACAATGACCCTGAACTTGTCTGCCTCTGCTTCCCAAATGCTGGGATTACAGACATGCACCCCAAGGCCTGGGTTTCGTATTGCAGTGTTGGGAGCTAATCCAGGATCCAGGGCTTCATTCTACCAACTAAGCTACATCTCCAGCCCTCTTTATTAATTAAAAAAAATAATAAAAGTTTTATTAGCTGGATGGTGGTGGCATGTGCCTTTAATCATAGCACTTGGGAGGCAGAGGCAGGTTGATCTCCGTGAATTCAAGGCCAGCCTGGTCTATAAAGTAAATTCCAGGACAGCCAAGACTGTTGTACAGAGAAACCTTGTCTCGAAAAAATAAAAATAAAAAGTTTGACGTATATGAGTGTTTTGCCTACTATATATGTGCACCAATGCCTGGTGCCCCTGGGGTCAGAAAAAGGCATCAGATCTCCTGAAACTGAAGCTGCAGATGGTTACATGCTATCATGTGCTTGCTGGGAACCAAACCTGGGTCCTCTGTGAGAGCAACAAGTGCTCCGAACTGCTGAGCCATCTCTCTAGCCACGCTCTTCAATCATTTTCATATGTCAATATTAAACACTTCAAACTGTGAAACAAAACTTTTCAAAGACACAAACAAAAAGCTGGCACGTACTTTTCATGGATCTTCAAGACTCGATGCACAATAGGAATCTCTCTTCCTTCTATCCTGAAAACGACGATTTCCCCCACTCGTATGGGATCTTCAACACGGTTCGTGAGAAAAAGGAGGTCCCCTCTGTGAAAGGCAGGTTCCATGCTGCCACTGTGGGAGAGAAGATACAGAAAGATAGATACATCTATTCAAAATCAGATATTCAACAGAGCAACATATACCAGTGTGCCCCATGATGTACTCAGCATTTTAACAACCAGGGCACCGTAGATGACACTGTCTTCAAAACAAGTTGCCTTACTCCATGCCATTTCATTTATTCATTTTGGGGACATAGTTATAGTCTCACAGTATAGATCAGGCTGCCCTCAAACTTGTGGCAATTTTCTTACCTCAGCCTCCCAAGTCCTGAGATTATATGTGTGCACCATCACACCCAGCTTGGTTCCCCTGAACTAGTAAAGGAATTTTTTAGTTATTAGTCTTTACTAACTAGTTCCATTTTAAGCATTACGATTCGAAGATGCTCAAGTCTTGAAAAGGGCAGTGTTACTAATTCCTTAACCTTTTAAAATTTCAAATGACAAACAATATAAAAGAATGAACTTTAAAAAACACTGCCCTTATTCTGGCTTCATCTGAAAATACTAAACATATTCAAATATTCAAATGAGAACCGGATCATCCTCTGCCATTTATAAAGATACAGACCACGATGACCTTATGAGTTCAACTGATTATGGAGGCAAACAGCTCATCAAGTCACAGAATAGAAAGAACACTGGTGTTACCAAGTCATTTCTTTGTTTTGAAAAGAGAAATCTAAAGACTCCTGGGTTTCTGTCTGAATTTCAGGAACTAGGAAGAAGCAAGAGGAGCTCATGGAGAGCATCTTTCTCCACTGCCTGTCCTGCCTCACCCCCGGTTCTGAGAAGGTCCAGTTTTCAATTACAAGAACATTAGTAAAAAGTAAACATACCAGCAGGAAATAGAACACCCAGGCACAGACACTGTTGTTTGAAGACTATATACAGGAACAGCAGTGGTTCCTAAACTCTCTTGTACACTGGAATAACCTGAGCAGTTTAAATAAAACCCTCATGCTCAGGTCACACATAAACCCATTCATATCAGAATGCCTGGGAATGGGAGATGGGCATCACTGAATCCCAGGAAATTCCACTGGAAATCAAAAATGGGGAACTATGAGGAACATGTTGTTTGTTTGTGTTATTATTTGTGTTGAAGGCTAGCCTGGGCTAGGTAGCCCACGCTGACATAAAATTCACAGCACTCACCCAGGTGGTGGTGGCAGTCTTTAACCCTAGAACTCAGGAGGCAGAGGCAGGTGGATCTCTGTGAATTAGAGGCCAGCCTGGTCTACAGAGCAAGTTCCAGGACAACCAAGGCTAGATAGAGAAACCCCGTCTGGCAAAAGCAAAACACCAACTCACAGCACTCTTCTTGTCTCCCAAGTGCTGGATTATAGGCATGTTTGTCTGTATGTTTACTGTTTTGCTGAACTTGAACTCACAGTAATCCTCTGCTGGGATCACAGTCTTGCGCCACCATGCTAGGCTAGCACATTTAAACGCCCTCAATTCTCTGTGTACTGAGAGATCCGCCTGCCTCCACCTCCTCCTGAGTGCAGGGATTAAAAGCATGTGACACCACCGACTGGTGTACATGTTTATTCTTAAAGCTTTTGGTACAGGCAGGCAGATCTCTGTAAGTTTAAGGCCATCCCAGTCTATATAGCAACCTCCAGGACAGCCAAGACTACATAATGAGATCCTGTCTCAAACTTAAATAACTAAAATAAAATTGTTATTTAGAATTGTCAGGTTGAAGCTGTAGCTCAGTGGTAGAGAACTTGTCTAGAATGAACATGGCCCTGAGTTGACTCTCCAGTTGGATCTACCAAAAAGAGAAAAAGAAAAAAAAAAAAAGAACTTGACACACAGGGCTACGCATACACACACTCACACTCACACATACATACACACACACACATACACACACACATACCACACATGAAAAGGAGAAAAGGAAAAAAGGATGCACATACAGAATTATTTCAATTAAATGTAAAAATATATCTGAAAAGAGACTACAATGTTAGCAGTGATTTTTATCTCAGAATTACAAAGACAGGCTCAGCTAGAGTTTTTCTGTTTCCAACATTTCACACTATGGGAACATATTGACTTTTTCTTATTAGAAAAGCATTTCTCCTTAAAGGTCACTATGACAGTCAGGCAGGAAATGACAAGGGCCTGAAATAGAACACAAAGGGGAACAGCTATAAAGGAGTGGAGAGGGGAAACAATCAGTGGCCAATTAGACACAGGAGAAAAAAGAATGACCCGTAGGTTTGTGGCACTGCAACTGAGCAGATACGGTGACAGTCACAGACACAGGAAGGGAAGGGTCAAAATGAAGATGAATTTTATTTTTATTATGCAGAAAATCAAGTGTCTGGTCAGCAGTCAGGTGAAGCTGTCCAGTGGAGTGAAATAAGCAATAAAAGCTTTAGGAATTCCTATGTAGATGCCAATTTAAAACACACGAAAGGAGCCAGAAGTTGTAGAAATGCCCGTAATACCAGCAGCACCTGGGAGGCAGAGGCAGCAGGACTGAGTTCGATGTCAGCCTGAGCCACATGTCAAGACTGTGCCCCCCAAATCAAAATAAATAAATCAAACATATAAAGTACGTAGTAGAGGGTAGGGAGGCATGGGAGTGACTATGCTTGTATACCTTATGTAAAAACAGCCCTATGCCAAACTAGCCACAAACAATGGCTCAGCAGTTAAGAGCTGCTCTTACAGAGGACCTAAGTTCAATTCCCAACACCCAGATGACGGCTTCCATCCTCTCTAACTCTATTCCAGGGGATCTGATGCCCTCTTCTGACCTCCACAGGCACCAAGCACAGAAGTGGTGCACAGACATGCATGCCGGCAAAACACCTATACACATAAAACAATACAATTTAAAAATAGTAACAAATAGAAAATTGACTAATGCAAAAGAAATCTTAAATATTAAAAAGTATGTAGTATGCCTGCCCAAAGATGGCACACACCTTTAATCCCAGCACTTGGGAGTCAGAGGCAGGCAGAAATCTGTGAGTTCGAGGCCAGCCTGGTCTACTGAATGAGTTCCAGGACAAGCTAGGGCTACACAGAGAAACCCTGTCTTGGGGGGGGCGGGGGCGGGGAGTACATGGTGAGACCATTTAACATGTTGTTATCACCACTATTATTCTGTTATTATTTGTGGTGTTGGAGAGTGAAATCCTGACCTTCCTCATGCTATGTAAACATTTTACCACTGAACTACACCCCCAGGTTACAAGGATCATTAAAAAAATAAAACTAGCTGAGCAGTGGTGGTGCACGCCTTTAATCCCAGCACTCGGGAGGCAGTGCCAGGAGGATCACTGTGAGTTCAAGGCCAACCTGGTCTACAGAGCGAGATCCAGGACAGGCACCAAAACTACACAGAGAAACCCTGTCTCAAAAAAAACAAAAACAAAAAATAAAAAATAAAATAAAACTGAGGAAAATTGTTTAAACATTAAATGAATTAGTAGTAAATCTAATATCTGATTAAATTATACCCCTTATTGTGTTGTTTTTTGAGACAGGGTTTCTCTGTGTACCCTGGCTGTCCTGGAACTCATTCTGTAGACCAGGCTGGCCTCTAACTCAGAGAGATCACCTGTCTCTGCCGCCCAAGTGCTGGGATTAAAGGGGTGCATCACCACTACCTGGCTAAATTACACTTTTAATACGCCAAACATGCTTCCATTTTCCCTTTTAAAATGAGACAGGGTTACATGTATCCCTGGCTGGCCTTGAACTGGATATGTAGCAGAGAAGGACCTTGAATATCTGATCTTTCTGTCTCTACTTCCTGAGTCTTGGATCAAAGGTATACACTGCCACACATTAAAAAAACAAACAAATGAGCAAAAACTGTATGGGTGTTTCACATGCATGCATGTATGTTTGTGTATTGTGTGCATACCTAGTGCCCTCAGAGGCCAGAAGAGGTATGGTAGCACTATAGTCAGATTAGATGGAACGATGTAGCCCAGGTCGGCACCAAACTCAAGATCCTCTTGCTTCAGCCTCCCAGGTGCTTGAATGTCAGGTATGAGCTACCACATTCAATGACACTTTTAGTTTTTTAACTGACACATTGAAAAATGCATACATTGGTGCTGGAGAAATGGCTCTTGCTACCAAGTCTGATGGTCTGAGTTCAATCCTGGTTCTCACATGGTGGAAAGAACCGACGCCCACAAGTTATCCTCTGACCTCTACACGTACATCTTGGCACATGTGCATCTATACACTTCCACAAATAAATAAGTGTAATAAAAAGTTTATATATTGGGGCCTGGGACTCAGACTAATCGGGCAGGGTGCCTGCCTGGCAAGCAAAAACCCTAAGTTCAATTCCCAGCACTACATACCGGGCATGTTGGCAGACGCCTAGAAGCCTAGCACTTGGGAGAGAGGGAGAAGGAAGAGAAATTCAAGGCCATGCTTGACTACATATAGAATTCAAGCAGCTTGAACTATATGATTTCACAAAAGCAGGGAGTGGGAAGCCAGGTGTATTGGCGCACGCCTTTAATGCCAGTACTCTGGATGCAGAGGCAGGTGGATCTCTCTGAGTTTGAGACCAGCCTGGTCTACAGAGTGAGTTCCAGGACAGTCAGGGCTACAGAGAGACCCTGTCTCAGAAAAAAAAAGAAAGAAAGAAAGAAAGAAAAGAAAAAGAAAGAAAGAAAACAAATAAACAAAACCAATTCCCTTCCCACTCCCAAAAAGGAAGCAAAGTAAGAAAAAAGCAGCAGCAAAAGCAGGGAAGCTCTGAGTTTGTGCCTGGCCTGAGCCATGCAGCAAGACCTGGTCTAAAGAAAAAACCGACTGACAGGAGGGAGATCTTCAGAGAAAAGGCAATTCATGCTTCTGTGGCCGGGAAGGGCTTTCACTGAGGGAACATCCCAACACTGAGGGGACATCCCAACACTGAGAGGAGAGAGCATGACGCAGCCGGAAGGGGAGGGGAGCACCGTGAGAGTTTCTTCTGGGTTACTTCAGATTTCACTCTCTTCACTGGAGGTACTGAACTTCAAGGACCTTAAAGTCTACCTGTGGTCAGCTATGCCTAGGAGGACTCATGCAAACTGAGTTTACCTTTAGGGCTTTGGTGAAATTGCTGGATTCTGGGAATAAAACTCTCTGACATGATTTATTATATTAACGGAGATTTCAGGTAATAGGCAAAGCTTTTTTTCTTCCCCGAGATAGTGCTTGACACTCAATATATAGATAGAGCTGATGGACTTTAAACTTGAAAAGCGGGGGCTGGAGAGATGGCTCAGAGGTTAAGAGCACTGACTGCTCTTCCAGAGGTCCTGAGTTCAATTCCCAGCACCCACATGGTGGCTCACAACCATCTGCAATGAGATCTGGCACCCTCTTCTGTATACATAATAAATAAATAAATCTTTAAAAAAAAAAAATAAATAAAAAAAATAAACTTGAAAAGCTCCTCTACCTCCTGAGTACTGGATTAAATGCATGCCCTGTACACCCAGCTCAAAGCTCCTCTACCTCCTGAGTATTGGATTAAATGTATGCCCTGTACACCCAGCTCAAAGCTCCTCTACCTCCTGAGTACTGGATTAAATGCATGCTCTGTACATTAAGCTCAAAGCTTATTTTTTCTGCCTTTACATAGCTGTTAAAACAACAACAATAACAACAACAACCTAGCTGGGGATGATGTCAATAGGCAGAAGACCAAAGATCACTCCAAGTTCAAGGCCAGCCGTCTACATAGTGAGTTCCAGGCTAGCCAGGGCTACACAGCAAGACCCTGCCTCAAATAGTGTGAGACATTATCTCAAAAACCCAAACCAAAAGCACTACCTTAATTTTGCTAGGGGTCACGTAGCAGCAGAGCATTCGCCTAGCACACAGGGTGGTCCCTCGGCTTCTCCAACACTGAAAACATGTGTCCAGAGTACTGCCCCATTTTAACCTGGTCTTATGTTCCAATCCTGAAGTAGAGAGCTTCAGTTCGTGCTGCCGTCCAGCACTAAGGGAACACCAACCACACTACTGGGAGGAGGTACAGGGCTTGGGTCATGGAAGTTCCTCTGGGAGACTCCTGCTGGGGCTATTTCCGATTTAGTCCTCTTTAGCCATCAGGAGCTGACTGAGACCACTGGGATAAACCGGAACTGGACTAGGGGACTTGGTAGAAAAGAAAAAAATGATGGTAGCTGATATGGTTGCTATATACCTATAATCTTAGCACTTGGAAGTCTGAGGTAGGAGGATCATGAATTCAATGCCAGCATAGGCAAAACTGTTTAAAAAGGAAGAAAGGCAAACATTCTAATCTTTTGTTTTGGTTTGGTTTTCTTTTTTTTTTTTTTTTTCTTTTTTTGGTTTTTCAAGACAGAGTTTCTCTGTGTAGCTTTGGAGCCTGTCCTGGAACTCATTCTGTAGATCAGGCTGACCTCGAACTCACAGAGATCCACCTGGCTTTGCCTCCCGAGTGCTGGGATTAAAACGCCCGGCTGTTCTAACAGTCTTACCATAGAAACTCAACAGACAGTCTTATCATAGAAACTCAACAGAGAATGGAGAGCCTTATGAAAATGGCAGGCACACTTATGGTAGTGATTGTGGTGGTCTCGCAGGTCTATTAAAAATTACTGCTTCTGCATATCATTCATACCTACTTAAGTCCTAAAGAGGAAGGTAGCTAACTCAACTTCAACAACGGGGACAGCTGCCTTCTTCCTATTTGTACTGTATTAGCTCCAGAAAGGACTTGAGAGGTTAGAAAATAAGTCCCCAAATAAGACAGAGCTATAATGATTCAATTAAATAACCACATAGTAATTTCCAAAAATTAGTTGCTAAATTAGGTTTTAAAATCAGTAAGATTTATAGTGCAAAAATAGGAAATGGAAACAAGGTGGAAAAAAATTCAGTATTTTCACCAAAAGAGATGGTATTATTCCCTTCAAAATTCCTGGAGTCCAGCTTAGAAATGTCATTTAAAGGTCAAGAGAAAATATGGAAATAATTAGTGAGGCTGCTAGCACTGACTACATGATGCAGGAACACTCTTTAGTGGAGGCCTATGCAGCCTAGTGAACTAAGCTCCAGGCCTCGTACACTCTGCACACTAAGGAGCAAAAAGAGAGAAGAATCTGAGGAAAAAAGTACAATGAACGAAATACACTTTCTTAAGGGAGGAACCAAAAATAAAGTCCACATAGCAACCTTTTCATTGTTGTTTTTTTAAGACAGCCTTCTCATGGAGCCCGGGTTGCCTATGATCTCCATATATAGCTAAGACTGGCCTTGAACTCCTGATCCTCCTGCCCGATTCCTGAGTGCTGGGATTACGGGCATGAGCCACCACATTCAGCACACAGCAACCAATGAGTAGAAAGGATCCTGGAGAAACAGCTCAGTGGTTAAGGGCACACACTGCTCGAACAGAGGACCTGAGTTTGATACTCACGATGGGCAGCTCATAACCACCTGTTTGTCTTCTGGCCACCTGCATTCGCATGCATATCCTCCCCCACCACATATATGTATAATTAAAAACAATTGTTTTTAAAGAAAAGGATATGGGTCCTTTGGGGTTCAGAATGGAAACGCCTCCCATGGTATTTCTTACAACTGAGTAGAAACCGATTTCCTTCTGGGCTCTCTCCTAGGTAATAGTTTCTAAGGAACTGGTATACAACTATTTATTGAATACCTCTATTTTTCTCCCAAGTAACCCCAGCAATTCTGTTTTGAAAAAGAACAGTGTTACCTGAGCACCACCACAATTGGACTCTCACTTCCGGTTATCACCATCAGCCCCTTCCAGATCATTAGTGCCGAGGAGACAATCATTCCAAAATTTAGGACTTGGTAGTATAGCTGCAGGAACAAAGAGAAGAAATCAGATCCACTATTATTCTCCTCAGGCAAGTAAATGATAGTAGCTATTAATGTAAGAGTTTCAAGTAGCCAAGATAGGGATGTAGCTGTTGGTAGAGTACTTGTCTAGCATGTGCAAAGCCCAGGGTTCAATCCCCAGCACTGCATAAGACCGGGCGTGGTGACTCATGCCTATAATCCTAGCATGCAGGAGGTGGAGTGAGGAGGAGGTAAAAAGTCCATCATTATCAGGCTACTTACTGAGTTTGAGGCCTACCTTGGCCAGAAGACCACCTAAAAAATAAATACATCTAGGGAAGAGAAAAAGAAAGTACCATACCATTAAACTATCAAAATACATAAATGGGAGGGAAAACCTTTCTTAAAAGTTTCAAGTAATCATCACGGTGTCCAGGCTACAATTCCAGCACTTGGGCAGTACTACACGAATGTGAGGCCAGCCTGGGCTACATGGTGAGTTCTAGGACCAAAAACAAAAACCCAAACAAACAAAAAGCCCAAAGTTTCAAAGTAGTACCACTAATGGCTGCTGAAGTCCTGAGCCTTTCTTCTTAGAGCGGTGTCTCAGGGAGCCCGAGGTGGCCTCAAACCAAGGAGCTGAAGCTAGCCTTGAACTCCAGATCTGCTTCCACCTCCCAAGTGCTACTGTAGGTACACACCACAACAGGACCTTTTTTTTTTTTTGGTTTTTCGAGACAGGGTTTCTCTGTGGTGTTTTGGTGTCTGTCCTAGATCTCGCTCTGTAGACTAGGCTGGCCTCGAACTCACAGAGATCCGCCTGGCTCTACCTCCCGAGTGCTGGCATTAAAGGCGTGCGCCACCACCGCCCAGCTAGACTTTTTTTTTTTTTTTTGAGACATTCTTTAAAGTAAAATTTAAAACCAACACTCCTCTTACCCAAAGGGCATTCCTAAATTCTGTTTGCTAAAACACCAGTAACATCTATGTAGTAACTAATATTTCAGAACCTTGCACTGTTTCATTTGGGCTGCTTGTCTCCCTCAACAACCCCTGAGTAACCCCTCCCCAACCCAGGGGGGAAAAAAGCCAGCCAGGCGGTGGTGGTGCACACCTTTAATCCCAGCACTCGGGAGGCAGAAACAGGCAGATCTCTGTGAGTTTGAGACCAACCTGGTCTACAGAGTGAGTTCCAGGACAGCTAGAGCTATGCAGAGAGATCTTGTCTAAAAAAAAAAAAACAAAAAACAAAAAGTATTCCAGAGTCAAGAACTATATAGGCCACATTTGTTTACTAAACTTGCACTACTCCACAAATTCTAAAATTTCCTATCTTGAACTGATACAACACTAAATCTACACTCATTGAAAGACATTTTAAATGAGAAAAATAGTAAAATTAGTGTTGAGTCAAGAATGAAAAAACAGCCAGGTGGCCTTTAATCCCAGTCCTCAGGAGGCAGAGGCAGGTGGACCTCTGTGAGTTCGAGGCCAGCCTGATCTACAGAGCTGGTTCTAGGACAGCTAGAGCTGTTACAAAGAGAAACCTATCTCAAAGAAAAAAAACAGGGACTGTGAGAGATGGTTCAGTAGTTAAGAGCACTCGCTACTCTTATAGAAGACCCAGCTTTGGTCCCCAGCACCCACATGGTTATTTACAACTGTCCATGGCTCCAGTTCCAGGGGCACCTGAACCTGCCTCTGGCCTCGGTAGGCACCAGGCACACATACTGTGTACTTACATACATGCAGGCAAAATACACACATTAAAAATAAAAAATATTAAAATTATTCATTTTTACTTTTTTCTGCCTTTATTTTTGAAACAGGATCTATGTAGTCCAAGTTAGTCTTTTTAAACTTTATGTGTATGAATGTTTCACCCTGCATGCATGTCTGTGCACATTGTGTGTGCCTGATGCTCTGAGTTCAAAAGAGGGTGTAAGATGTCCTGGAATCAAAATTAAGGATGGTTATAAAGTACCACGTGGGTGCTGGGAACTGAATCTGGGTCCTCTGTAAGAGAAACAAGCACTCTACATTAAATGTCAGGACCATCTCTCCAGCCCTCTCAATGATGGATTTAATGTATTTTATGCCGACCTTGAAACTCAAGATCCTGCCTCAGTCTCCAAAGTACTGGGATTATAGGTACCACCATGCAAAATATCCTTTATGGTTGGGACTTCCTTTCTTTTTGGGGTTTGAACTAGGATCCAATAAAAGGTTTCCCATTACATTTAGTTGTTAGGTCTCTAGTCTTTCCTAATATGGACTATCTTCCCAACTGCTTTTTTTCCATGCCATTTTCTGTTCTGTAGGTTGAGGAAAGGAGACTTATACCACAGAGTACATGTGGAGGTTAGAGGTCAACTTGGGGAAGTTGCTTCCCTTCTTCCACTATGTGGGTCCTAAGGTTCAAATTGAGGTCATGAGTCTTGAGGGGAAGAGACTTCATTGGCCCAACACCTAGCTCAGCTGTCTCCCAGACCATCGGTCACGTACAACTTGTTTGTTTTTGCGGTACTGGGGACTAAATGGCTTTCTGATGTTCTGGGTTTTTTTGAGTCAGGGCCTTGCCAAGTAGCCCTGGCTGGCCTAGAACTTGTCAAGTAGATCAGGTTGGTCTTAAATTTGGGTTAATGTTCCTGCCTCTGAGTGCTGTAATTACAGGTAAGTGTTACCATGCATGGCTTGAACTACATTTTTTTTTTAAATAGTAAAGCTGAACTTTTACTGTTCATAGTTTTAAAACCTTTATTTTTATATGTCAAGGTATACCATAAATATTTGGAGGCCCATATTATCTGCCTTATAGTTAAGGTTCTCTGTAATCTAAACTTAATAGGAAGGTTTCTTCCAGTACTTTCTAGCCCTACCCTTTCATTTGTCTTGGTACCTAGTCACCCTTTACCCACTTTTTCATATTACATTTAAAATTTTTTATTGTATGTGGGGCAAGAGTCTGGCTACATTGCCCAGGCTGGCCTCGAACTTCTGGTCCTCTGGCCTTGGCCTCAAGAGCAGCTAGAACCACTGAGGTGCATCACTGCACCCGGCTTGATAATTGCTCTTTAATTTTTTATTAATTCACTTGCAGTGCTAGTGATCAAAGCCAGGGCTTCACGTGTACTAAGGCAGGCACTAGTGAACTCCATGCCCCAGCCCTACAACTGCTGTTTAAAGAAGTAATCAGGAACAGAAATTGAAGGTTGGAGGCTGGAGAGATGGCTCTGTGGTTCCTGGCTGCTCCTCCAGAGGACCAGGGTTCAGTTCCCAGCACCTACATGGTGGTTCCCAACTGTCTGTAACTCTAGTTCCTGGATATCAGACGCTCTCTTCTGACCTCTATGGGCAACACACACACACACACACACACACACACACACACGCACGCACGCACGCACGCACGCGCACTCCTGGTTCATGTACATTCATACACACATGCAGGCGAAACACTCACACACACAAAATAAAGTTAAAAAAAGAAAAAAAATTTTAAACAATGAAGATTTATGTTTCTGTAAGAAGTTACTTTCCCATTGACATTGGTCCTCCCCTTTCCACAGACACAGGACACCACACTGACTATAGGAGCTTTACTCTGATTCAGCTAATCAAGATCGTCACCTACATTTTTAGTATTTTAGTTTCTTTTCCCCGATTCTGTGCTAAAATAATGGCAAACGCAATCTACAGTAGCAAAGGTTTATGAGTGCTCACAGTTCAAAGGGACAGTCCATCGCTGCGGGGAAGTCAAGACAAGTCACGGGAGCTTCAAGTAGCTGGTCATAGTCCAGCCACAGCCAGGAAGCAGAGAGAGGAAAAAAAAAGCTTGCCCAACATTCAGCTGGCTTTCTCCATTTTCTCCATTTATCCTCTGGCTAGGATAGTCCCACCCATAATTAAAATGGGCTTTTCCACATCAGTGAATGAATGCAGTCAAGGTAACCCCTCAGGTAATTCAAGATTCTGTCAGCTGACTAGCTAACCAGCACCCAGAGAGGTCACAGTCCCGCTGAGTGTAGTTCCTGAAAAGGACTAGTCAGTCAGTCTAGACAGAAGCACAGCATGCTAAACCTACGTCCTAGGTGAGCAGGGCATCCCACGCTCTTACTCCTCCTTCCTCTCTTCTAACCTGCCAAGAGACTCACTCCAAAGTCAAGTATACCGCTTTTACTTACTGCTTTCTTACCCTACATGCGAATACTTCGGGGTATAAATTATTAACAAAAAAGTGTTGTTATCTGCCTGGTATTGGCAGAAGAAGTTCCCCAACCTCATTCCACTTGGCCACACCAAGCCATTAGTAAGAAACTGTGACATGTGCACAATAACCACCACAGAACTGAATCACCCTTCTAAGAAGTGACCAGAACAGCATGTTCCTCATTGTTCAAGGGCAAACTATAAAAGAGGATTATTAAGTCCAACGAAAACATCGGGCATGCCACACACCTGTCATCCCTGCAGTGGGCAGCCAAGGTGTGTGTGGGGGCGGGGGACCTGCCAGTTGAAGGGCTACATGAGACTATCTCAAATTTTAAAAAAAAGAAAGAAAAGAGAATTAGTTTTTAAGCTCTGTTCAGCTAGGCAAGGTGGAGCATGTCTGTAACCTTAGCATCTGGGAGGCTAAGCAGGAAGAATGGCAGTTCCAGGCCAGCCTGGATACAGAGTGAGAGAGACCCTATTCCCAAAATCACCTCAGGCTGGGCTCAGTTGGTAGAGTACTTGCCTAGCATGCACAAAGCCCTGGTTTAGATCCACAGCTACACATACGCTGGGTATGACAATGCCCACCTAGCACTGGGGAGGTGGAGGCAGGAGGATCGTAAGTTCAAATTCATCCCCAACTACAGGAATCTGCCTCAGTTGCTCTTCTACCTTATTCTTTGAGTCAGTCTCTCAAACACAGAGCTCACAGACATGGCTACTCTTGCTAGCCAGTTGCTCAGGGAATCTCCTTGGGTCTCCACCTTCCAAGACTGGAATTACAAGCCCACCGCTACATTTATCCAGCATTCAGCATTTTTGTGGTACTGGGAATACGAGATCTGGTCCTCGTTTGCCTAGCATACACTTTAACCAACGCCACCCCAACAGAAAGCAGTTAAAACTGAATGAAAATAAAAATACAACACAACAGAATGTACAGGATATACCTACAAAAGTAATATACCGAGGGGATTTTTCTAACTGTAAAAGCCTGGTTGTTAAGAAGTCATCGCTGTCTTCAGTACTTGGGAGGTAAGACACCAGCTATATGGCACTCAGTATTGTGGAGCTGGAGTAAATGTCTAATATCCTCCAGTGAGTTACATGTACTGAAACAGCAACCAACACATTCTGTAGCTAGAATTCACTAGGCCAGTGGCCAATGAGATGTCTCAACATGTGAAGGCGCTTGCTGCCAAACCTGATCATCTGAATTCAATCAGGGACCCAAATGGTAGGAAAGTATTGAAAGTATTGACCTCCATATGTGCACCACCATGGCACTGGCACACACACACACACACACACACACACACACACACACACACACACACACGGGGAGGGGGGAGAGAAACAGAGATATAGAGCTAGAGATGGGGGGGTAAATAAATGTAATTAAAATTTTTTAAAGAAATACTTAAGATACGACCTGACAGTGTTTCCTATGCTCAAAACTCTCTAACATCTACTAATTTAAAGGCTTTAATTCCCAAAAGAGACAGAATTCTCTTAGAGAACACAACGGTTCCACTAACTAGAAGCTAAGAAAGCTGAGTACTATGGGCTCCTCATGCCACTGAATCAAAATGCAAGGAACTGAGATGCTACTGATTGATGACTGGTCTTGACTATCAGAGAGAAACTGAAAGTCTACCACACGTGAAGGAAGAAGTATAACTGGAAAAAGTAGATCCCGAGAACTCTTAGGTTCCCATAAAAGTTAGTGAAAATGTCCCAATTCCAGCAGGACTCTGTGACACTAGCCTAGTCCTTCAGTGGCAAAGGTCTGAGTCACCCCATCAGGAAAGGACTATGGCCAGTTTAGATCTTTGCCCAGAGAGGACGAAACAGCTATGGCCATGTGATCGACTATGGAAACAAAGGTTACATTCTATTAGTAGCATCCCTGCTTTCCTCTCTATGAGAGCTATGGTCAAAACAGGCGGGACCAGATGCCAAGGCGACCAAGGGCAGGTTGCAGCAGCTTTGTACTCTGTTAACGTGGGTAAAGCAACACAGCTTCCCCGAGTGCCCTTCGCTGTATGGTTCGGAGTTAAATCTGCCCCCGCAGGGCAACCTGCCAAAGCTCAGGGAAGGTGAGGGAAGCTGTGCTCATGTCTGAAGGTCACATGGTTACAGTGAGGGAGGGCACTGGGAGGCACTGCCAGAGTCCAGTTCGTCCTTGCTTCCCGCAGCTCTCGGTCTACTTCTGGCTGACAGATTACAAAAGCAACAGCCTTCCATGGCCTTCACCTGCTTTCCTCTACGGCCCTGCTCCAGTAGCCACATCCAGACTCAGGTCCATAGGAAATGTGGACTTACTCACCTGTACACACCAGAGGTTCACAAGAGCTAGTTGGTGATAATTTTCTCCTGAGAGAGTCTCATTATATAGCCCAGGCTGGCCTTAAACATGGTAATCCTCCTGCTGCAGAGTAATGAGATTACGGGTGTGGCCACCGAGCCCAGTAATGACAATTCTGATTCTCTAACTTCTTTTAGACTCTCATGTATGTAGCTTCTCCCACAATATGAAAGGTTATTTCTATAATAAATCTTTCATTCCATGTCTGTTAATAATGTTTTCACCAACCACACTGTGCCAGCTAACATACGTGTGATGGTTAGCTTTAACCATTAACTTGCCATACTCGAAATCACCCAAAAAGGGAGCCTCACCTGAAGGACTATCTAGATCTAACTGTCAGGGGGGAGTGTCTGTGGAGGGCTGTCTTGATGGTTAGCTGACCGAAACCACTGTGGGCAGCACCATTCCCTGGGCAGGGATCCGGGCTGTAGAAGAGTAGAAGGGCTGGTGAGAAGGAGCAAGCAGGCAGCATGAGTACATCCGATTCCCTCTGCTCCTGACTCTGGGTGCGGCGTGACTAGCTGCTTAAGTTCCTCCCTCAGTGATAACTAGTAACCTGGAGCGGTAAGGCAAATAAAGTCTTTCCTTTCCCACAATGCCTTTCAGTTGGTGTTTTATCACAGCAACAGAAAGGAAACGAGACGACTGTGTTTTCCAGGCAGTTTCTGTCCCTGTAAATACCTGTGTTTGGACTCTGTTCTCCTCGAGTCAGAAGACAACTCTCCTGAGGAAGAGCTACACTGCTCTTCTTTCCATATTCACATGAGCTGATGGGAATGAATAATGCTTTTAGGTCCACAGAGAAAATGGTTAAAGATGCAAAATATTGAGGAACAGTAGCAAAAAGAAGCCTTTAGGGGGCTGGAGAGATGGCTCAGAGGTTAAGAGCACTGCCTGCTGTTCCAGAGGTCCTGAGTTCAATTCCCAGCAACCATGTGGTGGCTCACAACCATCTGTAATGAGATCTGGTGCCCTCTTCTGACGTGTAGGCATACATAGAGGCAGAATGTTATATACATAATAAATGATCGAAGAAGAAGAAGAAGAAGAAGAAGAAGAAGAAGAAGAAGAAGAAGAAGAAGAAGCCGCCGCCACCGCCGCTGCTTTTTAAGCTTTATAAGTGCTGTACTCTAGATTTCCCAGTTTCAAATGACAGACAGTGATTTCTGGATGCTTAAAAGTATAATTGTGGCTGGGCAATGGTGGTGCACATCTTTAATCCCAGCACTTGAGAGGCAAAGGCAGGTGGATCTCCGTGAGTTCAATGCTAGCCTGGTTTACAGAGCTAGTTCCAGGACAGACAAGGCTACACAATAAGATCCTGTCTCAAAATCACACACACACACACACACACACACACACACACACACACACACACACAAATAACAAGCAAGCATGGTGGCACAGCCCTCTGATCCCAGCTACTCAGGAAGTTGAGGCAGGAGGATTTTAAGTTTGAGGCAGCCTAGGCAACTTAGAGAGACCCGTCTCAAAATAATATAGAGACCAAAGAGTGTAGCTCAGTGGAAGAGCATTTGGCTAATAAGCCCACACAGCCCTCTACTGACTCCTGAGTAGTGGCATAGAAAGCAGAAGTCGTGGACATTCTGTAATGTACCCACCCACCACCCACCGCAGGTACTCAGTTAGGCCCAGAGCTGAGAAATCACTGAGCTTCTGGTTCCTCTCTAAGGGTCGCTTCATTAAAAAGGGCAATGGAAAAGTGTTACTTTGACTTCAAATATCTGTTTAGGTGCCATTAAAAGTTGGGTAGTCCTGCTGAGAGGTGGTGGCACACACCTTTAATCGCAGCACTGGGGAGGCAGAGGCAGGTGGATCTCTGTGAGTTCGAGGCCAACCTGGTCTACAGAGTGAGTTCCAGGACAGCCAGGGCAACAGAGAAAAACCTTGTCTTGAAAAAAACCAGAAACCAAAAAACCAAAAAAAAGAAGAGTTGGATAATCCTAAAAAGCACACAATAAAAGATTTTATCAAGTCTTAAGGGCCTTACACTTGCCAGTGATGGTGTCACACTCCTTTAATAGCAGTGTTCAGGAGGCAGATCTCTGTGAGTTCAATGCCAGCCAAGGCCAAGGAATGACATTTTGTCTTAGGTAGAAATACAGAGCAGATAATTAGAACCCAAAGCAGAGCAGCCGCAGTGGCACAGGGCAGTGATGCAGCACTCAGAAGAGAGGATCAGGAGGCCAGCCTCCCCTGTACAGGGTTTGTAATCAGCCTGGGTGACAGAAGAACCCATCTTTAAAACAAAACAAACGAACAACTTCAAGGGATCCAAGAGACAACCACATAATGCTCACTCACTCATTCAGGCAAAACATTCACACAGATAATACAAAATATGTTTTTAAAAAGTTCAAAGAGAAAAGATGAGTAGTGGGGGGGTTAAGCAACTTTGATGAGACAGATTGATGCCATCAGGGCTCAGGCATGGATCAAGTCACATCCTGGCCAACATCCCTGAGTCACTAAGAAATCTCAAACAAGGCCAAGCATGGGAGTTCATGCCTATAATCCTAGCACTTGGGAAATGGAGAGTCACCAAGAATCACCAAGCCTGTTCTACACAGGGAATCCCAAGTCAGCCTGGTCTACAGAGTGAGACCCTATCTCAGAGAGACATACAGAGAATTTTCAAATTTATAAACATTCTACAAAAACCCCATCAGGTGTGCTGAATAACCAAAGTTTTCAGGAGGTATTTTTTTTTCAATGAAATTTTGTCTTTAAAAGGTGTGTGTGTGGTGGTGGTAATCCCAGAGATAGAAGGTAAGTCCCTACTGTGAAGACACCATGCACTTTAGATACGGAGCCCAGAGGCCCCGAGCTGGATCTAACCTGAAAGCCTCCTCCTGAGGACTAACTTTCACGGTACAGAAGGCACCATGCAAGCTTCCAAAGGAGGGAAGCTACCAACAGTTCTACCAGTTCCGATATCATAAACCGGAGCAATGACCAGCACGGTACGTTAACCCCAAGGGGGCAGTGGTGACACACACGCCTCAGTGGTCCCCAACAGCTCTCTCACTGGACCTATGACCTGCTCAACCAGGGGGACTCACAACCTGGACTACTGGAAACGTAGCCTACTACTCCGAGCTAGTGAAGTCATGGGTCATGAATTCTAACCAGCCTAATCCCTAGCTGCATTCTAAAGATTTGTTCTTCTACCCACAGCTACGTGAAGTCCTCACCCTCACTTCTTCTGTAACAGACAGGGACCATTACAGAAAACTACAGCCTATCCAAATGCACAGTGTGGAGACCAGGTCCAGCGGATATATCAACAACACAACTTCTTCACCTAAGGCTCAGGGATTACTGTGAAAGATGGGGAAAGAGGATAAGAGCCAGAGGACCAGGGAGTCTGCTGTGAGACTGTGTCAGAAGCATCACCTATGAAGTCTCACCTGCCTGGTCACCTAAGCATGACCTGAACAACACATATGTTAATGTGAAAGGGGTAAAGCCTATGAGGCCTCACCCTAGACAAAGAACTACAGGCCATTAAGGAAAGCTGACAGTGGGAGAAATAATCTTCCCCAGCAAAAGAGCACACCAGCTGGTTACCCAATACCAAACGGTCAGTCCTGAAAACAGACACATACAAGGAACACTATGTATGGACTGAGCAGCAGTTTGTATTTATGTGTTTAGGGACACACAGGCACACACTTTTTTTAGTTTTCCAAGACAGGGTTTCCCTCTGTAGCCCTGGCAGTCTTGGAACCCGCTCTGTAGCCCAGGCTGGCCTCAAAGAGAGATCCACCTGGCTCTGCCTCCCAAGTGCTGTGATCAAAGGTGTGCGCCACCACCAGCTGGCTACTTGTTACTTTTTTTTAATTGAAAAAAAAAAAAAAAAAGAAGAAGAAAAGAAATTTAACATTTGCATAGGATTAGGAAAATACAATCTTTATTAGCAGGGAGAGGGGTGTCAGCATTCTTTAACTAACTGTTAAGCACCAGTATAGTCGTCCCTGGTACATCACAAGGAAAGCACAAGTGGAATTTTGTTCTGAGCTGCACTTTCTACCTACTGCTACATTCTTCTTTTCCTTTTCTTTCTCTCTTTTCTTTCTTTTTTCTTTTCTTTTTATTATTATTATTTTTTTTGTTGTTTTTTGTTTTTTTCATGACAGGGTTTTCTCTGTGTAGCTCTGGCTGTCCTGGAACTAGCTCTGTAGACCAGGCTGGCCTTGAACTCACAGAGATCTGCCTAAAACATACTCTTACTTGTATGTCGCAGTTCAAGAAAAGGGCTATGACTTTGAAAGAAGCAAAGAGGAACGCATGAGAGGGTTTGCAGGGAGGAAAAAGGGAGTGATATAATATAGTTACATACAACCTCAACATATATAATCTCAAAAATAAAATATAATATATAGTTACATACAATCTCAATATATATAATCTCAAAAATAAAAACACTTTAAACGGGGGTGGGGTGGGGGGTGGGGGGTCCTATTTATAAACTGAGTTTAACACTGTTTTAACTTTGTGCTCTATGCTGCAGAAGTGTGATTCTGTGTGGAGTACGCAGGTGTGCAGATGCACTCAGCCATGTGGGCATGTGAGGCCAGAGGTCGACACTCCCAGTCTTCTCCAACTGCTCTCTGTCTTATCTTTGAGAGGACCTCTCACCGAACTTAGAGCTTGTCATTTCAGCTCGACTGTGTGGCCGGCATGCCTGTGGGGGTCCACCTGTGTTAGCCCCCATCACTGAGTTACAGCCACATGTTGTCACACCCAGTTTTTCACATGGTGTTAGGGATCCAGACTTAGGTGTTCACGCTTACACAGCAAGCAGTTTGCTACTGAGCCATCTCCCTACACTCAAGCTTAATTTATATATATATATATATAAAATTATGTATATTATATGTATTATATATATTATATATAATATATATGTACACACAGGAGTTTTTTTTCCCCAAAAAAACAGGGCTTCTCTGTGTAGCCCTGGCTGTCCTGAATTCCCTTTGTAGACCAGGCTGGCCTTGAACTCAGACATTCACCTGCCTCCGCTTCTGCCTCCTGAGTCCTGGTATTAAAGGTAAGTGCAACCACCATGCCCAGCTCTTAAGTGTAATATTTTTAAAAATGTTTAAATTTGGGTTTGGTCCTCAGCTGGGGGCAGGACTGACAACAACCAAGTAATAACAACAACAAGTAACAAAAATGTTTAAATTTGCTGGGTATGATGAAATATGCTTATAATCATGGCATATGGGAGACTAATGTGGGGACACTCTGTGTTTGAGGCTAGCCTGCACAACATAAGGAGACAACGTTGTGAAGAAAAAATGAAAAATGTAAGCCAAATGTAATGGCTTAACCTTGTGCTCCCAGCCCTTGAGAGGTTCTGACAGAGAACATGAATGAGGCCAGCCTGGGCTACACAGTTCGTTGCAGACTAACCCAGGCTACAGAGGAGCCTGTGTCTCCAAACAAATAAAAACGAACAACAAGAACAACAAACCCCACAGGGACTGGGGAGATGACTGAGTGGGCAAACTAGGATCCCGAGTCCTAGCTGAGATTTCCAACAACCATGGAAAGCCAGACATGGCGGTGCTGGCCTGTAACCCCAGTACTGGGGAAGCCCACACAAATGGATCCTGGGGGCTCACTGACCTGCCTTTCTAGATGAAAGGGCAAACTCCACATTCAGTGAGAAGAGCTGTCTCAAAAAGTAAGATGGGCCGGGCGTTGGTGGCGCACGCCTTTGATCCCAGCACTTGGGAGGCAGAGGCAGGAGATCTTTGTGAGTTCAAGGCCAGTCTGGTCTACAGAGTGAGATGCAGGACAGGCACCAAAACTGCACAGAGAAATCTTGTCTTGAAAAACCAAAAAAAGTAAGGAGATTCTGTGCACAAGCCACAAGTGTAGCTACCGCCTCTCCTCAAAGAGGCTTCTCTTACAGCAAATGGAGACCATCACAGAAAACCCCAACTGGGCACTGCAGAGACACACAGAGGGTGGGGAGCCCAGCACTGACGGACGCATCTGCATCACAGCTCCCGTATCTATGGCTCAGAGAACATCACAGAAAAGGGGGCGGAAAGACTGTACGAGCCAGAATACCGGGCAGTCTGCTATGGAACACTCTCCTAGAAATAGCTTCATAAACAAGACCGGAACAATGGACATGTTAGGGTGGAAGGGGGAAAGCTTTTAGGGGTCCCACCCTTAGACAAAGAACTGTAGGCAAGTAATGATGCTGGGAGGAGGAGGACTGCCCTCTCCCAGGGACAAGCCCACTCACTGGTTGTCCAATGTAGAGTGGTCAGCCTTAAAGCCATATACACACCACCAACAAAAACAGACTTAGCAGGTTGTGTTTGTATTTATTTGTGCATACACACACACACACATAGGTATGTAATGATAATAAAGAAAAAAGCTATTAAAAGTGGGGGAAATGTGAAGGGTTTGAGGAAAGGTAGTTGGGAGGGGCTGGAGGAAGGAAATGGAAGTGGGGAAGTGATGTGATTCTATATCAGATAAAAACGTATTAAAAACATAAAATAAATAAAAAAGAAATTAAAAATGGACCATAATTTGCCAGGCATTGGCGGCGCACACCTCTAATCCCAGCACTCAAGAGGCAGAGGCAGGTGGATCTCTGAGTTTGAGACCAGCCTGGTCTACAGAGAGTTCCAGGACAGCCAGGGCTACACAGAGAAACCCTGTCTCGAAAACAAAACAAAACAAAACAAAACAAAACAAAACGAAAAAGGGCCATAACTTTAAAAGTCTTTCTATCCAAGTGATATAGTTACATTTATAGATCTACATAAAGTTTACCATGATATCTTAATATGGAAATAGTAATGAAGTGGGAGCAGCTCAGATAACTACTCTTTGTTTTCAAAGTTTGGCAGATAAAGTTATTAAAAAAAAAATTTTTTTTTTGAGTTTCTCTGTGTAATATCCCTGGCTGTCCTAGAACTCACTCTTAATTCCCCTTCCATGATGTTGTGTTAATGGCATGACATTAATCTTTTTAGAAGGGTTTATATCACAGAAATAGATAAACTCTACACATCTGGGCTTCGTAGATTAAGCAAGCCCTAGTTAAAAGGTGCTCTTCGGGGGGAGGGTGTGTGTGTGTAAAGAGATGGCTCAGTGAATTAAGGTGCTTGCCACCAAATCTGATAACCTAAGTTGGATCTCCAGGACCCATAGGATGAAGGAGAGAACCAATTCCGTGAAGTCATCCTCTAGCCCTTGAATTCTTGACACCCCTCCACCCACCCACCCCCACACACCTCCACCTTCAAAGTGCTGGGAATACAGTGTGTACCACCATGGGTTTCGGTTTTAGGGTTTTTATTTTTTATTCATTCATTCATTCATTCATTCATTCATTTATTTTGGTTTTTCAAGGCAGGGTTTCTCTGGCTGTCCTGGAACTCGCTTTGTAGACCAGTCTGGCCATCAAACAGAAGTTTCTTTGAAGGATGAAGACACTTAATTTGTGGGTATAAAGACAAATATTTAGAATGAAAGACAAATATTTAGAGTGTAGTTAAGGATTATGCTGGTTTAGTAAAGCGGTGGTTGTAGATTCTTCTGTAGCCTTGGGTAGTTGGCTAGGTTTACAGTACCAGGCATGATTTTCCTTCTGTGGAGAAGATCTTAAGTTACTACCAAGGTATGTGTGCCGTTATTGTATCCTTAGGGTTATCATACCATGCTGGTCATAGTTCATAGGCATCATAGCTGGTAAGACTGTTGGTCCTTTGGAAGTTTGCATGGTTTCTTTTTTGTACCATGAAAGGTGGTCCTCAGGGAGGAGACTTTCATGTCAGTTCCAGCTCAAGGGCTTCTGGGTCCCTGTGTCTTCATAACAGGGACTTACCACCACCTCTGGGAGACCACCAAGGGCAACAACAATAGCTTGTGTAATGTTCTGGGAGTCTGGCCTCTGTGGTGCACACACCCTTAATACCAGCACTAGGGAGGCAAAGAAAAGCGGGTCTCTGAGTTCAAAGTTAGCCTGATTTACAGAGCCTTTCAGGACAGCTAGGGCTACAAAGAGAAACCCTATTGGGGGTAGTGGGGTAGTGGGGTAGTGGGGTAGTAGGGTAGTAGGGTAGTAGGGTTCTCAGGCCTGATGTTGGGTTTTTGTTGGATGGTCTTTAGCTCTTGGAGGGAGCCCAGATAAGAGAATTTGGTTTAAACTATATATGTATATTTATATACAGACTTATGTGTTATAGGTTCTCTTTGTTTTTATGAGACAGGTTTTCTCTGTGTAGTTCTGGTGCTAGGGTTTTTATTCAGTGCTTTTTTTCCCAGCCTGCAATTATGTTGCCCAGGCTGGCTCAGCCTTCCAAATGCTGGGATTATAGATGTGTGCTAACATAAAGGCAAGGTTGCCTTTCAAAAATCTAGGGGCAAGCAACAGCATTGATCAATGTGGTAAAGGTGCTTGCTGCCAAGCCTGATGATCTGAGTTCAATCCCTGGGACCCACATGGCAGAAAGACCTGTGTCTGGCAAGTCAGTCTCTAACTTCCACGTGTGTCACATGACACATTCATACCCATACACATATATGCACACACAAAATGAATATAATTTTAAAAAGGAGGGAGGGGCACCAGCCAGACAACTCAGCCTGTCAGCTCGTGGACCAGCTATCCTGGAATCCGTTGTATGGCAGGACAAGAGGGACCCTGCCTCAACAAGGTTACCCAGTAGGAGAGAACAACCCCCAAAAGTTGTCCTCTGATCTTCACATGTGCCCTGTAGCTTATGCATGCCCACATTTACACACACGTACATCACACACACTACATAATAAATAAAAAGAAGTAAGTAAGGGGCTAGAGAAATAGCTCAGCAGTTGCAGAAGACCTAGGTTTGGTTTCTAGCATCCACACGGCAGCTCACAACTATAAGTTCAAAGGATCCAATGCCTTCCTCTGGCCTCCCCTGGCACCAGGCACACACATGGTGTACATACATATGTACAGGCAAACACTCTTACATATAAAGCTTAATAACAACTTTTTTTAAAAATAAAAGTTTAGCCGGGCGGTGGTGGCGCACGCCTTTAATCCCAGCACTCGGGAGGCAGAGCCAGGCGGATCTCTGTGAGTTCGAGGCCAGCCTGGGCTACCCAGTGAGTTCCAGGAAAGGCGCAAATCTACACAGAGAAACCCTGTCTTGAAAAACCAAAAAAATAAAATAAAATAAAAAATAAAAAATAAAATAAAAGTTTAAAAACAAAGGTTCCAGATGTAGTTTACTAGTAAAGCACATGCTTAGAACCTGAAAAACCAAGCAGAGCAATGGTGGCCCATGCCTTTAATCTCAGTACTCGGGAGGCAGAAACAGGTGGATCTCTGAGTTCAAGGCCAGCCTGGTCTGTAGAGTGAGTTCCAAAACAGCCAGGGATACACAGAGAAATCCTGTCTCAAAAAAACAAAAACAAACAAACAAACAAAATAACAAAAGAAAGAAAAAGAACCTGAAAGGTCCTGGGTATGATACCCAGCAACACACATACACAAAATTATTCTTCTAGGAATGGAATAAGGGGGGTGGGGTGGGAGTTGGAATCATCCAGCCAGGCGTGGTGACTCACGCCTTCAATCCCAGCACATGGGAGGCAGAGGCAGGTGGATGTCTGAATTTCAAGACATCTTGGCCTACACAGAGGCCCTTTCTCTTTAAAAAAAAAAATTCTTTCCAGATGGGGCTATAGTTCAATGACAGATCAATTCCCTAGACAGAGCACTTGTCTAATTTGCAAAAAGCCCAAGGCATAATTCTCAGCACTACATTTGAAGAAAAAAAAAAAGTTATTTGGCCTGACATGGTTGTGCGGCACTCAAGACCCAAAGGCAGGATTCCAAGTTCAAGGCCATCCTAAGCTAGAGAGTGAGTTCCAGGCAGCAGGGGCTACATATGGAGACTTCATAACAATAGACAGATAGATAGGCATTCTAGCCAGTAAGGCCATGCAGTGACATATATCTATAAATCTTCCTCTCATGACGCTGAGGCAGGAGAACTGCCTAAGGTACATAGCAAGACTCTGTCTCAAAATAAAGCAATAAAAATAAGGTCTTTCAAGACTAGGGGTGCAGCTCTGTGGGAGCCTGTGATGAGCATGTGCAAGGCCCTGGGGTTCATTCCCAGCACTGACAGGAGTTCACGCAAAATACAGCTAAGTGACAGCTGCTGACTGGAATGTCTCACAGTTGTGTAGGTATGTCTAAGAAAAGATGCACCTACTTTTCTATATGCTAATTATAACCAGTGCAAAACAAATGCCCCATTCCAAAAAAAAAAAAAAAAAATCATGTCGAGACAATTCTTAACACCAAAAGCTAAAAAAGAGGTGGGGGGAAGGTCAATTGCTAGCAAAAGTAATCACCAGACACACCTGGTTCAGAAGACAAAAAGGTGAAAACTTTTGTAGTAACGAAATGATAGCCTTTTAGCACACGAGCCAGAAGACCGAGAGAGTAAGGTTTCAGGATAAAAATCAGGAGATCTAAATTTCAAGATTTCTGTGCCACCGTCATCTGTCAAAGGTTCAGAGGGCTGTCACCTTTCTGCTAAGGGAGCTGGTACACAAGTGGTATGTATACCTGCTTCAACTCGGAGCTCAGAGACCCAATAAAGTGGATGAAGTCCACTGAGGTCCAGCGGGGCTGGAGAGGTGACTGAAATGAGAGCAGCAAGACGGCTTTTGTGGGACCTGCAATGGCCCTCCCCAGAACCCCGCCGGAAACGTTAAGTCTACCGCCTTATAGTACCCCAAACAGTAAGCAACCCCAAGTCCCATTTATAGTTTCCAGTTACTCCACTGCCTTCTTGGGAGGAAGGGATGGCGAAGGCGCGCCTTCCCCCTCGGTCCCCTGAATCTGGAGCTATGAATGGGGGCACAGGGGCCTTGGCTACAGACTGCAAAGAAAGGAATGATCCATTCAGGCGACCGACCCACGCAGGCCCTCAACCCGGCCCAGAGGTCCGCAAGGCCCCCCAACGGCAAACAGACCAGAAGAACCCGGGCAGAGACAGGCCGGTCTCACCTGCCTCTTGTTCATCCGCCGCACATCATCTAGAAAATCTAGAGACAGCATGGTGAGCTGGAGAACGCGACAACCAGCAGCCAAGACGGCGCGATAGAATCGCCGGGAGGAACCGCTGCCACACGGGCCGGGCTCACAGTGGACAGGACCCCCTGACGCCTGCACTTCCGCTTCCGGGGCGGGAGCAAGAGAGGCTCCGCCCCTTCGTGGCGAAGAACGGACAAAGAATAACTCGCGAGCCTCCTAGAACAGCCCGTGGCCTGGCCTGTCACAGGAGGACCTCCCGAGCTGACCTTCGCCGGCCGAACCCGCCGAAGCCCGCTTTCCGTGCTCAGCCGGCGGCTGCTCGTGAAGGCGGTGACCCTAGGTTAGATAGGCCCGCAGCCTGCAGAAGGCGGGCCCTTGCGCACGGCTGGCCAATCGGAAGCCGAGTCTGCACCAGGGCGAGGCCAGCAGTCTTCCTGCGTACTGCCGGGTCCTGGGTGTGGCCAGGGACGTGTTAGCTAGCTGTTTGTTCTCAGGTTGAGGATGCGGCGGGACGCTCCGGGAAGCTGTGTGTCTGCTAAAGCATTGTGTACAAACTCTCTCTCCTCTCTCTGTCTCTGTCTCTGTCTCTGTCTCTCTCTCTCTCTCTCTCTCTCTGTTAAAGCATTGTGTATACACACATTCTCTCTCTCTCTCTCTCTCTCTCTCTCTCTCTCTCTCTCTCTCTCTCAATAATTCTGGCTAGTAGAACCCTTCACATAAGCTTGTCAATTTTAAATTCAACCTAAAGGTCAAATTAAGTGAGTATGAGCTTTTGTCCATTTCTTACATACCTTGAAGAGCTCCAAGAATATCCTATGGGTCCAAAAAGGTGAATAAGCTATTTATTTGGGAAGCTTTAAAAAATGAATTGGCGGGAGGGAGAGCCAGGTGGATCTCTGTGAGTTCGAGGCCAGCCTGGGCTACCAAGTGAGTTCCAGGAAAGGCGCAAAGCTACACAGAGAAACCCTGTCTCGAAAAACCAAAAAAAAAAAAAAAAAAAAAAAAAAAAAAAAAAATTGGACAAGTGGGGGGGGGGTCGAAAGAGCGAAGGTGGATCTCGCTGAGTTTGAGGTCAGCCTACATAGTGACCTCATACATAGTTCCAGAACAGTCGGGGCTTCAAAATAGAGAGAGGCTATCTAAAAAAAAAAAGAAAAGGAAAAAAGAAAAGAGCCTGGAGCTCACTGGCCAGTCAATGTAGCCTGACTGACAAGTTCCAAGTCAGTAAGAGTAACCTTAATCTCAAAAAAGGGAAAGGGGGCTGGAGAGATGGCTCAGTGCTTAAGAGGACTGGCTGGTCCTCCAGAGGACCTGGGTTCAGTTTCTAGCACTCATCTCAATTAGCTCACTATCACCTATAACTCCAGCTCTAAGGGATCTGACATCCTCTTCTGAACTCTGGGTGTCTGTACTCATGTGCACATACACAGAGCCACACACATAAACATCATTTTAAAATAGTGAAAATAAACCTCTAATGTTTTAAATAAGTGAACAGCACCTGAGAAACAACACCTGAGGTTGTCCTCTGGCCTCCACAGGCATGCATACATACACACCTGCCTGCATACAGAAGAGCATGCATGTACACATGAACCACTTAGGTTGTTGCTAGGCCTGATGGTGCATGCCTGTGATCCCAGCACTTGGAAAATTGAAACTCACCTTTTTTTTTTGTTGTTTTTGTTTTTGTTTTTCGAGACAGGGTTTCTCTGTGTAGCTTTGTGCCTTTCCTGGAACTTGCTTTGTAGACCAGGCTGGCCTTGAACTCACAGAGATCCTCCTGCCTCTGCCTCCCGAGTGCTGGGATTAAAGGCATGTGCCACCAACGCCCAGCATCACCTGGTTTTTTTATGTTGTTGTTTTTCCAGCCCTGGCTGACTTGGAATGTACTATGTTGGCCAGGCTGGCCTCAAATTCACAGGAAGCCTCAAACTTTAGTTTCCTGAATGCTGGGATCACAGGCCACCAAACTGGCCCGAATATTTCTTCTTCCTTCGGATTGTATTGGTGCTATATTAGTTCTCAATAACTGTCCAATAAAGAGAATTTAGTTGGTGTGTGGGGCTGTTGCCAAGGCTCACAACCTGAATTCAATTCCCAGGATCCATGTGGAAGAAGAGAACTAAGTCCTCAAAACTACCCTTTGACCTCCACACATGCACCATGCCACACACACACTCCAAGTAAATGCAGTAATTTTAAATAATGGCATTAATATGATGTATAATTTTATAGACATTAAGTGCTAAATATGAAATTTCATTGTTACATTGTATTATCAACTCACAAAAAATGGATCAGGAACTTAAACAAGTTGCATGAAAATTAAATCAGAATATTGAGTGCTATATTTTTAATTTTTGATTGTCTTGTTTTTGCTTTTGTTTTGAGACTGGTCTCACTGTTTCTCTGGCTAGCCTGGAACTCTCTATGTGTAGATCAGGCTGGCCTTGAACTCATAGATTATCTGCCTACTGCCTCTCTCTCTCTCTGTCTCTCTCTTTCTGTCTCTCTCTCTCTCTGTCTCTCTCTCTCTCTGTCTCTCTCTGTGTCTCTGTGTCTCTCTCTCTGTCTCTGTCTCTGTCTCTCTCTCTGTCTCTCTCTCTCTCTCTCTCTGTGGTTTTTCAAGACAGGGTTTCTCTGTGCAGCCCTGGCTGTCCTGGAACTCACTCTGTAGACCAGGCTGGCCTCGAACTCACAGAGATCTGCCTGCCTCTGCCTCCCGAGTGCTGGGATTAAAGCCATGTGCCACCACACCTAGCTAAAATTTTTAAAAGTAAGATTTGTTTTGGTTCATGATGGGGAGAGATACAGTCCGTCACAGTCCGTCACAGCAAAAGCTTCAGGTGGCTGGTCAGGGTTCATCCACAGCCAGGAAGCAGAGAGAGATGAATCCTGGTGCTCAGCCGGGTTCACTCTTTGGTTCTGTGCAGGACCCCAATCCATAAGATGGTGCTGTTCACATTCAGAGTGGGACTTTCTTTGAGTTAAGCCTCTCTAGAAACATCCTGAGAGGCATACTCAGAGGTGATTCTAAATGCAGTCAAGTCCACGGTGAAGATTAACCTTCATAGACAGGGCAGATGAAAGCACACCACACCATGCTTTAACAAGTAACTGCTTAAGAGCCAGAGTCTGTTTGCCTTCTGGCCGCTACTGGGGCTTCCTGATCTGTCCAGAATGCTCCTAGTGTTTGCATTCCATGTCCCACATCTCAGGAGACTCATCGGTCCTAGATAAACCAGGATAGCTGACTATGGAGACAAAACTCACAGCCTGGAAAACCTAACGATGTCCTGGGAGTGGGGACATATGCCTGAAGTCCCAGCTACTGGAGAGGCTAAGGTAGGAGGACTGCTTGAGGACAAGAGTTCAAGGCCAACCTGTGACCCCCATCTGAAACAAAATAATTAACAAGACAAAATAAGATCCAAATCATGGAAGTAACATGCAGAGACTCACGGAGTTGGCCTGGTCTAGCTACGTCTTTTCCATGTAGAGTCTGTAGCTCCTGGGGTACCGTGTGCCTTTCAGTTCCTTAGAAACTGGAGTCACTCCCTTATTCAGTGACGTATTTAGGCTGCTCTGTGTTTCTCCGTGTTCCTTGGAAGTCAATGAAACATATAGAAGTTTGACAGGACAATTGGTCGCAGACATTAATCTTGTATATCCTGTATAGCTTGCACACGTCATCATATCCTGGCAATTGCCATTGTACTGATCCTGGAAATTACTATTATATTCTGTTTCTGATAAGGGTATTTAAAAGTCTGATTGCTTGCAATAAACTTGTCACAGCTTCTGTCTTGCTGTGACCCCCTCAACCTGTTCCTGGTCAAGATTCATTTCTCACCAGCCACATCAGGTAATGTTGGCCCGGTAGTAAGCTCTGACACTCACAGTAACAGTCTCATTTCTTCCACATTCTCTCCACTAAAAGCTAGTTCAATACAGATGCAAAAAAGGGAAGAATTAATTTCTAGCTTTTGAAGGGAATTGTATCAGAGAATTTGTGTGCACATTTTTCAGTCATTATATCGGCAGTCCACCTGTATGGGTAAATAAAGAGTTTTGGTTTTTTTCCCTTTTTATGGTCCTGGGAGTGGAACCTAGGGCTTTACCAAGGATGGGCAAACACTACCACTCAGCTCACTTTTAATTTTTTTAAATTTTGAACAGGGTCTCACTAAGTTGCCCAGGCTTGTCTTAAATTCCCTCTGTAGCCTAGGCTGACCTTCAATCTTTGGTCCTCCTGCCTCAGCTTCCAGAGTGGCTGGGATCACAGACCTGTACCACCAGGCCCAAGTTGCAAAAAAAAAAAAAAAAAAAAAAAATACTAATTGGAGTCTCTTTCAATTCCCTGCCTTATGCAATCTATTTGCTTCCAAACCCATCTCTGCCTCTTTTATTGGTCTCTGTCATACAAACAGCCATCCCTCTTCAGGCTAAAACCAGTTCTTTCACCTGCCAAAGCTGTCCCCTTCCACTTCCCAGAATTATCCCTCCCCACCCTCAGTGCCACCACCCAGCTCACTGAGGTGTCTTAACAGTCAGTAAGCATACATATGGGTTTGGTGGCTTCTGAAGTTACATTGTTCAAAGGGTTTCTAACACACACACACACACACACACACACACACACACACACACACACACACTTTTTCTTTCTCTTTCCTGAGGTGTATTAGACAGGATTATATCTATAAGGTAAAGCCATAGGTCACAAAGGTGTTAAGAGACATTTTTATTACGTACAAAGTTTACAGTCCTGTTTAGGACATTCCCAGAAAATTACAGATTTACAGTTAAGGAATAAGGCCCACACTTGAAGCTCATATGTGCTCAGGCCTTAAGCATGGTTCATTACTATTTTAACATTATTTGAAATATTTCTATATAAAAGGAATGTTGTCTCTATATAGGCAATCTTCACAGCAAATTCTTTTAACTGTGCTGAAATAGTTTTTTAAGTCTTTAAACATTGTGCATGTGTGCCTTTGTATGATGTGTGGAGAGGCACATGCCATGCTGATCATGTGGAATCAGAAGACTGTAGTGATATTTTGAACAAATAAAAATTGCCTGAAGTGGGGTGGGAGGAAGGAGGACAGGGGAATCCGTGGCTGATATGTGAAAATAAGTTAACTATAAAATAAAAATATTTTTTTAAAAAATTGCCTGAAGATCAGAGGACAGAACAAGCCACTAGATTAAACATAGAGGCCAGGCAGGGGTGTCACACACCTTTAATCCTAACACTGGGAAGGCAGAAGCAGAGATCCATCTGGATTTCTGTGAGTTCAAGGCCACACTGGGCTTACAGGAGATTAATCCAGTCTAAAAGAGAAACAGAGGCAGGCAGTCGTGGCACACACCTTTAATCCCAGCACTAGGAAGGTTGAGACAGGAAGTGATATGCTGGACAGAGAAAGGAATATAAGGAGGGAGGAGACAGGAACTCGGGCTCTTTCAGGCTGAGGAGTTGATGAAGTAGGAGGTGGTGGCTGTGGCTTGCTCTGCTTCTCTGATCTTTGAGCTTCCACCCTGATATCTGGCTCCAGGTTTTTATTATAAGACCATTTAGAATTCATGCCACAGAAGAAGAGTCACTTCTCCACCTTTTGTGGGTTTCAGGTTCAAACTTGGGTTGCCAGGCTTGTGTGCCAATCACCTTGACCTGCTGTGGCTGTGCCAGAACTGTTGCCTCTCAGCAGGAGAGAGACTTCAACCAGGGCTGCCTTCCTTCCCACTTCCATCTGTCCCTTCACTCTGCCCTGCCTCAGGAAGATGCAGGAGAGGTGACCAAGACCCCCTACAGTGCTGTGACAGATACGGTGTCTCCTATAAAAAGAATTTAGATTTGGGTGACTCAAGAACAAAAAAGGTGCAAAGCCTAAAGAATTACATTTTCCAAATGTGGGATTCAACATGGTCTTTTCCTCACTGGCTGCGACGCCAATCTTCCCAATAAATATGATTTTGGGTTCCTATCAATCATAACGGCACATTGGCATTTTCCTTTGTAGGTAGCCTACTACTTGCCTAAAAGTCAAGTCTAATTCACTTGACTTTGAACCACAAAATACCTTGAGTCAAATGGTTATGTTACCTTTTTTTTTAAGTATATTATTTGTTTTTGGAATTTTCATGCATACACACAATGTATTTTGGTCATATCCACCCGCACTGCCTTCATCCAACTCCTCCTGAATTCTGCCTCGACCCCAGCCCATTTCTCTCTCTCTTTTTTTTAAATCCCCATTTTCTAGTGTGTAAAGTGGGGATAAAAAAGAACTCACGGAGCCGGGTGGTAGTGCATACCTTTAATCCCAGCACAGAGGGAGGCAGAGGCAGGAAGATCTCTGAGTTCTGCAGAGCGAATGGGGGGGTGGGGTGGGGCTGAGGGTGAGGGGACAGGAAATGGGGGTGGGGATGGGGACAGGACTCATGATAGGGCTTGGTGGCTCTACTCTGTAATTCCAACACTTGGGAAGGCCTAATCTCAAGGTCAGCACACTTGAGTGTGTGAGCAGTTCAGTGATAGAACACATGCTTGAGGCCCCAGATTCCACCCCAGGAATAAATACATAATAAACAATAAGTAATAAACAAATGTGGGGCTGGAAAGATGACTCAGCAGTTAAGTACACTTGCTGCTCCATCATGAGGACTGGAGTTCAGATCCCAGCACCCACATCAGACAACTCAAAGGCCTGTAACTCCAGCTCCAAATGAATCCAACCCTCTCTCCTGGCTTCCTTGGGTATCTACATGTGCGCGCGCGCGCACACACACACACACACACACACACACACACACATATGCTCTCTCCCTCCTTCTCTCTCTCTCTCTCTCTCTCTCTCTCTCTCTCTCTCTCTCTCTCTCTCACACACACACACACACACACACACACACATCCATAGAAACAAAATAAATTGTTAAAAAATGCAAACATACATATACACATAACTGTAATCACACAGTGCCTCCTTGACCTTCTCAATGAAGGAAGTAAGACTAGATCTCTCTACAGTTCAGGAAAGGAAGCAGCCACGGCATGTCACACCACACTAATACATAGACCAGACCAGAAATGACTGTGCTCCAGAACTGTCTCCTAAGAGGATCTCCTGGATTTTCTGAGGAGCGCTAACCTCCTCAAGGCTAAGCCAGGGGCCTCCAGAGACAGGACTTTCTGCTTACTGTGTCCGGGGCTGTGAAACCAGAGATGATATAAAAGCAAACTTATACAGCATGGGGTGTCCGCAAGATAGTTCATTCCCTCAAATCAAAGGCACTCTCTATTTGCAGAGGGATTACTGGAGTCACTCAAATCTCCCTGGAAGATGTTTGAAGAGCTTTCTTTAAAAAATCCTAGACAGCTGCACAGGCAGCTGGGAGAAGGAAGTGAATGCCTCTGGATTGGCATGTGCACATATGTGGTAATGGAAGGGTCAGGGATGTACCAGTTTCCTGCTTGGCTATACTGCTTGTGGAAGAAAGGAATGTGAGTTCTTAGAGAGAGAGCCTCATTGTGAATGAGGAAGCCCCGTGGGTAGAGTAGAGGCCAAGAGTAAGGAACACCAGCCTTTCTGCTCCGTTTAGCTGGGGCTTGGGCCTCTTTCTCTGATGAGCTGCCTTTCTTCCCCACCCTCTTTTCTTTCTACAACTCCCACCCTCCTTCTGAGCCCTTGGATTTAGCAGCAGAGAGCTGGCTTCTGATGGTCCTCTAGATAGCTTTAGTGATCTTATGGGAATTAGTTGTGTTTTTTTTTTTTTTTTTTTGAGTCATCACTGGAATTGTGGCTGGTAAGTCTGATTATGAATCTTTTAATGTAACCACATTCAAGGATATGGTCATTAGCAATCTCACACACTCATATACACACACACACACATACACACACACACACACACACACACATACCATGCACCTGCCTTCAAAGTACTGAAGCTAAAACTCTCTTTGGCCCTGCTTTGTTCATTGGTTTGACCTCTGATATTCCTTGGAGATACTTTACCCTCTAATCCAGACATATCCAACCACCGCCAGTCCCAGGATATGGCATGGGGTTAATGAATCCAGCTCTGGGACCAAGCTGCTCCAACCTTACAAATGTCTGACTCTGGACAAGGTGTGCCCCGTGCCTCCGTTTCCTCATCTATAAGCAGAGGTTGTGGTTTCTAGGGTTCTCGCCAGCTTTGTGGAGGGAGGGCATACTGGAACTTGAACTCAGAGCCTTGTGCCTACTAAACAAGTACTCTACTGTTTTGCTACACTCCACCCCAGGAGTTTCATTTTTTTTCTAAGTGAAGATTAAGTGTGCTAATGAGTGAGATCCACTAGAATATGCTTGGCGCTCCATAAGTGATAGTTACCAGAATGGAATCCAGCTTAGAAGGATGACAAACTCCTGCGTATTCTCTGGATCTGATTCAAGAGTCATATCCTTTTAAAGCCTGCCAGGTCCTCTCCGAGCAGAGTTAATCACCTTTCAACTAGTTCTGTGTCAATATTGTAGTGTGGTTTTATTTTATGAATCAGTTTTTCTTGAGACTGGATCTTACTATATAGCCCGTGCTGGCCTTGGCCTTGCAATCCTCCTGCCTCAGACTCCTGGTACTTAGGTTCCAGGTATATACCACCACTCCTGGCTCTATGTGTGGTTTTTGTTTTGATTGTATGTTTTCAGACAGTACCTCATATAACCCAGGCTGCTCTTGAAGACACTGTGAATTGGAGCCTGGCTTTGGATTCCTGGTCCTTATGCTTCCACCCTCCTAAGTGCTGGCATTCTGGGTGAGCAACGCCATACTTATGTCCCTGTGTTATTATGTGTCCCTTATGGCATGGAACTTTAATCTCATTTGTTCATTTATCTGAGTCCGAAATAAGGTCCTGGTCTGGGGATGTAACTCAGAATACTTGCCTAACATGAAGGAGATCAGGAGTGCCATACCCAGCATCACATAAACCAGGTATGGTAGCACAAGCTTGTAATCGCAAGCCCTTGAGAGGTGAAAACAGAGGATCAGAAGTTCAAGGTCATCCTCGACTATATATTGAGTTCAAGGCCAACCTGAACCATGTGAAATTTGGTCAACTAACCCACCAACCAACCAACCAATAAGGAAATGAATGGAGGCTTCCATTCATTTACCTAACCTGAAAAGAGAATAACACTATATCAGAGATTCAGACATTTCCAAAGAAAAACTTGTAAGGATGCCAGGTGGTAGTGGTGGCAGCACTTGCCTTTAATCCCAGCACTTGAGAAGCAGAAGCAGAAGCAGAGGCAGTGAGTTCCAGGACATTCAGGGATACACAGAGAAACCTTGTCTTGAAAAACAAAAAATAGATTCTTTTTTTAGGGGCTGAGGATGTAACTCAGTTGGTGGTAAACTGTGTAAACTGGGTGTGGTAGCTTGCGTCTGTAACTCCAGTACTTAGGAGAAGAGAAAGGTGGAACAGAGGTTCAAGATCATTCTTTTTTTTTTTCTTCTTGATTTTTTTTTGAGACAGGGTTTCTTTGTGCAGCCCTGGCTGTCCTGGAACTAGCTCTGTAGACCAGGCGAGCCTTGAACTCACAGAGATCCACCTGTCTCTGCCTCCTGAGTGTTGGGATGCACCACAACCACACAAGGTCTTTCTCTACTACACATGGCCTGGGTTATGTGGGGCCCTATCTGAAGACAAAAAAAAAAAAAAATGAGAAAGAAAAAAAGGATGGGGATTTGATTGATAAAGTGCTTGCACTCCAACATGAGGACCTAAGTTCAACCCCCAGAGCCCATGTCAAAAACCCAAACATGGTTGTACAGAATTGTAATCCCAGCACTGGAGAGGCAGAGACAGATGGATCCAGGCCAGAGAATCCCTGTCTCAAAAAACAAGGGAGATGGTGTCTGAGAATGACACCTGAGGTTGACCTCTGGCCTCACCACACACATACATACACATCTAAGTATACACACACACACACACACACACACACACACACACACACACACACAGAGGATTAAAACTATCTATTACATTGATTATAAGCAGAAATGACACTGTTGGTTAAACGGCGCGCTGCTTGTGGCTGGCTGCCACCCACGGCGGCCATACCGGTGGAGGAGAGTGCTGATCGGAAGAATCTCAGCCATGGTTACCTTTTTAGAGCTTTATTGGGAGAGGGGGGGAGAGCGAGAGGGAGGGGGAGAGAGGGGGGCAGACGGAAGAAGAGAGCAGAAAGAGAAGAAGGGGGGAGAGAGAGGGAGAGAAGGAAGGGGAGACAGATGAAAGGAAGGAGCGGAAAGGAAAGAGAGGGACGCACAGAGGGCCCACCCCCTTTTTAGATTGGGATGCCCTCGTAGGCTGATGACGTAATTAAGGACCGAATCCTTACAGACACTGTTTGATATATGAGCTTTAGTATATTAATAAAATTAATTTCATTTGTTTATATCTGCTTTTTAAAAAATAATTTGGAAGAAATTCATTACATGGCAAAAGTGCACATTCAAGAAGTGAGTCCAGCTTCTGTTGGTCTTTTCTGTGTCGAACACACAGATTGCAAGTCCAGTGTTACTTTGAGATCTTTAGCAACAGTTAACTCTGCAGCTCACACACGATTGAACCTGTATGATAATGAGTATTCAAAGACCGGTAATGCCTGGGGGGCTCTCACCAACCTAAGACAGAGTGCCTGTGTGGCCTGGGCAGGCGTCTCCATGATGGGTAAGGTGACCTGCTTACGTCCCACGCAACCTAAGTCAGAAGCTCATTTATTAGTCAAAGGGGGACCTGTAGGGCCCTGGCCCCCGTTTTGTTGCCATGCTTGCTGACCTTGACCTTGATATCCTCCCTATGCTAATTCCCTGCCAGGTTCTACCCTCCTGAATGCTTAAGGGAAGTTCCTTGTCTGTGTATCCTGCATAATGGGTATTAACAGCTTAGATTCAAGATTGTAAAACATTGGTAGCCAACTTCTGCCCTCCAGGGTTCTCCCATTGTGCTGTAAGTCTGTATTTAAGACCTCCTCCCTCCTTCAATAAACGGTATTCAGCATTAAAAATAAATAAATAAATAAAATAAACAAATAAATAAATAAATCTTTAAAAAAAAAAAAAAGAATTGAGTCCAGGCTTCTCAACTCAATCACTATATCTATACTCCTCCCCATATTCTTTTAAATTTATATGTATGTATGTGTGCCTGTTCAAGTTTATGTCCATCACATATGTGTAGGTGTCCATGGAGGTTAAAGGCTATCAGATCACCTGGAATGGAGTAATAAGTAGTTGTGAGCTACCTGATGTGGGTGCTGGGAACTGAACTTGGAATCTTTGGAGGAGCAGTAGGTACTCTTAACTGTTTGCCCATCTTTCCAGGCCCTGTCTGTAATTTTAAATGGAGCTACTAATTGTACTCTTCTTTGTTGTTGTTGTTATTCTGTTTGTTTTTTTTTTTTTTTTCAAAACAGGGTTTCTCTGTGTGGCCCTGGCTGCCCTGAATTCACTTTGTAGATCAGGCTGGCCTCGAACTCAGAGATTGGCCTGCCTCTGCCTCCCAAGTGCTGGGATCAAAGGCGTGTACCATCACACCTGGACCTAATTGTACTTTTAAATAGGGCTACTAGGAGATTGTTTTTCATTAAAACTTTTATTACATGTATTTGTTTATTGTACACACACACACACACACACACACACACTATACACCACAGCGCATGTGTGGAGGTCAAAGGACAGCTTGCGGGAGTCAGTTCTCCCTCTCCATCATGTGTGTCTCAGGAGTGGAACTCAGGCTTGGTGGCAAGTGTCTTAACCTGCCCAGCCATCTCACTGGCAACTACTAAAAAAATTTAAATTGCAGCCTAAGCCAGGTGTGGTAGCTCACAGCTGTAATCCCAGAGGTTAAGGCAGGATGATTGCCACAAGTTTGGGATTTAGTTAGGGCTACATAGCTGACCCTGCTCCACCCACCTCTCTATCCCCCCAACCCCTAAAAAGTGTAGGAGGGGAGAAAATTTCAAATTACATGTGTGTCTCCTATCATATATCTACACAGCAAGTGACAAGTGTTGTGATGGATGGAATTTTCCTGAGAAGTGGGTGGGCTGGGGATGTAGGGGTTAATCTGTAAGCCGGGTCAGGTGGTCACTTCCTTATTGCTTAGTTATGCTTTTTTCAGGCCTTTTGTGGTCTACTAGATGCCTTTGTGCCCTGACCCTGTCTCAACTATCTGTTATGACCTCTGGGGCTTGAACGGAGGCATGGCAACAACCCCCACCCCCATGCCCTGCTCCTGTGTTCTGGACCTTGGGTCCTATTTGCCCAATTAGTTCACCATAGTTCCAGGTTTTCCTGTCTCTCTGGCCCTAGCCTGGGACCTGACCATGACATTGCAGTTTTCTTTGTCCTCTGGTTGTTTGGTTTTCTCTGCACACGAGAGTGTGGTGGAACAAATGAGGTCTGTTCTGTAGGTGGATGTTCTGAAGTTAACAGAAAATAGTGAGTGAGGGATGTATCTCAAAGCCTTGTGTGGGAACACACACCCGTATCCCAGTACTTGGAAGCTAGAGGCAGTAGGATCAGGACTTCAAGGTCATCCTTGGCTACCAAACAAGCCCCAGAGGTCATAACAGATAGTTGACACAGGGTCAGGGCACAAAGGCACCTAGTAGACCACAGAAGGCCTGAAAAAAGCATAACTAAGCGAGCCTGGGCTTGAGGAAACCCTGAGAGAGAAAGAAAATAAGAAAGGAAGGCAGCCGGGCGGTGGTGGCGCACGCCTTTAATCCCAGCACTCGGGAGGCAGAGCCAGGCGGATCTTTGTGAGTTCGAGGCCAGCCTGGTCTCCAAAGTGAGTTCCAGGAAAGGCGCAAAGCTACACAGAGAAACCCTGTATCAAAAAAACAAAAAAAAAAAAAAAAAAAAAAAGAAAAAAAAAAAAGAAAGAAAGAAAGGAAGGCAGGAAGGAAGAGAAAGTTCTAATATCCTCATAGTGATAATAAACTTGTCAATACATACTAACTCCCCCTTCCACTCTCCTGAGTTAAGAGGAGAATAATTGTCCCATGATGTACCCACTTGGGCACAGGGCTGGAGTCAATGGGCTCACACAGTTGTTTTCAAGCTGTCCGTCCCCGAAACATTCTTGGCCAGGTCTTGTTCGTTATTTGGCTTCAGAAGGATCAGCCTGGATCTTCTGTGTGTGAAGTGAGGCTTTTTCAATCACACAACCTTTACAAGTCCATATGGGTGTGGGAAGGAGGTAAGAGTAAAGCCAGATCGTAAGTACAGACATGTCCTCTGCTCACCTCCGTGCTGGGAGAAGGTCCCCTCTCACCCATGCTGCTGCTCTGGAACAAGGGCAGTAGGCAAGTCCTGGGGCTTTGGAGTCACACACCCTGGGTTCAGTCTGTGGCTTTGCCATTGATTAGCAGTGTGCCCATGAACAATTGATTCTCAGTGTCCTAGTTTCTTCCTCTGAGGATAACATAGCCTTATGGAACATCCTGGTCCAAAGGAGCTATTCACTACCATATCATGCCCAACCTAACTTTTCTAGGCCCCTTTTTACTGGCCAGCCTCTATAATTCCTGCCTGTACGGGGGGTGGGGGTGGGGGGTGGGGGTGGGGGTTGGTACTACTTTCTTGACCTTTAAAAAGAAAACCAGGCCTCACTTGACTTTGGAATCCTCCCTGGTTAATGTCTTACTTTCCTTTTCATTGGGCAGTAAGTGCTCTCATTCTCTCGCACGGCCTCAGGTTATTGCCTCGCCTTCTTTCGCTGTCCTACTTCGCCCACTCCGACACTATAGTGACCCCCCAGGATACTACCTTAGTCTTCCTAGCCAGTCAGCTGGCAAATCAAAGGAATTCCCCAAACATCTTCCTCCCTCCTGCCCTTGCCGCCACGACAGTCTATAAATCTGGCCCCCTTTGGGGTGTGCTTTTCTCTTCCGTAGCTCCTAGGACCATCAGAAGAATGTACCCAGCCTGTCACATTGCTGTCCACCTTAGCCCCCGGCCCTGCATAATGTCCCGCACTCCGTTCTTCCCTTCCCTTTTCTTCAAAATGTCACAGCTTGCCCGTCTTCCTTCCCCCATTGGTGACATTCCTTCTCACTGTCCTATGGTTACTTTAGATGCCACGCCCCCGCACCCACATCTACTCCTCCAGTGGCTCACAAGGGAAGTGACTTTTTTCTTTCTTTCTTTCTTTCTTCCTTTCTTTTTGTTTTTTGAGACAGGGTTTCTCGATGTAACAGCCCTGGCTGTTCAGGAACTGAGATCCATCTGCCTCTGCCTCCAAGTGCTGGGATTAAATGCGTGTGCCACTACCTACCGCCTGGCTGGGAAGTGACTGTCTAAATGATGGAGGGCTTTCCTCTTCCCCTCGGGTCCCTCTCCTCCTTTTAGCACCGTCAGAGGAGAGAGCAGATCCGCAGCCACGGACCCTTAGTGATTTTCACTCTGTCTTCCTTGTCAGCCTTGAAGACTCTTCCTTGTACTTGGGAGGCTGAGGCTGGAGAATTGCCCCAAGTTGCAGGCCAGCATAGACTACAGCATGAGACTGTTTTCAAAAAGCAAACAAAAATAAGTTCAAGCCTAGTGTCTCATACCTGCAATCCCAGCCTTTGGGAGGTAGAGGCAGGAGAATCAGGAACTAAAGGCCAGCCTAGGCTCTATGAGACCCTGCCTTAAAACAGACCAACCAGGGCAGCTCTCTGTAGGTGGGTTCTTTCCTCCAATCAACATGCCTACCTTAGAAACTCTCAAAGAGAGGCTGATGTACCAAGGCAAAGATGGGTCTGTGAGACAATAGAGGATCGCTGCCAGCCTGGAACTCTGAAAGGCCATGAAAGATGAACAGGTCTTAAAGAGAAGAAATAGCAGTCAGTTCTCCAGTGGCTAGGTTTCTCAAGCCAGCCCCACTCTGGAGGACATAACCAAAGGTATGAATAGCCCAGATCCAATCCTGTGGCCACCAGGCTGCCAGGAAAATGCTGTCTCAGGAAAGGAACCCTCCTCTAAAATTGATTATTGAGACATGGCTCATTCCCAAGCTGGTAGAGTTCCTGCTGGTAGCAGCTCTCTCCAACCTGCAGTTCCAGTCAGCCTAGGCTTTCACCAGCGTGGCCTCAGGAACTTCAGAGCAGACCTGAGCTGTTGTGAAAAGGGATGCCATCCAGCCCTCGACTGAACTTCCTGTCTTCACGTCTGACCATGTGTGCGCAGGCCAGGTGGGCCCTTGGTAATAGAGCCGGTGACAGCCCAGAATTCAGAGACAATGTCATTTCCAACAATTGTTGTGGGATATTTGTACACTGTGTGAAAATGTATTGTTGTGTTGGTGTAATAAAAAGCTGAATGGCCAATAGCTAGGGAGGAGATATAGGCGGGACTTCCAGGAGCAGAGAGAGGAAGTACAAGGAGAGAATCAAGGTGCAGAGAGACATAGAGAGAGACACACAGAATGAAAGAAAGGTAAAAAGCCATGAGACAAAACGTAGATTAGTATAAATGGGTTAAGTTATAAGAACTAGTGGGATAAGCCTAAACTAAGGCCGAGCTTTCATAATTAGTAAGTTTCCGTGTCGTTATTTGGGAGCTGGTGGTACAGAGAAAGACTTGTTACAAACAATGCCATCCCGTGCCTGCTCAACCTTATTTTGACAAACATATCAATCACATTTCTTAGGATCATCACATGGGCTTTGTCCAACCTAAGTCAAAACAAGAATCAGTACCCTTGGGAGAAGGCTGTGAGACAGACACTGCCCACCCTCTCAGCTCCTGCTGGGCCCTGTCCTACCTCACAGAGGGCTTCCATGAGTGCATCCATCACGTGGGGGCCACTGGGGTCCTGCACAGGCTCATAGAGCCCGTGACCAACTTGGAACTCAATGTTTTGACCTTTTTCTCCACACTATGGACAATGTTGTCACAGACAGACCAACAGACCCAGAAGGCCATCAGTGCTCCATGCTGAAGGTACTGGGCTAGTTCCCAAAGCACTGAAGTCTTCTATCCAGAAAGAGGCTGCCTGGGCCATGAGCAACGTGGCCGCTGGGCCCGAACACCACATCTGCAGCTGATTGTGTATGACCTGCTGCCTCTGGCTGGTAGCCCTACTAAAGAATGCAGGATTCAGAAAGAAACTGTGTGGACTGTGGTAGCTTTGTGACAGGGACCTCTCAGGGCCAGTTGCCCATGCTGCTGCTGAATCTGCTCACTGCCCCAGACAAGAAGATCAGCATCATCCTTGGCATCCTTTCTTATTTCCTCCAGATAAGCTGCAAAAGAAGGAAAGGCTGTATCTTCTGATAGAGGAAGTTGATGGTCTTGAAAAAAATTGAGTCTTACAGCTCCACCGGTACTGTCCTATTAGCCAGAGTGCTCTGGAGACCATTAGAAACCTTGTGAGGAAGAAGACAATGACAGTTTTTCCAGTCCCGGGCTGAGAGTGCCAATACATGAAGCACTTAAAAATTATAGAGCTGGGTGTGGTGAGCCGGGTGGCGGCGGCGGCGGCGCAGCACGCCTTTAATCCCAGCACTTGGGAGGCAGAGGCAGGTGGATTTCTGTGACCAGGACAGCCTAGCCTACAAAGAGTTCTAGGACAGCCAAGGCCATTACACAGAGAAACCCTGTCTCAAAAAACCAAAAACCAGCCGGGCGGTGGTGGCGCATGTCTTTAATCCCAGCACTCGGGAGGCAGAGGCAGGTGGATCTCTGTGAGTTCAAGGCCAGCCTGGTCTACAGAGCAAGATCCAGGAAAGGTGCAAAGCTACACAGAGAAACCCTGTCTTGAAAAAAAAAAAAAAAACAAAAACAAACAAAAAAACAAAACAAAAAACCAAAAAAAGTTTGCCCTCACTTCCCCTTCCGGTTCCCTGGTTCCCTCTCTCTTCTCTCACATTAGTCCATGATGTAGAAATCCAGCTCAGGCTTTCTTTGTGTCTTTTTCTTCGTGTTTTTACTTGGGTTTCTGCCTCAAGGCACTGCCAGCACTCCCCAGCAGGCCCTGAATTTTATGTGTCTTTTTGGGGATGGAGGACTCACTGGATTCTCGGCAACCTGTGAGGGTAGAGTTAGTAGCAACCACACAACACCCGTGGGGTACAGATGGCTTGAGTAAGTTAGCCAAGGCCCCCCCGGCAGGAGCTGGAAGTCAGAGGGCTGGGTTGAGTCTGCCTTTGACCCAAGTACCACTCTGCTCCTTCGCCTCCTGCTGAGTGGTGTCTGTTCCCAGCCATCAGCCTGGGCCTTTCCTGGAGGAGGCCCCCAAGGTTCCTGAATGAATGAATCCAGGCTGGGAGCGCATTCGCACACCCCTAAGCAGCCCACAAACCAGCGCTTCTTGGGAAGCACGTGCGCCTATTGTTTCAGTCTTCGGTTTCATCATCCAGCCTCTCCTGCCTTCGCATCCTGCACAAAGCCATTAGGTAACCAGGCTGTCTCTGTCTCTGGAAAACAACAACAACAACAAAAACGGTAAAAACAAACAACTTCTTCCACTTAGAAGTCTTGAATGCCTTCCCCATCACCTCCAAGATGGGAATCAAATGCTCTAGGTTTCTGAGTGGAGTTCAGTGGCAGAGCACTTGACCAGCTCACAAAGTCCTGGGTTCGAACACTAGCGTGACAAAAACAAAAACACCAAAGTCCTTCAGTGCCACAGCCAAGGTTTTCCTATGCCTTCACATCGTTCCCCAGCTTGAATCATCGCTCTGTTCAGACTGTCGTCCTCTGACCAGCTCACTGCCCTAGTGCACCTTCCACCAGACCCTTCCAGAGCCACAGTCCTGCTCGGTGTACACAGTCGTTATGACTACGGCTAAAATGCAAAGGTAAGTAAGTACAATATAGTTCCTACGCTTAAAAATAGGATCTTCAAAAGTGAGAGAGAGTGTGAGAGACAGAGAGATCAAACTATGGTCACTGAGATGGCTCAGAGAATATGGGAGCTTGTGCCAAGCCCTAGAACCGGAGAACTGAGTTTGGTCCCTGGAATACACGTGGTAAGGACAGATCTGGCTTTGGAGAGCTGTCTTTGGACTCCCACACAAGTGTCATGGCACACTCCCCACATACAATATAAACAAGCAAATAGCTGGGCGGTGGGTGGTGGCGCATGTCTTTAATCCCAGCACTCGGGAGGCAGAGTCAGGAGGATCTCTGTGAGTTTGAGGCCAGCCTGGTCTACAGAGCAAGATCCAAGATAGGCTCCAAAGCTACACAGAGAAACCCTGTATCAAAAAAAAAAAAAGCAAATAAAACACATTTTAAAATATGTGGAAAGAATTGGGCATGGTGGTGTATGCCTGTAATCATAGTGTTTGGAAAGCTGAGGCAAAGAATTAAGAATTTGAGGCTAGTTTGGGCTACATAATGAGTTTGAGATTTGAGACCTGCCTTGGTTACATAGAATGACCTGGTCTTTTTTTTATGTCTTGGGATATAGCTCAGTGGTAGAGCAATTGCCTAGGGAGTGTGGGGCTCAACCTGAATAGAGAAACAAATCTATGCATATGTGAATGTCTACACTTATAAATGTGTCTGTATGGATCAACAAACTCCAGGGAGTTATTCCTGTTTGCAGGCAGGCTGGTGGAGGCCGTGGTAAAGGAGGGTTTTGTTTTAAAGTGATGCTTGTCTTCATGTCTTAGTGCTGAGACTCAAACCCAGGGTCTCACACATGCTAGGCAAGCTTGGTTCACATGTGAGTTCTAGGCTAGCCAGAGCTACATAGTGAGACCCTGTAAGGAAAGGCTAAATAAATACATTTTAAAAAATGTAAAACAACAACAAGGAGCAAGCAAAAACATACAAAACAAAGTAGGGATAAAGCTCAACAGCTTAGTAGCACAGTACTGACTAGGTTGAAAAAAAGCCCACCTCCATCCTAGTACAGAAAAGGGGGAGGGAAAAAAGGTATAAACAGACACTTCATAAAAGAGAAAAAAACGGGGTTGGGAATTTAGCTCAGTGGGTGAGCGCTTCCCTAGCAAGTGCAAGGCCCTGGGTTCGGTCCTCAGCCCGACCAAAAAAAAAAAAAAAGAGAAAAAAACGAAACAAAACTACACAGCTAGTAAGTTTACCAAAAAAAAAAAAAAAAAAAAAAAAAAAAAAAAATTCAACATCAACTCTTTTTTTGTTTCTTCTAGGGGTCTCCTGGCTAGTACGGAACTCACCATATAGACCAGGTTGGCCTTGAACTTCCCGCCTCTGCCTCCTGAATGCTATTATTGCAGGTGTGCACTGCTACATCTAGCTTGTAATTCTGTTCATTTATTTATTTCATATAGGGTCTTTTTCTGTAGCCCTGGATGTCCTGGAACTCATTATGTAGTCCAGGCTAGTACTAAACTAGTGATAATCCTTTTGCCTCAGCCTACCAAGTGTGATTCAGGCAGGCAATGGCACACCTGGGTTGATTTTATAACTGTTCTTTTTTTTTTTTTTTTTTCCAGACAGAATCTGTTTCTGTATCCCAGGCTGACCTGGAACTCCCTGTATAGACAAGACTAGTCTCAAATTTCCAGTGATCCTCCAGCCTCTGCCTCCTATGTATTGAAACAATCGGTATTACCACATTCAGCTTTATTTTTCATAAACCATTTTTAATTTCTAAGAATATGGATTTTTTTTGAGGGAGGTCTGGGAAGATGGCTTAGCCGGCCTTCCAAGCGTGAGGACCTGAGTCCAATCCCCAGAATTGAGGCAAAAAAGCCAGGCACAATGAAATCCACCTGTAATTTCCAGTGCTGGAGAGAGAGACGGGTGGGTTGCTAAGAGCTCATGGGCCAAGAAGCCTCGCATACTTGAAGAAAAAAAGTTTTATGTTTACTCACGTACATCTGTCTGTCTGTGTAAGCGTATGACACGTGTGTATGGGTGCTTTTGGAGGCCATCTGGGGTTACAGGCAGGTGTAAGTAGCTGGAGATGGGTGCTGAGACACAAGCTCAGGTTCTCTGGAAAAGCAACAAGCTTTCCTAACCACTGGGCCATCTCTCCAGCCCCAGGAGACTTATATATTTAGTGAGCTCCAGATAAGGCTGAGATACAAGGTAGACCATTCCTGAAGAAGGGATTATTCTAGCCTTTACACACAAGTGCACACACATAAGCACATACACACACACTTTGGAGGCAGAGGCAGGCAGAAGATCTCTTTTGAGTTCAAGGCTAGCCTGGTCTACAAAGTGAGTTCCAGGACAGCTAGGGCCACATACAGAGAAATTGTCTTGAAAAGACAAAACAAAACACCAAAAAAGAACAAGAAAAACGGTAAACATAAGCCCACACCTCCAGTGTTGGGGATTGAACCTGGGGCCTTGTAAGTGGTGAGAAAACACTTTACTGCTGAGTTACAATCCCAGGAATGAAGAGTGCTAGGTGAAAGGATATGTGTAAGTTGTCAATTCTAGTGTTTAGGCTGGGCTCTGAGTAACAGAAGAAGGCTACCCAGAACCAGGGATGTAGCCAGGATGTGTGTAGTTATGAATAAGGCCCCCCCCCCCCCCCCCCCGGTTCCATTCCCAAACATGCCGATTCAAAAGGAAAGAGGAAACATATGGACCAGGAAATATGCTGTCTTGATCTATGTATTATATTTAATAACATCTTGCCTGAAGTTTAAAAAATAAGATTACATAGTGTGATAAGTACATTCACTGGTACCATAAAATATCCAGGCAGGAGCTGGGAGATACCCTTATCTCTGGAAAGGCCAGTGATCACACCGACCGTTGTGGATGAATGAACAGAGGACTGTCAGACTTAGTGAGAACAGAGGGTGTGGGAAGAAAAAAGTGGAAAGAAAGCCAGGCCTCGTGGCACAGGCCTGTAATCATAGTGATTTGGGTGTCTGAGGCAGGGCGATTATGAGTTCAAGTGCTACAGAATGAGTTCAAGGCCAGCCAGGGAAACTAAGGGAGGCCCTGACTCAAAAGATTGAGGGTAGTAGCGGTAGATAGCTCAGTTGGTAAAGGTGTCTGCCACCAAGCCTGACAATCTGGGCCTCACATGGTAGAAGGAGAGAACTAAATTCCACTAGTTGTCTTCTGATCTCCACATGTGGCACCATGGCACAGATGCACCCCCCCAACCCCCCCCACCCCCCCCCCCCACCCCCCGCAATGGACACAAAATAAAATGTGAAAAAACCTGTTCCAATAAAAACTCAGGCTGGAGCGATAACTGTCAGCAAAGTGCCTGAATCTGATGCCCAGAGCCCATGTAAAAATGCAGGGAGTGGCAGCTCATGTTTGTAATCCCTCACTGGAGAGGCAGAGACAAGACGGTCCGTGGGGTTCACTGGTCAGCCAGCCTCTTGCCTGTGAGCTTCAGGTCAATGGAGAGACCTCATTCCAAAACACAAGGTGGACAGAAACTAAACAGCATCCAAGGATGTCCTCTACCCTCCCTCCATATGTACACACACACACACACACACACACACACACACACACCCCACCTGAACACATATGAGAAACACATATCTACATTAAAAATAAGATGAAAATGGGGCTGGAGAGATGGCTCAGCAGTTAGGAGTACTGGGTGCTCCCCTAGAGGACCTGGTTCAATTCCCAGCACCCACATGGCAGCTCACAAACTGTAACTCCAGTTCCAGGGGATCCATGGCACCAGACATGCATGTATATTATGTGTGCAGGCAAAATACCCAAACACATTTTAAAAAAAATCTCTAAAAGGAGATAAAAACAAAAGCCAGGAGGTGGTGACACATGCCTTTAATCTCAGGAGGGAGGGGCAGGTGGATCTCTGTGAGTTCAAGGCCAGCCTAGTCTACAGAGTGAGTTCCAGGGCAGCCAGGACTGTTTTACAGAGAAACCCTGTCTCAAAAAACCAAAAAACAAAAACCAACCAACCAAACAAAAAGATAAAAACAAAGGGGCTAGTGGTAGAGCCCTTGTCTAGCATGTGCAAACCCTGGGTTCAAGCCCAAATACTACAAAAAGAAAAAGAGTAGAAACACAGTCTGTGGAATGGGGCAGGAATTAGAGGTGACATGGCATGTTCAATAAACTACAAAGGTTATCGGGGTGTAAAGGAGAACGAGGAAGGCGGAAGCAAAGGATGGAACCACGAGATAAGAGAGGGGTGCTGAACCAGGCGGCCGCGGCGCACGCACGCCTTTGATCCCAGCACTGGAGAGGGAGAAGCAGGCGGGTCTCTGTGAGTTTAAGGCCAGCCTGGTCTTCGGAGTGAGTTTCAGGACAGCCAAGGCTGCACAAAGAAACCCTGTCTCAAAAGAGACCCAAAAATAAACAAACAGATGGGTGGCAATGAGCAGGTTAGCTGTTACTCAACATTGTAGATGAGGAAGCATTAGAGATTTTTAAGCAGGATGCTGAAATTCTTTGTTTCAGAGATCCTCACAGCACAGTTGGAGGATGTGGAACACAGGAAGATCAATTAAGGACATTATGATCTTAGTCTAAGTGAGAGACACCAAGGGCTTAGTTTGCCCAGAGGGTTTGGCACATAATGAGTGATGTGGTTCAAATCAAGAGGTCTATCATAGGTAGGAGAGTGGACAGAAGTCTAGTCCGCCTTCCCCAGTCCTCTTATCACCACTTAAGCATGGTCTGCCCACCCCCACCAGGATGTAAACTCCACAGAGCAAGGAGGCTAATTTTGTTTCCGCTTCAATCCCCAGGGCCCCGCAGTTCCTGGTACAGGATAGGTACCACATAATTATCTGTTGACTGCATGAAGTTTTGCTAGGAAAGAGAAATCTATGTTAATAGTCTATAGTGGTGGACTATAGACTATTTAACTCCATTTAAACGTATATACATATTTAAAAATGTTTTACAAATCTGTGTGTGTGTATGTGTATGTGTGGGTGGGGTTTGCATGTGTGTGAGCGTGCATAGGGAGGACGGAAGTCATCCTTTTGTGTGGTTCCTCAGGTGCTGTCCACCATGTCAATGGAACCTGGTACTCACTGAGCCCCAGGAATCTGGCCATCTAGACCTCTTCAGCACCTTCACTACAAGTGTCTATCACCACACCCAGCATTTTTATTTTTGTTTTTCGAGACAAAGTTTCTCTGTGTAGCCCTGGCTGTCCTGGAACTCGCTCGTAGACCAGGCTGGCTTTAAATTCACGGAGACCTGCTTGTCTCTGCCTTCTGCGTGGTAGGATTCAAGGCATGCGTACCACACTTGGCCTTATACCCAGCCTCCTGTGCGAATGCTGGGGAATAAACTCAGGTCCTCGCACTTGGCACAAAGTGAGCTCTCTCTCTAATCCTTTCATATACATCTCTCATTAATATCCTTCCTGACCTCCCTTCCTAGACTCCCGTGCACTATTACAACAAAACAATGGAATGGCCTCATTTGGGGCCATCACCCTGGCCTCAGCATGAATTAGTCTTTCTTGCCCCTTTTATCTATCCTATCTGCTTCCTGGCTTTCTGTGCTTTCAAACTCTAGAAAGCTTTCAAACTTGCTTTTCCAAGTTCCTTTGAGGTCCTTGGCTACATGCTAAGGTTTGTTTGTTTGTTTTCTAAATCTTTTTGGTTTTTCTTTTCTTTTTCCTATGTGGTCGAACCCAGAACCTCGTACATGCTAGACCAGTGCTCTTGCGCTGAGCTACATTTGCAGTCCCGGTTTGCACGTGATTACATTATGCAGCCTGCCTTTGACCTTTGGCCCAGTCCTCACTCTCCTCCCCTCCGCTCTTTATCTCTAGAGGCTGACCTTGAAAACCAGTTCACCTGGGCTCAATTCTCCTTAGGTGTCTTTTTGGGTTCAACCAGTGTGAGGTACTGTAGGAGAGTTGAAAGCAAGCGAGCATGGCTGTGTGTCTCTTAGATCTTGTCGGTCCTTCCTCTGTTAGAGCTAACAGCACGGGTAATTGTCACATCTCTAGCCCTTCAGGCTGATGATTGATAGCAGCTTCCCTGCAGACCCAGGGTGGGTCACAACTCCTTGTCAGTTTCCCTATCTTTGTACATTGTTTCTCTTCAGTTACACATTCTGAGTGGTCCATCTGTTTCCTGCTGCTCTGCTCTTGGCTGATACAAAAGCAGAAAATGCGAATTTTATCTTTTTAAGAGAAACAGCTTTTATAATATGTACTTCAGTAGTTCTTAAGTAAACACTAGAGAATTGTATCTTTCATCATTTAATATGTAATCAAATGTTTCCAAGTCATACTCTTGTCTGCATAGTGTTGTTATACAATGTTTCACACATCAGTTACTTAACCATTTACTGTGTTTATAATTTATCACAATTAAGATTATAGTAAACATTGTTGTGTTTGTAGTTATCTTTTGAGGGAGGATTGTTTCCTAAAGAGAAGTTTCTAGGAGTGCTACTGGTGAGGCAAAAGGGACTGCATGTTTATGAAGGCTCTTTGAATTGCTTTTAAAAGGTTATGCTTAATTTACTTGGCCACCACTTTCTCTTAATGTACCAATTACATCACGAATAAGTACTGGAAAGTACATCTTTATAGTATATTTTGCTAATGTACTAAGTAATCTAATTATTTGAAGTGAGTATGCATCAGAATCTGGGTTTTTTGTTTTGTTTTGTTGGGAGACAGCCCTGGCTGTCCTAGTACTCGCTCTGCAGACCAGGCTGGCCTCCAACTCATCTGCCTGCCTCAGCTTCCTGAGTGCTGATTAGGATCTGTTTTTTGTGAGAGGATCTCACTGTAGTTCTGGCTGGCCTGAAACTTTCTCAAACTTGTGGAGATTCTTCTGCTTCCAATTCCCAAACTCTGGGATTACAGGGCTATATAACACTTGACTTCTTTGCCGTCTATGATGGTCATACCAATCCTAAACTATTTCAAGTAAGTTTGAGGTTTGGGGGATCTTGTGTGTATCACCGCACCCAGCTTTTTTTGTTTGTTTTTGTTTTTCTAGATAGGGTTTCTCTGTATAGCACTGGCTGTCCTGGAACTTGTAGACCAGGCTGGCTTTGAGTTCATAGAGACTCACCTGCTCTTGGGGGTGCCTAGCAAGCATGAAGCTTTGGAGACTCTAGGTTCAGTTGCCAATACTACAGAAGGAAGGAAGGGAGGTAGAGGGAAGGACCAGGAGGCTGAGGCAGGAGATGGAAGTTCAATGCCAGCTTGTCTCAAAAACAAAAATCAAGGGGCCAGGATTATAGCTCAATTAGTACAACACTTATCTAACACCCGTGAGTTTGGTCTCCAATACACTTCATAAATCGGGTGTAGTGGTACATGCCTGTAATCCTAGCTTTGGGAGGTAAGGAAAGAGGATCAGGAGTTCAAAGCCAGGCTAGGCTACAAACTTAAGTTCTAGACTAGCCAGAGCAGAGACAGAGCCTGTCTCAAAAGTCAAACGGGTGGGAAGATGAATCAGCAGTTAAGAGCACTTGCTGCTCTTCCAGAAGAACCAAGTTCAGTTTTCACTTTGCTTCCCAGGATCCACATTAGGCAGCTCCCAACCACCTATAACTCTCAGCTTCAGGGTCTTTTAGTAGCCCACGTGTCCACACGTTTTCTTCTGGCCTGGCCTCTGAGGACACCCATACATGGCATAAATTCCCACCAACACATTAACAGAAAACAAAATCTTAAAACTTAACAAAAAAAATCAAACAGTCAACAACCCTAGTTAAGGTGCTTATTTCTTTTTCCTTTTTTTCCCCCTCTCTGATAATTTTCTCTCTACACAAACTATTGTCTAGTGAAAAAAATTGTAATAACAGGGAAGCAATGCCCACTTTTCACTGTATAAACAGCTGGAATACACTGTTCTTCCTGCCTCATTGTTCTGAGTCAACCAAATGTCCAATTATGAGGACCAAAGGCCAAAGCCTTCAACCCTACTGAGTGAGAAATAATGGGGAAATCCACTTCACACAGTATTGCCCGCGCAGTTCAAGCTCCAGTGCTCCATCCGGGTCTGAGAAGTCTGGAGTTCAGCCTGCCTCACTTGTGCTCCGATGCTCCTGACCTCCCAGACAGGCTCTTCTACTCTTCCACAGGAGTCCTGGGCTATGGACAAACAGTCCTCTTGGTGGGCATTCTTGGTCTGTGAGCTAGCTCCTTCCCCTGGGATAGTCTCCTCACCTCGGCCATTTTGATGGTTAGAGTCCTATACACACCTAAAGGAGCTAATTCTGATTGCCTTTTCTAATTCCAAATTCTTTGAAGCCTCACAAATCCATGAACACGCAGTTGGCATGCATGTGCAATTCTGCATGTAGGCATAGATGTCTGCGACAGTGTGGGCAAGTTTGTACCATGTCATGCCTGTGGGGGTCAGAGGATGATCTCAGGGATTGCTCCTCATCTCCCTCACTTGAGATGGGATCTCTTGGAGTTTTTCTGCTGTGTTGGCCAGGCTAGTTGGCCCCTGGGCTTCCAGGCTTTGGTTTCCTCTGGCTCTCACCTACCCACAGGGGTACTAGGATTACAAATATCCATACTAGTGCCTGGATTCTGTGGACTCCAGGGAGATCGAACTCAGGTCCTCACACTTGTGCAGTGTCACTTTTACCTAAGTCTCCTCATTGGCGCCTCGGCATGATTTTTACTCATTCACTCATTCATTTATTTATATCTTTCTTTATCCTGGCGTGATCAGACACCAGACAGCCTGGGAATCGAACCCAGGTCCGCTGGAACATCAGTCAGTGCTCCTAATTGCTGAGCCACCCCTCTCCTCTACTCATTGTTAAGGTTATTTCTAACTCTGTGTGTGTGTGTGCGTGTGTGTGTGTGCGTGTGTGTGCGTGCGTGTGTGTGTGTGTGTGTGTGTGTGTGTGTGTGTGTGTGTGTGCATGAATACCAGTGCCCAAAGAGGCCAGAGGCAAGCTGCTTGATGTGAGTGCTGGGACTCACACAGGTCCTCCGCAAGAGCAGTGTATATATTCTTAAGCACTGAGCCATCTCTCCAGCCCCTCAACATGGTTTAATGACTACAGACTCTAATTTATTTACCATTTGTCCACAGGTATAGTGCATTATTGGGGTGGTGGTGGTGGGATAAATGAAGTGATAACCAGGGAATGGAAACAAATTTCCTGAAAGGGTTTTGTTGCTGTTTTATCAGCTTTTAAACAAAGTTTAGGACTAGGGCTGGTGAGATGGCTCAGTGGACAGGGATGCTGGGACTCACAGAGTTGAAGCAGAGAATTGACTCTTCCAAGTTGTCCTCTGACCTGTGACACAGGTGACCACACACAGACAGATACAGGAATGCACACAAAATAAAGGGGTTGGACCAAAGACATTTAGAGAAAACAAGATCAAGTGCCTCACAAGCTTTTAGAGACGGTGTCAACTCTGCTGGTTATGCTATTTCCTACATGCAGTGGTAGAGGTTTTAGTCTTGCTTTTATGGGGGGAAGCAAGCCCTCACATAGCTCAAGTTGGTTTCAAAGTGGATACATAGCCAAGATAAAGCTTAAATTCCTGATTATCCTGCCTCCTACCTCAGGAGTAGAATGCTGGATTACAGGCATTCATACCACTATGGCATGGAAGTTTGAACCAACTGTAGCTAAAGTTTAAAAGACAGAGAATCTACCTGTCTGTGGATGCCTTTAGGGTCATCCTGCTTGCTGATGTGTGGAAACATGCAGGATTCCCCAATTTAAAAAAAAAAAAAAAAAAAAAAAAAAAAAAAAAAAAAAAAAAAAGCCCCGATGGGCATGGTGGGGAATGCCTTTAATCCCAGTCCTCAGAAGGCAGAGGCAGGCAGATCTGTGAGTTTGGGGCTAGCCTGGTCTACAGAGTCCCAGGCCAGCCAGGGCTATACAGAGAAACCCTGTCTCAAATAAACATATAAAATCCTTCCCTTTTCTTTTTCTTTTTTTGGCTTTTAAGTCAGTCAATGAGTAATGCCAGGTGGCCTTGGCCTGAAGATCCTCTTGCCTCATTCTCCCAAGAGCTGGGGTTACACACATGCACTACCACATGGGTGAAGTATTTCTGTCTTTATTCATCCTTTAACCTCATCGGATGAAACACCCTTTTCTTGGCCTTCCTCCTCCCCACTTCCCATCTTTTCTGGGGTATGCACTAGAAATTACTCTATCTCCCATTGGCTTCTTTGAGATCTCTCTCTCTCAAATTGGAAAAACCGAAAACAAACCTTTCTTTTACTCCTTAAGAGAGAGGCCTAGTTTTCTCTCCATCTCCCTGCCAAACTTCTGGAGTCATTTCTCTTAGCTGCTTTATCACTAAACATACTCCTCATCCAAGTGTCGGCTCAAGTCAGGGCCTGGCACACAGCTGATTCAGACCCCGGCTGAATGTCGGCTCCAGTCCTTTTGCAAAGTGCCACCTCTTTGCTGGTTTCTTCAGAAGGAATTTCTCCCTGCTTAACTGCAGGCCACTCCGACCTCCCCGTTGCCTTAACGCTGCAGACTCAGGGACTTCGGGTCCTCGGGAAGTCCTGCGGGTCACCCTCGTCATCTTCTGCCCGCCTCTCCCTGTTCTTGCCCTGCAGTCTTTGCTTCCCCGGTAAGCCCACGAAGGGCCAGTCCACCCCGAGAGGTCAGCAGCCCCCCGACTCCGCTCCCCGCGCGTCCCTTGGTTCTCCCAGAGGCAACATGTCTGAGCGCCCCCACGCCTCCAAAGCCTGCGAGCATGTCCCGAGATCCTGCGATGACCAGCCATTTAGGGCGCCCCTGAGTGCCCAGGCCCACGCCACCCCTGCTTCCTTTCACTTAACAGCCGCGACTAGGCCCGGCTCGGCCAGGTCTAAGTGAAGACGACGTCGTCCGGGCTCCAGAGGCGCTCGTCGTCCGTCCGGCCCGCAGCCGCCCAGGCCCGACTCGTCCCTCTAGCGGGCGGCCTGGGCCGCACCGAGGCCTCAGAGGCGCGTCCGAGCTCCCCAGGCCCGGGCGGCCGGGAGAGGCCGCGGGCGCGGGCCGCTGCAGCCCGGGGTGTCGGGCCGCGCGCGCGGAGGGCGGCGGGAGCCAGCCCAGGTCGGAGTCCCCGGGTCGAGCCCAGGGGAAGCGCCGTCCCCGCCCCGCCCCTCCCCTCCTCGCGGCGGCGGCGGCGTCGCCAGGGTCGCACTCGCCTGAGACGGGAGGCGGAAGGCGCGAGGCCGGGCCGGGCCGGGCCGGGCCGGGGCAGCTCCTCAGCCGCACCGCCCTGGCCGGTGCCCAGGCCCGAGTCGCCTTCCGCCCGCCCGCCCTCCCCACCCGCGGCCTCAGCCAGGTCCCGCCGCCAGCCCGGCTCCCGCCCCCGCTCCGCCCCCGGAGCCGCAGCCCCGCCCGCCACCGCCGTCGCCATGTTGTGGCTCCCGCAGCCGGCGCTGGGGACGCGCGCGGCCGAGCCCGGGGCCTGCCGCTGCCGCCGCCGCCGCCAGGTAAGCGCCCCCCGCCGCCCGGACAGGGCGAGGCCGCCGCCCCAGCCGCTCCAGCTCGGGCAGGGGAGTCTGAGGAGAGCGGGCTCGGAGCCCGCGCCGCGCGCGGCCCGGCCCTGCAGCCTGGCGGACCGTGCCCGCCGCCCGAGGCGGCAGCCACTTCCCCCGACCGCCGCCAGGCGGGCCCCGGCCGCCACCCCACCCCGCCCCCGGCCCGGGTCGCCGGCCCCTTCCGCCGCCGCCGCCGCCGCCGCCGCCGCCGCCCGCCGCTCAAGGGGCGGCCCGGGCACGCCGCTGTCGTCCCGCGCGCGACAGGCGGCCGCCCGCCCGCCGGCCCGCCGAGCCCCCGGCCCGGGCTGGGATAACGGTGCACTGCGGCCAGCTGGGACGCCCTGTCAGCTCCACGGTCCCCGCCGCGCGAGGACCGGGCGCCGTCCCGGGGCAGACGCTCGGAGCGGCGGCCCTCCTCGGCGCCCCTCCGTCACCCGCTCCGCTACGCCCAAGTGGTGACCCCCGGGGAGCTCTCTCCCGGGGCAGGCAGGGCTTCCTCCTCCAGAGTTGGGGCCGCAGGGGGAGGTGACCGGGCCTGTTGATCGGGGTTGGATTTCTCTCTCCGCGGGGGACTCTTCTTGCCAGCCTAGGGTCTAGGGCGAAAGGCTCCGTGTGACCCGGGGGGGAGGACAGGGGAGCGTCTGCTGGACAGATGGCCTCCTGGCCTTGGCTCGGCTTTTGTGAGGGGGAGGGGTCCGTGTGACCTTAGGTATGCCTGCTCTTGAGAACGGCGGGATCATTGGAGGTGGTTAGGGCTTTTTAACTGTTTTTATGAGCAGGCCAGAGGTGACATTAAAAGTCCAGGGTTGGAATTAACCCCCAGGCCCACCCAGGGAGCATGTTTTGTATCCAGGACGAGCCTAGATAGTTCCTTCATTGGGAGGAGAGTGGGACTTGGGTGGGTAAAAAGGGTTTGGGACCGGGGCTTGCCCACTTACCCCCAGGTCTGTGTTGGTGTAGGGGCTGGGGGGGGGGGGTTGTGTCAGGTGTACACTGCCTGAAACACAGTGTGTTTGGCCTGATGGGTGTGCTCAGTGGGATTTCTGTTTGCTAAGCTGACAGGTACATTTACACGGTGAAAGAGCCGGGGAAGCCTGGTGCTGAAGCTTTTTTTTTTTTTTTTTTTTTTTGACCATTTTTGCTGTTTCAATGACGGTGGCTTTGGTTCATTTAGCAATTACCCCTCCCCCATCTCCCCTTTTAGCCAGGTTGGCCATCAGGCTCAGGTCTTAACCTCCCCAGTAGATGGGACTTCAGGCAACCATGCCTAACTGCAAAAAATTTTTCTGAGCACTTGTAGTATGGGCCATGACTGAAGTCGGTTTTGGAGATGCTGTGTCAACCAGAAAGACACCATTATTTTAGTGTTGGAATCTTAGCCGTGAGACAAAGTCTAGTAATAAAGAAAGTGTTTGTCAATAAATGTATGCTTTCGCTGTGGTGAACAAAGCTATGAAAAATAACTGCCCTTGTAGAGCTTCATTCCAGTACGTGGGAAGACCGTAAGTAGTGTCTAATAAACATGTGCTGTCTACTTAATATTAAGGGCAGAAAGAAGAGAGGGAAGGAGAATCTGAGGGAAAGGGGTGGGTGGCTTTTGTTTTACTCTTTGTATATACAGTTTAACTATGTCTTCCTGACTGGCTTGTCTAGATCTTCCTGCCTCAGCCTCTTGAATGCTGGGACACCTAAACACCAGCACTCCTGGGCTCAGAGAGAATTTAATTAACATCACAATGGCAGGGGCCCTCAGAAGGTGGGTAGGAAGGACTCTCTCTGTCTCTGTCTCTCCTCTCTCTCATTCTCTCTCTCTCTCTCTCTCTTTCTCTCTCTCTCTCTCCTCTCTCTCTCTCTCTCTCTCTCTCTCTCTCTCTCTCTCTCTCTCTCTCTCGTGTGTGTGTGTGTGTGTGTGTGTGTGTGTGTGTGTGTGTGTGTGTGTGTTGAGTCTGTTTTTGCAGAGGGGGAAATCAACCCTAGGGCCTCACTTGCTAAGCATAGACTCTGCCTTTGAGCTCCACCTGGCCCCAGACAAGTCTTTGGAACAAAACTCTGAAGGAAATGGTGATCTAAAAGTTATAAGCTCTGGTGAGTTCAAGGGACAGAGAGGATGGGGAAAGAGAATGATTTGAGTTAGGGGCTCAGGGAAGGCTTCCCGGAGAAAGCACCATAGGTCACGACCCAAAGAAGGCTTAAGAGTTAACTAACCATGTGTGGAACAGCACTCAGCTTGGCAACTGGAGGAAGTGAAAGAGGTTCATGGGCTAGAGGAAGAAAGAAAGGGGAGAGGGGGATAAAAGTCTGTGGAGAGCTGGGCTTGTCTGCTCACCCGGGGCCGGGGGTGGGGGGTGGGGGTGGGGGTGGGGTGGGGTGGGGTGGGGTGTTGTAGGACGCTCACCCTCTTTAGGCTGGATCTTAGCGTAGGGTAATTAGGAGTATTTGCATTTTATAAGGCCTCTGGCCGGGGTTCTGTTCTGACTTTGAGATAAGGCAAGGATTTCTCTGTTTAAAAGATCTCAAGTGTGTGGGACCGCCTTGCCTCTGTGCGTTCATTTTTTCTTTTCCTCTAAGTTCTTTACCCAGCTTTTAGGAAGGGAAAACGAAGTAGCATTTCCGAGTGTGTGCTAGGTGGGAGAAGCCTTGGAATGATTTTTGTCTACATTACTGGACTACTCTACACCCTAGGAGACATGATTCTCATGTCCGTTTGACAGAGAAACAAACCCAGAGGGGAGGTGGTGTGTTCAGTGATGAGTGTAACGCAGCTGGACTGAAACCCGGCCGCTGGTTTTGGAGTCAGACGACAGGACTTTAATCTTACTTCAGACACGTGTTCTATTTAACTTGCTCCTGCCTCAGTTTCCTCATCTTCTGTACAAATGTCTACGTCATAAAGTTTCAGACAGCTGAGCTATATAAAGTTTAGCACTTGTTCAGTAATGTTAGTTTCCATAACTAAAAGAAAACCCTGCTGCTTCTCAGCGATATTGTGACTATTTTGAATAAGATTAAATAGATAATTCAGGTCTTTTGTTTGTTTCAAGACAGGGTTTCTCTGTAGCCCTGGTTGTCCTGCAGCTCTCTCTGTAGACCAGGCTGACTTCCAGCTCAGAGATCCTCCCTGCCTCTTGCCTCCTAAGTGCTGGGGTGAAAGGCGTGTGCTGCCACCACCACCTCCACCACCACCTCCACTGCCTGGTGATATTCAGTTCTTGAATTTTGTGTAACTATCTCCTTTCCCTCTTCTTTCCTCTTAACTTAGTGCCAGTGCTGTTTCCATATGATCAATCATTCAACATTCATATCTCATTTCATGCTTTGATACTGTGCTAGAACTTACAAAGTGAGAACTGTTAGATACCATTTTCTTTTTAGTAGAGTATCTAGGAAAAGTCAATTATTTTAACAAATGGATTATAATAGCTATTTAAATTCTCTAATATAGTGGTGGCTAATGAGCTATTGGGGGCAAGTTATGGTGGCCCAGTCCTGTAATCCTAGCACTTGGAAGGTAGAAGAAAGGAAGAAGATCAGTGATGTAGTTTTGGAGTCAGCTGGGATATGTGAGGTCCTAGAAATGCCTGGGGGTGAAAGAGAAGGCTTCAGGGAGGAGGTGACTTCTGAACTGAGCTTTAGGGGATGATATATTGTGCACTCGAGTAATCTTATCTGGGGGTCAGAGAACAGAACAGCCACTATATTAAACATCGGTTTAGGCAGTGGTAGCACACGTCTTTAATCCTAGCATTCTGGAGGCAGAGATCTGTCTGGATCTCTGTGAGTTCAAAGCCACACTGGAAACAGCCAGGCATGGTGACACACGCCTTTAATCCCAGGAAGTGATGGCAGGAAGCAGAAAGGTATATAAGGTGTGAGGACCAGGATCTAGAGCCTTTTTTAGCTTTTAGCAGCAGTTCAGCTGAGATCCATTCGGATGAGGACTCAGAGGCTTTCAGTCTGAGGAAACAAGATCAGCTGAGGAATTGGCAAGGTGAGGTTGAATGTGGCTTGTTCTATTTCTCTGATCTTTCAGCGTTCACCCCAACACCTGGCTCCGGGTTTGTTTTTATTAATAAGACGATCTAAGATTCCTGTTACATAGGAGTTTTGCAGGCTAGTAAGACTGAAGGACAGTCTGTATAGTGCCCTGAATATGAAAGCATGTAACTGTTAGAGAGCTCATTGTCTGGAGATGAGGCTGGAAGACAGGGCTATGTGAGACACAGGTCAAGAAGTTTGTATTTTAGTCTGTAAGCCATGGCAAAGTGCCAGAGAGTATTAGATACAACTCATGCATTCCACGTTGCAGCTGGAGAGCAATGTCACTCGGAGGCAGCTTCGTCTCTGTGGGGACCCTGAGCTTCAGTGTCAATTCCTAGACTTGGAGATCAAAACTTGAGTTTAGTGAGGTTTTCAGCTGATTCAGGGAGATTAACTCATTCAGTAAACTCAGAGGGGACTGAAGAATAAACCTACACTATTAACTGACCATACAAATGGGACTGTAGAATGGCAGATGTTTCTACCCTCTGGCCATTGTCCCCACCACTCTTCCCCTTTCTGGCTGGTGCTAGGGGAACTTACAAACTCCCTCAATTTCCATGTTTTCTCAGGCTTCATGGACATGAACATGCATGAGTCTTTCTTCAGCACTACTCTATATAGTTGATAATAATTATTGATAGAGTGAGCAGTGCTGTGTTATTTGGGTGGGATCCTGTGCTTGTGAAACTTAAGAAAGAGGAAGAAGCCGGGCGGTGGTGGCGCACGCCTTTAATCCCAGCACTCGGGAGGCAGAGGCAGGCGGATCTCTGTGAGTTCGAGGCCAGCCTGGTCTCCAAAGTGAGTTCCAGGAAAGGCGCAAAGCTACACAGAGAAACACTGTCTCGAAAAACAAAAAAAAAACACAAAAAAACAAAAAAAAAAAAAAAAAAAGAAAGAAAGAGGAAGAATAACTTTAAAAAAAATTGACAAGTTCAGGGTTATACTGAGTTTGAGGCTAGCCTGGCTGACATGAGACCTTTTCTTACCCCAAAACCAAAAATTAAATAAATTTTAGAAAAAAAGGAAACTTGATGGGAGAGGTTTTTTAGAACTAAGTTAGCAGAGAAAGTACATGCAGAGTCTGTGTTGTGTGTGTAGTCTTGGGCTAAGAAGTAGTGTGGGTATATGCGTTGGAATTGTTCAGGGAGTAACCCAGACTGTAGATGGATTTTTTTCCTTTTAGAACTCTAAAACTTGGGGCTGCAGGGATGGCTCAGTAGTTAAGAGCCCTTACTGTTCCTCCCCCCCTTTTTTTTTTGAGACAGGGTTTCTCTCTCTCTCTCTCTCTCTCTCTCTCTCTCTCTCTCTCTCTCTCTCTCTCTCTCTCTCTCTCTCTCTCTGAGGTAGGGTTTCTTTGTGTAGCTTTGGCTGTCCTGGAACTCGCTCTGTAGACCAGGCAGGCCTTGAACTGACAGAGATCTGCTTCTGCCTCCCAAGTGCTGGGATTAAAGGCGTACACCACCACCATCCAACACCACCACCATCCAATATGCACTTTACTGTTCTTATAGAGGACCTGAGTTCAGTTTCCATATCCATACCAGGAGGTTCAGCACACCTGTAATTCCAGCTTCAACTGATCTGACACTCTCTTCTGGCCTTTGTGGGCACCTGAACTCATGTACACATACCTATACTTAGATACACGAATATACACATGTAATTAAAATGAAATCCTTGTCAAATAATCTCTAAAATAATTATATATATGTATATATATATTCATGAAGAAAAATTAGATGCAGATAGGAATACAGAGGAAATAAAGCTTGCTGATAAGTCCTATATTCAGAACTATCACTAATATTTAATTAAAATTGTTTCTTTTTTGTTTTGCTCTTTTGAGACAGGGTTTCTTGTATAGCCCAGGCTGGCCTCGAACTCACAGAGATCCGCCTGGCTCTGCCTCCCGAGTGCTGGGATTAAAGGCGTGCGCCACCACCGCCCGGCTGTTGTTGTTTCTTAATACAGGGTTTCATGTAGCCAAGGCTAGCCTTAAACTGATCTTCCTGTCTCCCAAGTGCTAGGATTACAGGCTTGACCACACCCAGCTTAATATTTGATATTCGATTTGTTGTTTTGCTATACTGGGGATTGAACCCAGGTCCTTTGTGCATGGTAAGCAAGTGTTCTCTCACTGAGTTCCATCTCTCAGCCCTTTTGATATTTGTATTAGATCTTTATTTCTATCCCTATTTTTGTATGTATGTTGGTTTAACTTTCTCTTATAAAAATAGGAACATTCTGATTGGTAAAGAATTCTGAAAAATGTTGTCCATGAGGTAGAATAGTTTCATATACCTAAAACCTAAATCTTTCTGTTGGTGGGCATCTAGTCTATTGCTTGCTCTAGGAGTGTAGAATATGATATCCAGTAGATAATTACATTTAAGAAAGGTTTTTTTTTTCAGCCAAGTTGCTTTTATTTTGATAGCAGGGAAGCATATTTTGATATAATTTATCCAATGCATAATTTTATGCCTCCCAGAAAAGTAAATGACCTCATTTCAAGTTTGGTGTTGCCAATTGATGTTTGGATTATCCTGTTTAGTGTGTGACTTCAGTTAAGTCCTTTACTATCAGCCTTTTGGAAATTGAAGGTGTTATGTCAAGAGGTAATGGTGGCCCTTCATTATTAACACGCTCCAGTAGACAAGACAGGATGTGATGTCTGTTCGTGGTTGTCAAAAGACTCACAAGGTTGAGTGAAGAGGAATATGTGTGTTCCTGGCCAGGAGCCAGCTAGCTACTCCTGATCTCAAGTCAGTATGTGTGTGAAGCCTACATGGCTTTAGCTTATAGCTGATTTGGAAAGTTCCAGAGTTATTGGGGCCCCCTAAAGATCCTGAAACTCTAAAATGTTCATTGTATTTTATTTTAACTTTTTGAGACAGAGGGTCTCTACATAGCCCTGGCTGTCCAGAACTCACTATGTAGTGCAGGCTGGCCTCAAATGCAGAAAAGAGATCCGCCTGTCTTTGCCTCCCATGTGCTGGGATTAAAGGCGTGTTCTACCATACCTGGTTTTTATTTTTTTTAACTGAAATTTTTTTAGTAGTCCAGAGGTAGCTCTAAGGATCTTTCACAAAAAATACAGACTCATGTGGAGAAGGCAAGAGCTGTACAGGGCTAACTCAGCATGACAGCTCTCCCTCTCTATGAGAGCTTGCCTCTGAGTGGAGTGGATGTAGTTAAAACCTTTTTGTAAGTGCCTCATAGGAATGTATGTATATGTGTATACAGTTTAAACGTTTTTTTAGGTGAATCATTTTTAAAGATTTATTTATTTATGTATGAGTGTTCTGTCTGCATGTTCCTCTGCTTGTCAGAGGAGGGCGTTGGATCCCATTATAGATGGGTTGTGAGTCACCATGTGGACAATGGGAATTGAACTCAGGACCTCTGGAAGAGCAGCTGGTACCCTTAACCACTGAGCCATCTCTCCAGCCCTAGTTTTTAAACTGTATTCTTTGTATTTTCTTCCTTTTATAAGATTTGAATCTTATAAAAGTTTTAATGTCCTATCTTCACAAAAATAAATAAATAAATAAATAAATAAATGAATGAATGAATGAATGAATGAAAGTCTACTTTCATTTTGGAGACAAACACTGAGGGCCATGTAGCAAAAACTGAAACTGACTACAGCTGTATCCTTATAAAAGAAGTACGATGTTGGAATTGACTGGGCCATGCTGAAGGGAAGGTGCTTTTAGGTGCTTTGAGATAGCTTGCCTTGTTCAGGGTCATCAGGCTAGCAACTCTGATCAGGATAGTCCTTGAATCCAGAGAGCCTGGGATAGTGAGTAGAGTGTGAGCCTGACTTGGGTTTCTTTTTTTGGGGTGGGGTGGGGAGGGAGGATCTTGTAGTCTAGTGTAGCTTCAACTCAAAAATCATTCTGTTTAAGCTCTCTGAGTCCTGGGATTACAGGTCAACCTGGAACTCTGAAATCCCAAACCCTCTCCTCCTATGTGCTAGAATTAGACAGGCACCATCACACCCAGTTACCCAGTTTGATTGCTTGTGCGTGCATGCGTGTGAGTGTGTGTGTGTGTGTGTGTGTGTGTGTGTGTGTGTGTGTGTTGTTTTTGGAGACAGGGTTTCTCAGTATAGTTGTGGCTGCCCTGGAACTTGCTCTGTAGACTAGGCTGGCCTGGAAGAGATCCACCTGCCTCTGCTTCTCAAGTATTAGGATTAAAAGGTATGTGCCAGGACTACCCGGCTTCTAAAGAAATCAGTTTGTTTCTGGTGTGGCCTGGTTTTAGTATGGTTCAGGCAGTCTTCCACACATCCACAGGGAAGATGCCAAAAGTCTTGAGGGTACAGTTTAGAGCTCAAGCAAAGGAAAGGAGTTAGATCCATGTGTAAGTTTAAGGTGCATTCCTAGGGTATCTCTCTTTCTGGAGGCTTGACACTTTTGAGGGTGAGGTAGGGACTGTTTCTTCCTCTTTGCAGTCTTTAGACACAGGGATATTTTATCCACACTACCTTAGTGGGAGCCATTGGAATTGACTGTTGCTTCCTGTTTACATCCTCATTTGCTGCAGTTTACAACATTCTCCTTTCTGCCAATTCAGTTTATCAAGGCAACGATGTTCACTTGTGCAAGGCAAAGGGCAAAGTGAGACTGTAGCACTGAACTGTGAAGAGATGGGTCAATTGTAACTACAACCCATGCTGTCCCAAGGTCTGAGACCAAAGCTAAGTCTCAGCTTTGTCATTCCAGAGGAGAGAGAAGCCTAGGAGTGGGCGGCGAGCTGCTGTTTAGATTCTTCTGGGAGGGCTCTCTGCATTGACCTGTTGTGATGTGTGTTTGCATATTTTGTTTTTTGAGATAGTCAGTCTATGTATCCCTGGCTGGCCTCAGACTCTGACCTGGAACTCACAGAGATCCAGATCCACCTGCCTCTGCCTTCAAGTACTTGGATTAAAGGTCTGCATAAGCATGCCCTGTTAGTTTTGTTTGTTTGTTTGTTTGCTTGTTAGTTTATTTTTTTGTTTTTTTCCAGAGCTGAGAACCAAACCCAGGGCCTCTACCACTGAGCTTAAATCCCCAACCCCGTTTTTTTGTTTTTTGAGACAGGGCCTCATATTGCCTGGGCTGGGCTCAAATCTCCATGTAGTGTATACCAGTCTGGAACATCTGATTCTCTTGCCTCTACCTCCCATGTGCTGGTATTATATGCATGCATCATGTGCCCAGCTTCTTCTTCATTAGTAGGAGACAAAGTCTCACTATGTAGCCCCGGGTTGGCTTGAAATTTGCTGTGCAACCTTGGCAGTCCTTGAATTGGCAGTCTTTGAATTTGCAGTCCTCGTGCCTCAGCATCCCTGATCCTGGTATCAGGGTAAGCCACCACACCTGGAACAAAGAATGCTTTACTTGTATTTAAAATCCTGCATAGCTTTTTGTGCACCTATACATCATTGCTAGGCAATGTACAGCCAAGTATGTAAGGCTTACCATTGGCCCAGCCCAGAGCACTGTACTTTGTAGGACATAAAAGAATCATGTGAGATGAACTTTGCCTTTAGGAGCTCTCCCTCCCACTGCAAGCAATTACAGAACAATTTGTTTCTAGACCAGAAGTGTCTTTTTTTGTTTTTTGTTTTTTCAAGACAGGGTTTCTCTGTGTAGCTCTGGCTGCCCTGAATCTTCTCTTTGTAGACCAGGCTGGCCTCAAATTCAGAGATCTGCCTGCCTCCGCCTCCGCCTCCCAAGTGCTGTGATTAAAGGCATGCCCCACCATGCCTGGCTGGCCAGAAGTATCTTAAGGGGGCTTTTCTTTCGTGGGTGGTGGTTATGTGCTACTCATTTGAGGTGGCTGGGGTTACCTCTCAGGAACGTCCTTGGCACCCAAAATAGAGTGACAGCATTTGGAAGGAGATAGTGGCAGTTGTGTGATTTCATTTTCCATCACTTGTTTCCCTACTCCATCCCACTGTAATTGTTTGTTGCTGCTGAGGATTTAATTCAGGGCCTTTTGGACTTTAGAACATTGCACTGTCACTGGCCACATACTCATTCCCCTGTCACCACTGACCCTGTACTCTTCCAGAGGGAACCCTGTCCACAAAAGAAGTGTCCCGATTCATTGCATTCCATGCCTATATGCTATTATCTTTTCATTCCTAACCTAGAGAGGATTTTAACATTTATTTACACCTCCTGGGAGGGCTTATACTCTTTGTAGTTTATCAACAAACGGTAAGTTAATTATCAGGAATTAGTTTGACTGGGGGAAAGCCTAGGCAGGCACTTAGGACAAGGACTCCGAAGTGACACACTCCTGCATGGCAGGAGAGAATTGAGGGTAACAAAAGAAACCTTTTAAAGACATTTCCCCCTTCTTAATTAATTTATGGGTGTTTTGCCTGCACATGTGTCTGTGAAGTGCCTGTGGAGGCCAGAAGAGGGTGTTAGATGTGTACCCCCTCATCTGCCTTGGGACTGGAGTTAGAGATGGTTGTGAGCTGCTCTGTGGGTTTTCGGAATCAAACCCAGATCCTCCAGAAGAGCAGCCAGTGCTCTCATCTAGTGAGCCATCTTCTGGCCCCTAAAGAAACTTTGATTTTGGTGATTGAGATAGGGTCTCATGTAGTGCAGGTTAGCCTTGAACTTGTTATGGAGCTGAGATTGGCCTGGAATTCTAGGTTCTGCCTCTACCTTTCAAGTGGTAGGATTATAGGTTTCCTCACATGGACAGGATCAGCCTGTTTTGAAGCAAGGTTTGACACATAGTAGGTGCCTAATATAGGAAATAAGGCTACCAGACTTTGCTAGAAACTTCCATGGCTATCAGAGTCCCTAGCTTTTGAGCTACCTTCCCCCCCCCCCCCCCCCCCCAGTACCAGGCTTATCTGGTCCTCTGTTGGTTGGGTCGTAGGGTAAAGTGTGTCTGACACTGAGTTGAATATGAGGGCTTTCAAATAGAGGTGGAATTATATTATTTTCCCTCCTTCTTTCTTTCTTTTCTTTTTTTTTTTTTTTTTTTTTTTTTGGTTTTTCGAGACAGGGTTTCTCTGTGTAGCTTTGCACCTTTCCTGGGACTCACTTGGTAGCCCAGGCTGGCCTCGAACTCACAGAGATCCGCCTGGCTCTGCCTCCCGAGTGCTGGTAATTGATTAAAGGCGTGCGCCACCACCACCCGGCCCTTCTTTCTTTCTTTTTAAAGATTTATTTCTTTATTATATATACAGTGTTCTGTCTGCATGTATGCCTGCATGCCAGTAGAGGGCATCAGATCTATTACAGATGGTTGTGAGCCACCATGTGGTTGCTGGGAATTGAACTCAGGACCTCTGGAAGAGCAAGCAGTCCTCTTAACCACTGAGCCATCTCTCCAGCCTTCTTTTCTTTTCTTTCTTTCTTTCTTTTTTTTTTTTTTTTTTTTTTTTTGCTTTTTTGAGACAGGGTTTCTCTGTCTCTGTGTAGCTTTGTACCTTTCCGGGAACTCACTCTGTAGCCCAAGGTTGGCCTCGAACTCACAGAGATCCACCTGCCTCTGCCTCCCGAGTGCTGGGATTAAAGGTGTGTACCACCACCACTGCCTGGCCAGATCTCTCTTAAAATATAAAATTCATCACCCCTTGCCCCAAGTTCTTTTTTTTTTTTTTTTTTAAATATATTTTATTTTATTTTTATGTGCATTTGTGTTTTTGCCATGGGTGTCAGAGTCCCTTGAAACTGGAATTACAGACAGGTATGAGCTGCCATGTGGGTGCTGGGAATTGAACTCGGGTCCTCTGGAAGAAGAGTCAGCACTCTTAACCCCTGAGCCATCTCTCCAGCCCAAGTTCTTTTCTAAATTAAAAATCGAAGTCCTGGGGACTGGAGGGATGGCTCAGTAGTTAAGAGTGCATATTACTCTTGCAAAGAACCAGCACCCATGGTGAATGGCTCACAAACACATAACTCCAGGTCCTGGGGATATGGCACCTGTTTTTGCTTCCTCAGGTACCTGCACACTTGTGCACATACCCACACACAGACATACACACATACACATAATTAAAAATAAAGTCAGTCTTAAAAGTCTAAGTCTTTGCAGTGGCCTTTCGTCAACTGCCTTCTCCCATCTCCCCCACCGCTCCTGCTTCAGACTTTGGTTTTTCTCATTTGCCTAAAACCTCTTTTCTTTATTCATGTGGACTGCTCTTTCACTTGTTTCAGAACTGAGAATATATTCCCTCTAAATTCTGATTTGGGAGTTGGAACCCCAGTTGAGAAAGGCTTTCTGATTCCCTGTTATGAACCAGTATCTCCTTCCTCAAGTTCATGACAGCCCTCTTGCCTCTGTTTCCTGGGTGCTGGAATTACAGTCATGAACTACACACTGTATAACTAATATGGAGTGGATAAATGTGTGTGTGCACATGTGTGTAGTGTACATACTGTGCAGATGGGGTGTGAGTGCCATAGAGCTGGAAGATGAAAAGAAGGAAGAGATCCTTTGGAGGAGAATGAGAACGAACGCTCTTGATAGAAGTGGAGGGTGGGTCTTGTCTCTTCTAGTGTGTTCTGAAGAGGGGAAGGAGCAGCTGCTGCAATATCAGATCAGAAGACCTGATCTAGGCCTACGTTTTAAGGCTTCTGGAGAGCCTGGCCGTGCTTAAACCTGAGGTGGTAGGCAGTAAGAAACTGTGTTAGGTTTGTTTTATTTGAACGTAGTAGGTCATGGGATGAGATAGTGTTGGAGAGGAGTCACACCAACTGATGCTGTAGGGAAAGACCGGAGTGGTCAGGAATGAGGCAGCAGGACAGAGGGTCAGCAGACATGGAAGGGAACAAATGGTGTCAGTGAGACCTGGTGACGGCGGATGACATCTGCCGGGTTTCAGTGCACTAACCTTGAACATGTCGGTGGTTTCAAACAGGTTTCTGAAGCAGATGAAGTGTAAAGAGGAAGTAGGAAGCACAGACTCTCAGTGGCTGGTGGTGGTGGTGAGTAGGGTTGTGTTCTTATGGGTCACATCTCTGACTGTTACCCAGAGAGGAGCCTGGCTGTCCTTCCTGGTCTGCTGAGAGTACTTTGCTTCAGGGTGGAGCGATCCTTTATGTATGGCTCTGTAGGTAGCACACCTAGGGTGCTGCCTGAAATCCCTTTGTTCCATCACCTCATTTTCTGTCTCTGATTTTGTTTCTCAGGACAGATTATCTGACTCACAAGTGATTAAATTGACTAGAAATTATTTATTTCTGTATGGTTTCTTTTTTGTTAGGCTTCTAGTCAGTTTGCTGGTCTTTTTTTTTTTTTTTTTTAAGATAGGGTCTCTGTATTTCAGGCTGCCCTCAAACTTGGAATCCCCCTGCCTCAGGCTCCTGGGTGCTGGCCAATGTGTGTGGCACGTTATGTACAGGTAGGCTTGTGTACCAGGCACCGAGCACTGGGGACATAGCAGAGAACATGATTAAAATCTCCCTTCATAGAGCTCATTACCTAGGAATTTGGGGACTTAGAGTCAATAAACAGGAAAGTACTAAATATGAGAGATGATGAGAAGTATACAAGAAAAATAAAAGTAGGTGTGGTGGGTAGGTGACCTGGGGGACAGATTTCTTTCTTTGACACTGGATATTGAGCCTGGGTCTCCAAAATACTAGGCAAAGTCCATATTACTGAGCTACATCTCCAGCTCTGGCTTTCTTTATTTCTAAGATTTTTATTATTTTATGTGTAGGATATTTTGCCTGTGTATATGTTTATGCACCATATAAAGCCTGATGCCTGCAGTGGCCGGAGGAGGGGATTGGATCTCTTGGAACTGGAGTTTACAGACAGGTGTGAGCTGCCATGTGGGTGCTGGGAATTGAACTCAGGTCCTCTGGAAGAGCAGCCAGTGCTCTTAATCACTGAGCCATCTCTGCAGTCCCTAGGCTTCTTATTTTAAATGGAGAAGTTGGGGCTGGTGAGATGGCTCAGTGGGTAAAGGAGCTTGCGGAGAAGCTGATGACTTGAGTTCCATCCCACATGGTAGAGGGAGAGAGCTGACTCCTGCGAGTTCCCCTCAGATCTCCACTTTCTCTCTCTCTCTCTCTCTCCCTCTCTCTCTCTCTCTCTCTCTCTCTCTCACACACACACACACACGTAATAAAATTGGATGGATGGATGGATGGATGGATGGATGAGAGAAGTCAAGCCTAGAACTTAGACTGAGGCAGGAGGAATGGAGACGAGCTTGGGCTATTAAAGAAAAACTGTCTCAAAGTAAAATATAAAGAACTCTCACTGATAAAAAGATCTTAGTAGAGATCTACTGGTGAGAACTGGTTGTGCAAGTGTTTGAGGGAAGAGTGATCAGCGAGGAGAAATGCAAATGGAAACCCCTGTAGGCCAGAGTGCTTAAGGAGACAGGGAAGGTCTGAGTGCAGAGGCCCAGCCAGAGCCTGACACCAGTGGGCTAAGCTGGGGTCAGGTATTGGGATCAGCCCTACTTCCTCCCCAGGTGTCTCCAGTGTCCATCCAGGGTGAGAATCGCTGATTCAGGGTTAAATAAGCTCTTTCTCCAGCACTGGAAGGAGACAGTGGTTACCCCCTGTGATGGGAAGACCTTAGGGCATGGTCTAGTGATCTTGCCAGGGATGCTGGGAACCTTGCAGGTAACAAAATTTCAATTTGTATCTCTTTTCTGATCTGATTGCCTCACCTCTCTGGGCCTATTTCTTTATTTGTAGAGTGGCTTAAATTTAATGAGTTCCTGGAATCTCTTTGGCTCTGGCAGGCTTTTGTGTTTCTGATGTTGAAAAAAAACCCTCTAATCTGGAAAGATATTCTAGAACAATGTTTTCTAATCCTGGTCTTACAACACACTAAGGTGTGTCATAATTATGACAAGAGCTACAGTGAATGTCTCAGTACTAAACTGAAGGGAAATTTGTACCATGTCCAGTAGGATCCTGGAAGATGAGCATACTGGGAAATGGGAAAACTGATTAGAAGCTTCGGAGCTTTTAGTACAAGGGCATCTTGGTCTTTGGAAGGAGGCAGAAGCCTGAGCACTTTGAGTACTAGTCATGGCTCACCTACTGTTGAGTTTCTTGTGATGTGAGCGTAATGTGTTGTAAATGGTAAATTTCTTACATCAAGCCCAAAGTCTGTGATTTCAGTGGCTTGGAAGAAACAGTAAACTGGGTTAGTAAAGTCTGGGGTCTGTTAGCCCTCTCTACAGCCAGACTGTTTATTGGACACCCTAGACTCTTTGGTTAATAGGCCAGAGCCCCATGGCTGGTAGGCACCGAGGTTATCCTGGAGTGAATAACCAGGTACATTCAGAACTTACTCACACTGGACGATAGGTCTAATACCTGCCCTTACATCTTTAGCTCTCAGCCTCTGGTTTTTGTCCTCTTTTTGATGGTACAGTTTCCGTTAGTTTCTGTTTTGTTTGTTTGAGAGAGCATCTCATGGAGCCCAAGCTAGCTTTGAACTCTTGATCGTCTTGCTTCCACCCCTGGAGTGCTGGGATTCCAAGCATGGGCTGCCAACACTTGGCCTCATTTGTTTTGAAATGTTAGGATCCAAACATGAAAAGGAAAAAGTTCAGACAATTTAATCTCTGATCTTTTCTGCAGAATTGGGGTACCTGGTGCCCTTCAACATTTCCATTAACACATCTGTATCTCTATTTAGAATCTAAAATAAGAGCTGACCTGTCAAGATTAAGATAAAGATGAAGTCGGGCTGGGAAATGTGTGATTGGAGTGAGAAAGGGCAGAAGGAACTTAATTAGAAGTTAGAGATTGCCAGGCATAGTGGCACATGCCTTTAGTCCTAGCACTTGAGAGGCAGAGGCAGGAGGATGTCTGTGAGTGACTATATAGTGACTTCCAGGTCATCTAAGAAGAAAACAGAAAAAGAAATTAAAGAAATGAAACCTCTCCTCCTTTCCCTTCTAGACAGATGTGTTTTATTAAAAATAAAAGAAAAAACCAAGAGCAACAAAACCCTTTAATAAGAAAATATACCTGTCTTGAAAAACAAACAAACAAACAAACAAACAAAAAACAAAAAGGAAGAAAGAAAGAAAATATGATTAAGTTTGGTAGTAATTCAAGCTCTTAACCCTTCAGGAGAGCTAACAGGGTACCCGAAAGACACACAGCTAGTTGCAGATTGTTCTTTGGTGGCAAGTAAGTTTCACACAAGCTGTCCTAATGATTATCACAATCGAGTTCTTTTCTTTTTTTTTTTTCAAAAATAGGTCTCAGTCTGGAGTACTGGCTGCTCTTCCAGAGGACCAGAGTTCAATTCCTAGCACCCACATGGCAGCTTGTAACTCAGTCCCAGGGGATCCAATTTGTTCTTTTGGCTTCTAAGGACACCGGGTGCGCATATGGTATACAGACATATGCAGTCTGGCGGGCGGTGGTGGCGCGGGCCTGTACCCAGCACTTAGAGGCAGAGGCAGGAGGATCTCTGAGTTCCAGGCCAGCCTGGGCTACAGAGTGAGATCCAGGATAGGCACCAAAAACTACACAGAGAAAACCTGTCTCGAAAAACAAACAAACAAAAAAGGTCTCAAGGTACATGCATAGAAGAAAACATACAGACACCTTTAACATTTGAAACATTTTCCTCCAAGACAGGGTTTCTCTGTGTGGCCCTGGCTTTCCTGGAACTTGCTTTCTAGACCAGGCTGGCCTCCAGCTCCAAGATCTATGGCCTGTCTCTGCCTCCCAGTGCTAGAACTAAAGGAGTACACCACCATGCCTGCCTAACAGTCTGAACCGTAAAGAAGTTTAAGTTAGGTGCCCCCCAAGCTGACCATGAAAGTATGCAAATAACTTCTAAAATAAGCTTTTTGATCCTAGACAACTAAGACAGGGCAGCTCACAGAAGGTGACAGACGAAGGACAGACAGCAAGCACCCCGACCTTCCCCTGGTGACAGCCTCAGGGAGATGTAACGCTTCCCAGCCCAGCCCGTCCGCTCTCCTTGGGGAGAGTCTGCTTGTGGCTTGGCGTGCGTAGGAAGGAAAGAAGTGCTTCCTCCTGCACTGTTCTAGTTCTTCCTTTTTCCTTAATTTTCTCTAGGAACGGTTTTCCTTTAGTTTAAAACGTTCAACTCCAAGGTTTGGGGTCATCAGCTTTATTGGAATAGCACTTGGGACATGAGAGCGTAGAAAAGGCGGGCTATTTAGTGAGTTTCAACATCCATCTCCCATGTATCACCAGGCCAATGATAGGACATTTCCCCCAACTAAAAAAAAATTTCGTTATTTTTTTCCCTATTAGAAAGAAATTGTTCTTTTCTTAAAGAGTTTCATTATGGTCCAGGTTGGCCTTGAACTCCTGATCCTCCTTTCTCTGCCTCAAGTGCTCAGATGACAAGTGTGCCTCATCATATATGATTATTTTCCTTTTTATTATAATTTATTTATTTTTGAGACAAGTTTTCTCTGTGTGTAGCCCTGGATGTCTTGGAACTTGCTCTGTAGACCAAACTGGCCACAGAGATCTGTCTCCTTCTGCTTCCCAAGCACTGTCATAAATATGTGCACCACTACCGCTATTATTTATTTAGGCTTTTACATTTTATTTTACGTGTATGAGTGTTGCCTATATGTATATGTGTGTACCATGTGTATGCCTGCTCCCTGCGGAGGTCAGAAGAGGATGTCAGATCTGAAACTGTAGTTATAGGCAGTTGTAAGCCACCATGCTGGTGCTGGGAACCAAACCTGGGTCCTCTGGAAGAGCAGCCAGTGCTCGTAACCACTGAGCCAACTTTCTATCACCTTCCTGTTTTTAAACACAGGGTCTAGCTGGCTATGTAGCCCAGGCTGACCTTCAACTTTCCTGCCTCGGCCTTCTGAATGCTGGGATTATAGGTGTACTATCACACTCTTCTCCAATCCTGTCATTTGTGAGTACTGATAGACTGTTGACTAGTGTTTCAGAACACTGGCCAAATAAATCTAAATCTTGGGGTAGTGGCCAAGCATTAACAGTTTCCAAAGTACCCAAGGTAATCCCTCAGGTCCAGCTATAGTTAAAAACCACCTAAGTAAGCCGTGGTAGCGCACGCCTTTAATCCTAGCGCTTGGGAGGCAGAGGCAGGTGGACCTCTGTGAGTTCGAGGCCAGCCTGGCCTACAGAATGAGTTCCATGATAGCCATGATTGTTACACAGAGAAACCCAGTCTGGAAAAACCACCTAATAAAGAAAAGCTCTGCCAGCTGTTCCCGTCCCTTCTTTGGCTCCCATCAGTTGTTAGTGCTTGCTCCTCAGCCCCTCCTACCTGTGGTTTCCCCTGTGGTCCACTCCTGTCCTGGCGAGCTTCCTCAGCCTCCGTGGGCTGCATCCTGAACACTGGCTGGGGAGCTGTGGGCAAAGCTGCCTGACTGCTTGCTCCTGTCCGCTCTGCATGCACTTCTTCCTGTTGGTGATCTGGAAGGTGTGAGGGGAGGCCTGCCTGCCACCAGGGTTGGCAGAACATCATGAATACTGCTTTCACTGTGTGGTAGCTCCATGTTACATACGGGAAACAGAAACCCAGGTGTAGGTGCTCTCTCAAGGTTACATGGCTAGTGAGCTGTCAGGATTTTATCTAGGCAGAGCTTATGCTCTGTCCACCATGCTGTGTAGAGGTGGGGGTAGGCCTGGGGCTGGAAGTTTCGCCTTTGTGGGACTAGCTTTGAATTGAGAGGCTTTACTCAGGGGTGTACTTATACTGGGATGGTTGGTTGTTTCTAGTTTTCTTCAATTCTTTCCTTACTTTAACATTTATCTTTAAACCCATTTAAAAGCATTTTGTTTTTCTTCTTTCCATAGGTGGTGATTGGACTCTAGACCATGTGCCTAGGTAGTTTTTCTACTCCCCCAGCAGCGTTCACCACACCCTTGTTTTGAGAACCTCACTAAGGTATGATGTCTAGGTTGACCTGAGCTGGCCTTGAAGAGCTGAGTTTGGCTACAAGAGAGCTTTTATGTTTGTTGGGTTTCATTTTGGTGGTAAAATACAACAGGTCTCCTCCTTTGAAATGTGCAGCGGCGGCGGTGGCAGTAAGTACATTTGCAGTTGTGCAGCTGTCGCCCCATCCATCACCCAGTTCTGTCCATTAATACCCGTCTGTGTCCCCACACTCCTGGCCACCTTCATTCTTCTGTCTGTCTGTGGGTTTGCCTGCTTTAGGGATGGCATGGAAATGGAACATCTGGCTTACATCACTACTGTCTTCAAGGTTTGTCCATAGTGTAGTGTGTCCAGAGTTCCTTGTCTCTCCCCCATTCCTTCCTTCCTTCCTCCCTTCCTTCCTTCCTTCCTTCCTTCCTTCCTTCAGTCATATGAATAGAATGCAAGACTATCCATGCTAGGCAAGCATTCTACCACTGAGCTATATCCCTAACCTCCATCCTTTTTCAGACTGAGTAACATTCCATTTTTATATATTTTATATTTTGTTAATATGTTCATTCATTGATAAATGCTTGGGTTGCCCCACCTTTGGGTATTGTAAATGTGGCTGTTATAAATGAGTATGTAGACATTTTGAGGCCTTGTAGTGTGTGTGTTGTGTATGTGTTTATTTTGAGGCAGGGTTTTGCTCTGTAGCTCAAGCCTTGAACTTGATTTTCCTGCGTCAGCCTCCTGAATACTGACATTAAAGGTCTGCATTCCCATGCTTGGCCCATACACCTAGAAATGGACTTCTGGGTCATTTGGTGTTCTTTTTAAAATTTTTTGAGGAATTTTCCATAGTGGCAATATCTATCTATGTATCTATCTACCTACCTACCTACCTACCTACCTACCTATTTGGTTTTTTGAGACAGGGTTTTCTCTGTGTAACCCTGGAACTGTAGTGTAGTGGAACTCCCTCTGTAGACCAGGCTGGCCTCGAACTCAGAGAACCTGCCTTTACCTCCCAAACGCTGGGATTAAAGATGTACGCCACCACCGCCCAGCTGTAATACCATTTTATATTCCTTCTAGCAATGCACAAGGCTTCCAGTTTCACACATTCTTACCAAGAGTTGTTATTTTCTGTTTGTTCATATTATTATTACCTATCCTGATGGGTGTAACTTACAGGCTTATCTAGTTTGACCCATGGAGTCCACTGGGCAAGGGACTATTTTCCTGAAACATAAATGTTGTAGAAAATAATTTGATTAAAATCTTCACTCAGCAGTTTGTAGCCAGTTGTTTCATTTATGTGCCCTCCTGTTCTCCTTCTCCTGTTCTTGGTTATTTTGAGGCAAATCCCATGTAGCATATCATTATATTTGTAAGTGTTTCACTATATATCTTTAAAAAATAAGAAAGATAAGGGCATCTGAGTGTGGGTGGTATGCCCCTCTAAGCCTAGCACTCAGGAGGCAGAGGCAGGTGAATCTCTGTGAGTTCAAGGCCAGCCTGGTCTACAAAGTGAGTTACAGGGCAGCTAGGGCTGCAGAGAGAAACTCTGTCTCGAAAAACCAGAAAAACAAAACAAACAAAACAAACAAACAAACAAACAAACAAAAGGAAGACAGGGGCTTTTTTTATTTTTTTAAAGATAGGATTTCACTATTTTACTCAGGCTAGCTTCAAACTCCTGGGCTCGAGTAATCCTCCTGCCTCAGCTTTCTGAGTAGCTGGGACCAAAGGATTCATGCCTATACATCCACTAACAAAAGGACCCTTACTATTCCATTTTGTCTGATGATAAAAAGGTGATGTGCCATTGGACATATTCCCCGATATTCCCTTAGATCAGTGGTTCTCAACCTTCTTAATGTTGTGACCCTTTATTCTTGAGTAAAGTTCCTCATGTTGTGGTGACCTCCAGCTCTAAAATTATTTTCATTACTGCTTCATAACTGTAATTTTGCTACTGTTATGGATTGTAATATAAATATCTGATATGCAGGGTATCTGATAATTGACCCCTATGAAAGGGATCGAGACCCGTAGGTTGAGAACTACTTTCTTAGATCAACAGGAACATTACAGTGGGCACACTGGTAAATACAGCTGGTTGGATGTTGTGTCTGGAGCTGTGATGAGTTGTTAGGGAGAGTCTGCCTTGGCTGGGATCACTTTCCTGCAGATTAAGGTTAGAGTAGAGGCTGACTGCCCTTAGGGCTGGGCAGTTATGGTGAGAGGCCACCCAGATCTCTGGAGAGAAGAAAGGTGACTGAGGGAGGGAAAAAGGAAGAAAGATATATGGTTGACTGTACATGGAGTAGGGAACAGAGGTGGATGGGAAGGGAAGAGTACATTGAGTTCCTCATTTTCTGGTTTGATTAGACAGTAGTGTGAAGTGATAGGCATTCAGGAGAGACACTTCTAATTTGGATTCTCATCGTCCTCTGGCTGTTGCTGGGCAGTGGCATTGAGCCACAGTTCCTGGTCAGCTAGCCATGAGATCACATGGATGAACCACCCATATGGTAGTGTATTATGTGGCCAATCTATGATGCTTAGTGGGTCTCTTCGTCTGTTTTCTGCTGCTGTAAGAGGAATACCATAGACTGAGTCATGTATAAACAGTAGAGGCTGGGCAGTCTGAGGTCAGAAGGCCACATCTCCGGTGAGGGCCTTTGTGCTGTATAAGATGAAGTAGTGGGCATGTATGTGAGACAGAAACCCACCATTTTTACTAAGAACCACTCCTTCCTTTATCCATTCATGAGAGCAGAATCCTTATAGCCTAGTCTCCTCTCAAGAGCCCCACCCCAGACTACGTGTGTTTCCAGCCCTTAGGAGGAAGAAGTAGGAGGATCAGGAGTAAGGTCATCTTTGGCTGTATGAGACATTGTGTCACCTTCTGAACCCCAAAGGAAGAAAAATCAAGTTCTACCCCTTAATGCTGTCACTATGGTTATTAAATTTCAGTGTGAATTGTGAAGGAAACATTCAAACCAGATAAGTAGAGTAGGTATCTTAAATTGTGTTTGTTTTTGAAACAGTGTCTCATGTAGCCCAAGCTGGGCTTAAACTCCTGAGTATTTACTGCTTCTACCCCCAAATGATGGGGTTATAGACATGCACTTCCACATCAGGATTACATTTAAAAATAAAACATTTATTTAGTACTTAGTATGTGTGCACTTGTCATGGTGTGTGTGTGTGTGTGTGTGAAGAAGAGGACAATTTTGGGGAGTGGGTTCTTTTCACCATGTAGGTCTGGAGGATCAAACGCAGGTTATCAGACTTGGCATTCTTCACCCATGGCATTGTCTTACCAACCCCTAGGCTTACATTTTTATTTACATTTTTAATTTAAAATGAATGACTTTTCTGCAGCAAATCCCATTGTAAGCTGAGGAACCTCTGTGCATGTGTCGGGGCGGCTAACAGAAGCCCCTTCTTTCTCTATTACCTACTCCTGTGGCAACCACAGAGATCTCCAAGGCTAGCAGTATGTCCTCGTGTTTCTGTAACATTTTAGCTTATGAGTCTTTTCGACTGTTGTTGGCTTTGGTAGATGAGATGAGTAAGGGGCAGCTTCAGAACCGCCAGACGGTGATGCCAGAGATAGGACCAGTGGTCCTGTGGAATGGCTCCTTTCTCCTCTCAGGAATGGAGATTTGGTTTCTATCACGTCTGACATTATTAAACTCTTGCTTAATTTTGAGGCATCCTTACTACCAAAACACGATGCTTTTACAAGGTTCAGTGGGAGGGATTCTTTAAGATGGTGTGTGAGCAAGGATTACTGTCTCCTTTTCTCTCAAGTGTTTGTGTTGTATTCTCACAAGTGGAGTGCCCAGGTAGTGCTGAGATCTGTTTGCAAGTAAGGCAAGGTAAAATAAGTGCAGACTACAAAGTATCAGATTTTATCCACACCCCAGCTCTTTGACTTTGTTGCCTAGTCTAGTTTCTACTGCTCAGTGGGCTTTATAGTCTGTATAATTCCTACCCACTCTGCTTCTATTCTGTTTTCTTTTTAATTTTGATTATTTTTATTTTATGTGTATGGGTGTTTTTGTCTGTACATCTGTATACCATGTGTGCCTGGTGCCCTCAGAGGCCAGAAAAAAGCATTATATCTCCTGCAATTATAGTTACAAACAGGTGTTAGCCTGGGTCAAATGGGAATCAAACCTGGTTCCTCTGGAAGAGCAGCTAGTGCTCTTAACCACTGAGCCATCTCTCCATCCGCTACTCCATTTTCTTGTAACACAGCAGTTTTATTGTGGGAAAACTCACATACCATTCAGTACCTTTACAATACATAATTTAGTGGAATTTAGTGTGTTCATAAAGTTATATCCCTTTATGACTTAGGATCAACCTGTGCCTTCCTCCTGGGTCCTAGCTCCTAGATCTTAGAGCTAGCCTTTCATCTCCACTGGTTTCTCACTGATCTCATGCTCAGACAGATGTCCTTATCCTGGGACCTTGGCCAATAGATGCTTTTTCACTGATAAAATATTTAGATTTAATCAATCAGTTTCTGTAGGGATCCAGGAATCATAGACAAGGGCTACTTCAGATAGATAGATCCTTTCCTACTCACAAGGCCTGCCACCCCTTAAGGCCTTTCTTTATGAAAGTTTCAGAGGCTAGGCTGTAGGCAAGTGGTAAAGGGTATGTTCAGTATGCATAGTGACCTGGGTTTAGTCTCTAGCCCGGGATTCCAAGTCTTAGAAACTATACACAACATGTTGCTCATTTGCCTAATACTTGACTGGTAATAAATTTACTTGGGAATTGGTGACTATCCTTGAATAATCTCAGCTCTGAACAAATGATCTTGGGAGATTCTAATGGTGGATCACCTTCCAGTAAACACAGTGAGACTTGTAAACAAATAAGGAAATGGATGGTAGTATATGTTTAGTGATCGTAAGTGCTATGGAAAAAAAAAAAAGCAAGGCAGAATAAAGGGCTGGAGATTAGGGCTAGGGATGGTTGTGGAGAGCACCCATATAGAGTAAAGATTTGTAGGACATGAGGAGGTGAGCCCACAGGGACCTAGAACAAGAACCTTTCTTTTCATCTTGTTTCTCTGTGTAGCCCAGGCTGACCTCCAACTCAGCCTCCTAAATTATGGGATTATAGGTATGTACCAAGTGGGCAAGGACTTGTAGATCAGAGAAAGCAGGGAACATACAGGTTCTGAGGCAGGAGCATTGCCAGAATGCTTGAGGAATGGTAAGGAGATCGATGGGTGCCATGACAGACTTGATAGGACAGAATCTTGTGGAGGAGGCATGCCAGTGAGATGCAGCAGGCTGTATAGGCTGCAGGAGAGACTGGAGCTTGTTCAGGAGGAGACAGGATGATGTTGGAGAGGCACGAGAGGCGGGCATTGCCTGACTTACATTTTCAAAGCAGCATTTGGCTGTTATGTTCACCATGTCTGTTATAGGCCGGGGCAGAATCCAGACCATGGTGGGAATCCAGGAGAGGTGATGCTGTTGCTCGTAGTGAGAAATGGCTGGATTTGGATGTATCTTAAAAGTATAGTCATGGGCTGGACAGATGGCTCAGTGGTTAAGAGCACTGGCTGTTCTTCCAAAGGTCCTAGGTTCAATTCTCAGCAACCACATGGTGGCTTACAACCATCTGTAATGAGTTCTGCCCTGCAGGCATACATGCAGACAGAACACTATACATAATAAATAAATAAATCTTAAAAAAAAAATTAAAAAAAAAAGTATAGTCATGGTATTTGCATGTGGGTTAGGTGGAAGGTATGAAGGGCAGAAAAAAATTTGACCTCAGCACCTGGAATAATGGCAGTGTCATTTACTGAGGAAGGATGAGTGTAAGGAAATCAGAAGTTGCTATTAGGTCTAGTAGATGTGAGGTGTCTGTTAGACATCTAAGGAGAGTGCCAAGTCTAGAAGTGCAGTTAATAATTTAGTGAGTTCTTACCAAAGGTTTGGAAAGGCAGGAAAGCAAAGATTTTATTGAAAACAACTGTAATATTGGGAGAGTAAGGAAAACCAGGAAGCTAGGGTGACTTCCGTAGGGATCCCGTGCTTCAGTGGCTAGTGTGAGTTCCAGAGCAGGGTCTCCGTAAGCATAAGCTTTTGTAACCTGTTGATAAACTCCCTTTGCTGAACCCTAGTTTTCCATGTGTAAAATCAAGAGGTTGGAGTAGAACAGTGTTCTAGAAACAACCAGGAAGCTTTGACCCAGACCTATTGAGTCAGAATTGCTGTGCCTGTTTTAGTCATTTGCAGATTGTTGTTACTACTACTACTGCTGCTGCTACTACTGCTACTACTGTTTTACATGTATTACGTTTTATTTCTTTGTGTGTGTATGTGCACACATGCCATGGTACTTGTGTGGAAGGTAGGGAACAATGTATAGGAGTTGTTTCTCACCTTCCACTATAGGTGGATTTTTCTTTGGGCCACCAGCTCACAAAAAGTGACACAGAGACGTATAACTATCAAAGCTCGGCCTATAGCTTAGGCTTGTCCCTAACTAGTTCTTATAACTTAAGTTAACCCACATTTTTTTAATCTATGTTCTTTTATGTGCCTTGGTCCCTTTATCCCATACTCTGCCTTTATTCCTCTCTGACTCCATTCTGTCTCCACAAGTCCTGCCTAACCTCTTCCTGCCTAGGTAATGGCCATTCAGCTCTTTATTAAATCACAGTGACACATCTTCGCACGGTGTAAAGGAATATTCCACAACATTCCACCATGTGGGTTTCGGGGCTTGAACAGTTTTCAGGTTTGGCAGTTGGTGCCTTTACCTGCTCTGCTGTCTTGCTGGCCCTGTTTATTTTATGCTTTATAGGCAGACCACAGCAGTCTACAGTGGCACTTGGAAGTTACCAGACACCATCATTTTGGAGGTCCTCTTCTGGTCTTACATCCTGTGTAATGCCTGTGCCTGCCACAGAACAGCTGTTTCTTATCTGCTTTTCTAAGGCGGAGGCTCCTTGGGCTGTTTTTCTGTTTTTAATTGTTTGAACATCAAGTGTCTCATGGAGTGAAACATTAGCCATTCACTAGAATATGTGTGATTTTTTTGGGCCACTTGTCCTATAAGCAAGCCTCGATTATGTCCAGGAGAGTTGTGATGTGTATGGAAGGATCTGTTATCCACCTTCAGAGTCCATACTTAGTAGAAATTTATTAGCTGTGCATGAATTTGCCCAGCTGTGGTAGCCTTGTCTGTTCAAGGACTCAGAAGTCCTTAAGGCTAGTTTAATCTTTCATTTGAATCAAAGTCTGGCCACACAGTGGGGAGAAAGCCAGTCCTTAGGGCTCATAACTCCTTATTATTTTAGCTCTACCGTTCCTAGTCTGGGACTTGGTTCTGGGTCCAGAAATATGCATCCCCTCCCCCTACGTTTCCTTTGATCTAGTTGGTGATTTTGCTAACTTCCTTTGAATACCATCCATGGAAGCAGTGTCTCAATGACCAATGTCCCTTCCAGAGTCTAGGTGGAAGCTCCTGCAGGTCTTGGGAGCAGTGGTGTTTTTTTTTTTTTTTTTTTTTGTTTTAATTTATTTTAACTTTATTTTATGTGCATTGGTGTGAAGATGTGAAATCCCAGGGAACTGGAGTTACAGACAGTTGTGAGCTGCCATGTGGATGCTGGGAGTTGAACCCAGGTCTTCTGGAAGAGCAGTCAATGCTAGTAACTGCTGAGCCATTTCTCCAGCTCCTTCAGTCTGCTCTCTTATGGTACCCAGGACCATCAGCCCAGGGGTGACACTACCCACAGTGAGCTGTACCCTATTACATCAATCATGAGTCAAGAAAATGAGCCACAAGCTTTTCATACACCATTCTAGTGGGGACACTTTCTCAGTTGAGGTTCCCTTCTCTGTGCTCTAGTTTGTGTCGGGTTGTCATGAAACTAGTTAGCATATCAGACCTCCTTCTTTATGAACAGCTTGGTTTAAATTCATTATTCTAGTGTATAATGTGAGACTCTGTTTCAAAAAACAATAATGTTGTGGGTTTGGTTTTGTTTTTATTGTTCTCTAGGCTCATCGTTTCTGAGGTGTCAGTCCATAATCGATTTGCCTTGTTACTTTGGGCCTGAATGAGGAAACTTGGGGTAGAGCAACTGTAGGATCTTACGGCAGCTGTGAAACAGAGAGAGAAGGAAGGGGCTGGCTCTCCGTGTCCCCTTCAGAGGCCTGCCGCCAGTGAGCCGCCTGCCTTCTAAGTGCCCCCGCCATCTTTCCCGTGTAGTCGTGGCTGCTCACCAGCTTTCAGTGCCCCCGCCATCTTTCCCGTGTAGCCATGGCTGCTCACCAGCTTTCAGTGCACCGCTTTTTGGGAGATAGCCAAGATCCAAAGTAGAACAGATAGTCTCATGAGTTGAGATCCAGCATTCTAGGTAACTTATAAAAGCATGAAACTTGAGCCTAGGACTCGTCAGCGGGTTAACACCTTCTATCTACCTATCTATCTATCTATCTATCTATCCATCCATCTATCTATCAATCATCTATCTATCTATCTATTTTTGTGGTTATCTAGAAATAATAACAACCACGTCCACGTGCACAACTAGACCTACGGTGTACAGTCACTCAAATTCTATGGTGTTCAGTTGCTTTTTTTTTTTTTTTTCCTGAGACAGGGTTTCTCTTTATAGCCCTGGCTGTCCTGGAACTCACTCTGTTGACCAGGCTGGCCTTGAACTCAGAGATCCCTCTGCCTTTGCCTCCCGAGTGCTAGGATTAAAGTTGTGCCCACCACTGCCCAGCTTAGTGGATTTGGTTTTTAGTGTGATTTTGATATTTAAATTCTTTTTTTTATGTTGTGATAGTTTTTTAAAAAAGATTTATTTATTAATTATAAATAAATGCCTGTATGTGTTCCTGCACTCCAGAAGAGGGCACCAGATCTTATTATAGATGGTTGTGAGCCACCATGTAGTTGCTGGGAGTTGAACTCAAGACCTATCTCTGGAAGAGCAGCCAGTGCTCTTAACCTCAGAGCCATCTTTCCAGCCCTGGATTTTGATATTTAAAGTCAAGAAATTCTGCCTACTAATTTTGCCATAGGCATTTAAAATTATATATTATTTTTACCCCTCACAGAATTCTAATTGGTCAGTTGGACTTGGTGAGACCCCATTCAAAATTAAGATGTTCCTTATTCCTTACTAAAGTATTTGGTAGAATTTCCCAGACAAACTAGTAGAGCCTATAAAAACAGCGGGAGTTTATACTCACTTTTTTCTTCCATAGATCTTCCCTGAAGTGAAAACTTACCCTCACTCTGCCAGCCTTCCAGTTGTTTGCTTTTGTTATTTGAAATAGGGTCCATTGCATAGTCTGGACTGGTCTGGAGCCTGTTCTCCCTCAACCTTGCCCAGTTCTGGTTTGTTTTATTCTCCCATTGTTTCTTCCTTGGGAAAAATTGGTTCTCAGTCGGGCTCACTGAAAGCCAGTGGTCCTCATCGTTCTCCATTGCCAGTGCACCCTGAGCCATTCGGTGAACACACTAGGTCTGGATCTGGCCTGTCCAGATACTTAGGGCAGTCCTCTGCCACGAGCTATTCTTCCTGAGCCGTTGGCGTAGGCTGGTGTTTGTGATCTCTCCAGGCAAGGGTGCTAGAGCTTCCCAGCGTAGCTTGCTTCCTCAGCACATTGCCCACACCAAGGTATGCCAAAGTCACTCATCTGTATCATACCTTTTATTTTATGAGTTATTCCATTGTTCTTTTCTAACTAGCATTAATTGCCCTTAGACTTCTACCCTGATATGGTGATAACATCTGTAACCACACTCTTGGGAGTTAAGACAAGAGAATTACCATGAGTTCAAGGCCAGCTTGAACTACAGTGACCCTCTCTCAAAAATTCTCTAATAATTATCTTTGCCATTTATATCTCTTTTTCTGTAGAGATTATTGGGCTTTTCTTTCAAAAATTTTTATTTAATTTTATGTGTATATGTATGTGCCTGAATGAATGTATGTACATTATGTGATTGCAGTGTACGGGAAGCCAGGAAGCATATGATTCCCTAGAAGTGGAGTTACTGATGGTTGTGGGTTACTATGTGGTTGCTAGGAACCGACCCTAAGTCATCTACAAGAGCAGTAAGTGCTCTTAATTATTGAGCCATCTCTCCAGGCTCTATTGGCTTTACTTATGCATGTTAAATTGCTTTAACAATTTATAATTTATTATTTATTTATTATATAAATTATTATTTATAAATTTTTTACCACAACTCTGTAACACTTGGGAGTATTACTTTTTTATTTAAAGAAAAACAATTTTTTTTTTTTTCCCAGACAGGGTTCCTCTGAATATCCCTGGCTGTCCTGGAACTTGCCCTGTAGACCAGGCTGGCCTTGAACTTACAGAGCCTCTGTCTCTGAGTGCTGAGATTAAAGGCATGTGCCAACACCTCCCAGCTCAGAAAAAAAATTTAGGGGCTGGAGAGATGGCTCAGTGGTTAAGAGCACTGGCTGCTCTTCCAGAGGTCCTGAGTTCAATTCCCAGCAACCACATGGTGGCTCACAGCCATCTGTAATGAGATCTTGTGCCCTCTTCTGATAAATAAATCTTAAAGAAAGAAAAAAGAAAGAAAGAAAAAAAAATTTAAAGCAAGTTCTCATATAGCTTTCAGGCTGACCCCAGACATAATTGTTGTTGGCCTTGAACTCCTGATCATCCTGCCTCTACCTCCCAGAGTGCTGGGATTGCAGGTATATGCCACCATATCTGTCTTTGTTTCATTACTTTTTGAGATGTAGCCCAGGCTACCCTTCTCTCAGTACTTTAGCCTCAGCCTTCCCAAGAGCACCACCACTCTGTGACTAGCTCTGACGTTTTAGCAGAGATATTTCATGTCTGACCATTCTCAGCAAACCCCTTAATGTTCTGAATGGAGAACATTACACATTCTGGTCTAATAACTCCTCATCAAGCCTCTGTCCTTTTCTGGTGGAGGACACTGAGCTCCAGCACATCATTCACTGTCAACCACTGCTCCCCCTTTCAGGGCCAATCTGGTCTACTTTTCTTCAGCTTTCTTCCCCCTAGGCATTGGAAGGCAAGAGGAAACAGGGAGGGAGCTTCTGGAAAAGAGCCCTGAAGGCATCTCCTCATTGTTATGCTGCCCTGCACATCTGTTCACTTAGTATCGGGATGCTGGTGTCTGCCTGTTGTTTATGGACTCCAACACCTAGTCCATGAGACAAGTATCTGTTCTGTTTAAAACCTTAATCTCGTTCCAGTGAAACAAGTCTGCCGACCCGTGTTTAAATAATTGGTATTTTACCTCGTCATTATCCACCATAACTGTCTATCTTTCCAATGGGAGGAAGCATGCTTTTCTCATTTCTAGGAGAACTGCTAGGCAGGGAGCTATGCTTTGTTGAGGGTTTGGGGTGTTGGTGGTTGTGATGTGAGAAACCAAACTTGCAAGCCTATTGGTATCAAGGAGTGGTAAGAGAAACACTTTCATCCTGCATCTGCATAACTTGCTAGTAATCTCATCACCCTAAACCGTTTTCTTTTTCTTTTCAATCATAGCTCCAATATAAATTGTTATATTGTATATTGTTATCATAATGTGATAATACTTTGGTATTAGTCTTTTTTAAGCTAACAAGTAATTTTCTTTGTTGTTGTTTAGATTATTGACCATGTTTTTGTTGACTATACAATAGTCAAATATTTAATCATTCCCCATTCTTAGGTGTTTAGTCTAGGCCCTGAGTCTTCTATGTAAGAAAGGATTGACCTTGAACTTAGGATCCTCCGGCTTCCACCTCTGAAGTGCTAGGATTATAAGTGTTCTCCACCCACCTGGTTCACACCCCACCACACACTTTATTTGGTACTGGAATTAGACTGACAAAGTCCTTCTGTGGATGCTAGCACCCAGATGGAGGGATCCATCCCCTCAGCCTTAAAATTAACTCTAAGACTACAGACATTGATATCTCTTTGCTTGCATGATATTTTCTATTTTTATTCATTGTCTTTCTTTATTAAGAGGGCTAGGGAGGTGGCTCAGCAGTTAAGAGCACTTATTCTTGCCGAGGATCCCAGGTGATCCCAGCACCTAGCATAGTAACCCCTAGCCTTCCACAGTGGGGTGCTGTGTCCCCCATCTTACCTACACAGGTACTGGGCTCACACAGTGTGCACACATGTACGTGTGAGCATTAAAAATGTTAAAAAGAGATTTTAATAGGAGAAGCAGGAGCAGCTGGGCATAGTGGCGAACACCTTTGATTCCAGCATTTAGGAGGCAGAGGCAGGTGGATCTCTGGGAGTTAGAGGAAAGCCTGGTCTACATATTGAGTTCCAGGACAGCCAGGGATAATATAGAGGGACTCTCTCTCAAAAATCAGAAGGAGAAGAAAGCATGGAGAGAGTAGGGGGGCAGCATATATGAATATGCGTACACACACATGCTGCAAAGATCCTCAGACTCTGGGCAGTGGGTGCAGAGGACTCTAGGTACCATTTGTTCCTGATATTCGTGTGTGTGAATTGTGGGAGCCACCCAGGGGTGAACATACCAATGAAATATAGGTAGTGAGAATAGAGGTGATGGGGTCAATTGGATAGGAGGGTATCTGCCCTCTCTTCTGGTCACGTGGTCCTGGGGCCAGCCAGAAATGTCCAAGTAGTGGGGGTTAAGACTTCACAGGTAAGCTTGTTACTACATATAAGCTTCTCTTTTTAGCCTCCCCTACATTTCAGCAGGCTAGAAACCTCTTAGGCTGAAACTCAGGTATGTGACTTCCTACTATAAAAGGTGGGGTTCTGCAGGGGCAGGCCAGTTGCATGTATGTATTAGTGTGATGAATATTCAGTACAGATGATGTAGGACAGTTCAGAGAAGCCCTGGTGGTCATTGATTCTCTTCTTTGTTTCTCTTATAGCTCTTGTCAGCATCCAGCCATGGGGGACATGAAAACTCCAGATTTTGATGACCTTCTGGCTGCCTTTGACATCCCAGATCCCACAAGTCTTGATGCCAAGGAGGCCATCCAGACCCCCAGTGAGGAGAATGAGAGTCCTCTGAAGTCCTCAGGCATGTGTATGGATGAGAGCGTGTCCTTGTCTCACTCAGGGTCCGCCCCAGATGTACCGGCCGTGAGTGTCATTGTCAAGAACACCAGCCGCCAGGAGTCCTTTGAAGCGGACAAAGACCACATTGCTCCCAGTCTCCTACACAACGGATTTCGGGGTTCAGACCTGCCTCCAGACTCCCACCATTGTGGGAAGTTTGATTCTACTTTCATAAATGGAGACAGTATTAGGAGTTTTACCGGCAAGCTAGAGCCTTCCAAGTCGGAGCCATTACCCACCTTCAACCAGTTCAGCCCCATCTCTAGCCCAGAACCTGAGGATCCTGTCAAAGATAACGGGTTTGGGGTGAAGTCCAAGCACTCTGATAGTTATTTCCCACCTCCTCCTGGGTGTGGGGCTGTGGGGGGCCCAGTCTTGGAAGCTCTGGGTAAGTTCCCAGTCCCAGAGCTACACATGTTTGATCACTTCTGTAAGAAAGAGCCCAAACCAGAGCCTTTGCCTTTAGAGAGCCCCCAGGAGCAGGAACGGGGTGGGCAGAAGGTGTCGGAGCCTCACAAAGATCTGGATTCCAGTCGGTTCTTTGGGGAATCTTTGGAATTCAATAGTCACTCTAGCAACAGTGTTGGAGAGCCCAAAAAGCTTGCTCCAGAGCTCAGTGCTTGCTCCTCTGTGCCCCCTAGGCAGCGTCTGAAGCCAGCCCACTCCAAACTGTCCTCTTGTGTTGCAGCCTTGGTGGCCCTACAGGCCAAAAGGGTGGCCAGTGTCACCAAGGAGGATCAGCCTGGTCACACAAAGGATTCCTCAGGGCCCACTAAAGAGGGTTCTAAAGGTAGCCCCAAAATGCCCAAGTCACCAAAGAGTCCCCGGAGCCCTCTGGAGGCCACTAGAAAAAGTATCAAGCCATCAGACAGCCCTCGGAGCATCTGCAGTGACAGTAGCAGCAAAGGGTCCCCTTCTGTGGCTGCCAGCTCCCCACCAGCAATTCCCAAAGTCAGAATCAAAACAATTAAGACATCATCAGGGGAAATCAAACGGACTGTTACAAGGATCTTGCCAGACCCCGATGATCCAAGTAAGTCCCCTGTTGAGTCACCTGTAGGGAGCACCATTGCTGAAGCCCCAAGTGAGATGCCAGGGGATGAGGGCACAGCCCTGCCTGTGGAAGAGCACTTTTCTGAGGCAGGCATAAATTCAGGGAGCCCCCAGGGTGACAGAAAAGGGGATGAGAGCATGATAAAGGCCAGTGACTCGTCATCTCCCTGCCGCATCTCTGGGCCCCGGGTCCCAAAAGGAGCTGCCCTGAACTCACAGACGAGTAAGAAGCAACAGAGCACAGCACTTCAGGCATCAACCCTGGCCCCTGCCAGTCTGTTGCCCAAAGCTGTGCACTTGGCCAACTTGAACCTGGTCCCCCACAGTGTTGCCGCGTCTGTGACTGCCAAGTCCTCAGCACAGAGACGGAGCCAGCCTCAGGTCACACAAATGACAGTTCCCCTGGTCCATCAGGTGAAAAAGGCCGCCCCTCTAATCGTGGAGGTCTTCAACAAGGTCCTCCACAGCTCTAACCCTGTGCCCCTCTATGCGCCAAATCTCAGCCCACCTGTAGACAGCAGAATCCATGTGCCGGCCAGTGGGTACTGCTGCCTGGAGTGTGGAGACGCGTTTGCCTTAGAGAAGAGCCTGAGCCAGCACTACAGCCGGCGGAGTGTGCACATTGAGGTGCTGTGCACACTCTGCTCCAAGACACTGCTCTTCTACAACAAGTGCAGCCTGCTTCGGCACGCCCGTGACCACAAGAGCAAAGGGCTTGTCATGCAGTGTTCTCAGCTGCTTGTGAAGCCCATCTCTGCGGACCAGATGTTTGTCACAGCTCCTGTGAACTCCACGGCACCAGCAACCCCAGCCGCTTCTTCCTCCCCTAAACCCAACCCCACTTCAGGCAATGCCAGCCCTGCAATGCCAGCCTTGCCACTTTACCCAGACCCAGTGAGGCTCATCCGGTATGGAACCAAATGTCCTGAGTGTCACAAGCAGATGCGAGACTATATGGTCCTAGCTGCACATTTCCAGAGGACAACAGAGGAAACGGAGGGACTGGTAAGTAGACCGTCACTGTGTCGGGTGTTGGGCCTCAGGCCCATACAGGTTCATGATGGGAACTGGAGAAAGCCCGTTAATGTGAGTCTTAGAGGAGGCCGTCTGGCTTCATAGTTAGTGTCTCACCTGATTATATAGTGCTTGGTTTTTATTTGGAAAGATACCCTATCCAATCTGTGAGGAAAGCCTGAAAACCTAGCAAGTTTAGCTAGGGGTGGTGGTATATGTTTATAATTCCAGCACTAAGGCTAAGGCAGGAAGATCAGTTTGAGGCCAGTCTGGGTTATAGCAAGACTCTGTCTCAACAAATAAAAACAAAACAGTATCTTTATGGATATGTCCCATGTTCCACTCCCACTCAGACTGGCAGTTGTTTGGTCCAAATTCAGGCCTCTGAGGGCTTGGTGTGCGTGGTCTCTTTCTGGCCTCTAGCAGAAACCGTGGCAGCATGGTTTTGGCGTGTGTCCAAACAACCTGGGGTTGGGGATAGGTGAATTACTGCCGTATCCCTTAGTCTGTTTTCTAAGAACTATGTCTTTAAGTCATTCCATCCCCAGTAGACAGCTGTTGAGCAGAGCCTCTTTGGAGACAGGACAGAGGCAAGGCTGAGGTGAAAGAAGGCGAGTGGGTAGGCACGGAGGCCTCATGCAGAGTCTCCATCTTTCAGCCATGTTCTCCCAGCTCTAGAAAGGAGTTCAGCTTTTCTGCTTGTTCTGATTCCTGCTTAGAGTTGGTGAGGTATGTGGTTTGTTTTGAAAGGCACTTGGTGCTGTACCCTTTAGTGACCTTGGTATTGGAAGCAGATTCTATCAAGAAGACAGCTTTAAGTTGTGTTTGTACATAGTTGTAATCCCAGCATGTTGGGCTGGAGGCAAGAGGGCTATGTAGTAAGACTATCTTTAAAAAAAAGAAAGGCCTCCAGATTGGACTGTATATGTGTATCTGTGTATGTGTGTGTGTCTTTATGTGTCTGTGTATCTGTGTGTGTGTCTGTGTGTCTGTCTATATGTACATGTGCAAACATGTGCGTGCATGTAGACTACAAAGAACATAAGGTTTTTCTTATTTCCTTGAGACAGGGTCTTTTTTAATTGGAAACTCACCATTTTGCTTAGGTTAGCTGGCCAGCAAGCTTCTAGGATCTGCCTGTTTCTACCCCTCAACACTGGGGTCACATTCATGCACAGCTATACACAGCATGTTTACATGGATACTGTCTAACTCAGGCCTGTAGGCTTGCACAGCATTTTTACATGGATACTGTCTAACTCAAGCCTGTATACACAGCATTTTTACATGGATACTGTCTAACTCAGACCCATATACACAGCATTTTTACATGGATACTGTCTAACTCAGGCCCGTATACACAGCATTTTTACATGGATACTGTCTAACTCAGGCCCGTATACACAGCATTTTTACATGGATACTGTCTAACTCAGACCTGTATACACAGCATTTTTACATGGATACTGTCTAACTCAGGCCTGTATACACAGCATTTTTACATGGATACTGTCTAACTCAGGCCCTACCTAGGCTTGTACAGCAGGTACTCTTACCATGGAGCCAGCTCTTCCATCCTTAGGACCCCTTTCATGATAAACCTCTTTACTATGCTTCCGTTAGCCGGGGTGTATTAGTTTGCTTTTTATTGCATAATAAAAACTATAATCACTGGCTAGAGAGATGGCTCAGTGATTAAGAGCATTGGTTGCTCTTGTAGAGGACCCAGGTTTGTTACCTGGCACCTACATGTTGGCCCACAAACACCCATAACTTCAATTTCTGGGAATTTGATACACTCCTCTGACCTCTGGAGGCACCATGAGTGCACATTGTACACACACATATATGTACATGCAGGCAGAATACTCATACTTATAAAAATGAAATAAATAAACCTTTTTTTTTTTTTTAAGGCCAGGTGATAGTAGTAGGCAGTAGTCTGCACCTAAGCCTCAGCTCTGTCTGACAGACTATTGAGATTAAAACACGGTTAAGACCCTAGTTGGATAACTGACATCAGAGGGTCTAATTCATAGAGATGGGAGGCAGGGGCACAGTGTTACGTGGTTGTGTCAGTTAAATTGGCCTGTAAGGTCCGGAGAGGGTGTCTGAAGGGGTTCTGGCTGTGGGGAACAGAGGTCAGAGCTATGCAGAGATGGTAAGGTGTGGTTGGCCATGTGCTGGGTAGTGGCAGGAGTTGAGCTTCTGCAGAAGACTTGGTGTCTGAAGTGGCCAGGGAGTACCATAGGGTCACCATCTCAGTCAGTGTCCTGTTGCCGTAAAGAGACACCATGACTACGGCAACAGCAACTTTTTTGTTTTTTCCCCTGAGACAGGGTTTCTCTATGTTGTTTTGGAGCCTGTCCTGGATCTCGGTCTGTAGTCCAGGCTGGCCTCGAACTCACAGAGATCTGCCTGCCTCTGCCTCCCGAGTGCTGGGATTAAAGGCGTGCGCCACCATCATCCACTGGCAACTCTTATAAAAGAAAGCATTTAACTGAGGCTTGCTTATAGTTTCAGAGGTTTAGTCCATTGTCATGGTAGGAGCATGGTGGCACCCAGGCAGACATGGTGTTGGAGAAGTAGCTGAGAGTTCTATATCCAGATCAGCAGGTAGCAGGAAGAGAGAGAGCCACTGGGCCTGGCCTGGGCTTTTGAAAACCCCAAAGCCCACCCCCAGTGACACACTTCCTTCAGTAAGGCAGCATCTACTCCAACAAGGCCACACCTCCCAGTCCCTCTCAAGTAGTGCCACTCCCTGATGATCAAGCATTCAAATCTGTGAGCCCATGAGGGCTGTTCCTGCTCAAACCACCACAGTCATGTGTAGCCGCTCATCCTCACCTTCTCTGTGCCATTTTTCTTGTGATAAGTCAGATGGAGTGTGGTCAGCATCCTCTCTAGGGGCTTTTGTGTTCTTGTTTGTCCTAGCGTATTTAAGCTGGGCCAGGATTCTTATTTCTGAGTTTGGTTCTTGAAGGTCTTTGGTCGTGAAGGTCTTGTGCCTAAGTCTATGATGTTTTCCACATTGCTTTTTTACCCAAATTCTAAAGTCTTGTGTAGGTAGAAATCAGAGCATAGAATCAGGGCTGGCACCAATCTCATACTGCATTCTCCCTGGGTCACTCTGTTGTGGTGGGAGCTACATAAAAGCACAATCCAAACATGTTTGAAGAGACTGCGCTGGAAGGCTGTTAGGCTTCTCTTAGCTAGCCTAGCTTGAATCCTTCATTGTATCTCCTATTGCTAAATGTGGCTTCCATGTAGGAAGATTTGAGATCAGGAGTTCACCTTGATGGCCCCTGGGCTTGGGTTCCCATGACAGTACCAGTATCAGGCCACATAGCCAGGGCAAAGGCTATTCAGATGAGGTGGGGTGCAGCTCCTTACCAAAGCAGGAACAGCATGCTTGGATCTCTGTCCTCCTCCTGGAAGTCTGCACCTGAAGCAACGCCGCCTCCCTCTGTATTGACTAAGGGCTGGGGGATGGGTGGAGCGCGTTTCATCCTTTCCCTTGTGTTCCAGCCTTTTAATTAGGACAGAATGTCAGCAGAGAGGGCCTATATCATCATTGTTATTTTCTTCTCATCCTCCTTGTGTTTTTGAGACAGAGCCTCTCTGCATAGCTCTGGCTGTCCTGGAACTCTAAAATAGACCAGGCTGGCCTTGAACTTAGAGATCCACCTGCCTCTGCCTCCTGAGTGCTGGAATTAAAGGCGTGCGCCACTGTGCCTGGTTGAGTGTATCTTCTTATTCTTAAGTTTTTGTTTAACTATGCTGTTGTCACACCTAGTAAAATTAATAATGTTTTTAAATATTACTCAGCACAAACCTACAGTCAAGCTTTCCTAATTACATTAAAAAGTCTCACAGTAGGCTTTTTATTTTTGTTATTTATCTATCTATTTTGAAGCAATGTCTCATGTAGCTCTCTCAGGCTAGCCCCTAATTCACTCTATAGCCAAGGCTGGCCCTGAATTCCTGATCTTCCTGTTTCTACCTCCCAAGCGCTAGGAATACAGATATGTCCCACCATTTCTAGCTTTTTAACAAACATCTGGGTTACCCTAAGTAACCCAGGCTGGCCTCGAACTTATGACTCTCCAGCCAAGTGCTAAGGTCACAGATGTGTGCCGCCATGTTTGCCTTGTTTGTTTGTTTGTATTGATAGTGTAGGACCTCAGGCATGCAAGGCCAGCTTTCTCCCTCTGAGCTGTATCCCTGGCCACACACGAAGCCCATGTTACACTGGTCTGTTTTCTTTCTTTCCTTGTTATTGTTTTGATTTTGGTTCTGTTGGAACGGTATCACTCAGCATGTAACCTCAGCTGTGCTGGAATTTGTAGCAGTCCTTCCACCTCAGCCTCCCAAGTTCTGGGGTTCTGGGCATTAACTGCCTGGCTGGTGTCCGTGGGTGATTGTCCGTGGGTGACAGCCCGCTTCCCACTCCACCCCACCCGTGTGGGTGACAGCACGTCTCCCACTCCACCCCACCCGTGTGTGTGACAGTCCACTTCCCACTCCACCCCACCCGTGTGGGTGACAGTCCACTTCCCACTCCACCCCACCCGTGTGGGTGACAGCCCGCTTCCCACCCCACCCCACCCGTGTGGGTGACAGCCCGCTTCCCACTCCACCCCACCCGTGTGGGTGACAGTCCACTTCCCACTCCACCCCACCCGTGTGGGTGACAGTCCGCTTCCCACTCCACCCCACCCGTGTGGGTGACAGCCCGCTTCCCACTCCACCCCACCCGTGTGGGTGACAGCCCGCTTCCCACTCCACCCCACCCGTGTGGGTGACAGTCCGCTTCCCACTCCACCCCACCCGTGTGGGTGACAGCACGTCTCCCACTCCACCCCACCCGTGTGGGTGACAGCACGTCTCCCACTCCACCCCACCCGTGTGGGTGACAGCCCGCTTCCCACTCCACCCCACCCGTGTGGGTGACAGTCCACTTCCCACTCCACCCCACCCGTGTGGGTGACAGCCCGCTTCCCACTCCACCCCACCCGTGTGGGTGACAGCACGTCTCCCACTCCATCCCCACCCGTGTGGGTGACAGCCCGCTTCCCACTCCACCCCACCCGTGACATTTGCTTTCTGTTGTTTTCCTAGACGTGCCAGGTGTGCCAGATGCTGCTGCCAAACCAGTGCAGTTTCTGTGCACACCAGCGGATTCACGCACACAAGTCCCCCTACTGCTGCCCAGAGTGTGGTGTCCTCTGTCGCTCTGCCTACTTCCAGACTCATGTGAAAGAGAATTGCCTGCACTATGCCCGAAAAGTGGGCTACAGGTGGGTGCTCCCCAGCTCACTGCCCTGGCATTGCCCGACGGCAAATCCTTTTTCCAGGCTGAAGTTTGGTTTTGAGAACCCAGTGTGTGTGTGTATGTGTTTGGGGGGCGGTGCTGGTGAGATGGTTCAGTGTTACTGTGAGTCTAATGACCCACGTTTGATACACTTTACCAACGTGACAGAAGGAGAGAAACACCTCCTGTGGGTTGCCCTCTGACCGCTACACCTATGCCATCACACACACACACACACACACACACACACACACACACACACACAGTAAATTAAAATAAGTAAATACAGTTATTGTTGTTTTTTTTTAAGAGCCCAATAGGAGAATGAGAAGATGGCTTACTGGATAAAGCATTTGCCACCCGAGTGTGACAACCTGAGTTCAAATTCCTAGAACCTCTGTAAAACAGGGCATAGTAGCATGTGTTTGCAGTTCCAATCAATGCTTTTATGGTGAAATGGGTAGAGATGGGAGAAAGTCTGGAAACTTGCAACGAGATAGCGTGGTATACACAAGAGTGAGCAACAGAGACCCTGTCTCAAGGTAGGAGACAGGGACTGACACCTGAGTGTTCTCCAACCTCCCCAGTCATGCTTTCTCATGCCCACACAGTGCTACATGAACACTTTCATACGATGCACACAGCACACATGACACACATCACAATGCCAAATAGGAAGGCCTGGATTTGATCCCTAACACAATATAAAAAGACTGGGCATGATAGCACATGCCTGTTATCCCAGTACTTATGAGGTGGAGACAGGAAGATCAGGAGTTCAAGGCTAGCCTGGGCTATCTGAGACCCTGCTTCTAAAAACAAACAAAAGCAATGTTGGGTGGTGGGTGGATAGACATTTTATTTTATAGAGTAAAGGAAGGAGGAGAGAAAATGAGTTTTTTAAAAGTTAAATATTAAACCAAGTGGGGTGGCACATCCTTGTAATTCTGGAATTTGGGAGGTAGAGGCAGTGGGTCCCCAGGGCAAGCATCCTAGCTAGAGCAGCGGAATTGGCATATTCTGGATTCAGGGAAAGACCCTGCCTCAATAAAGTGAAGAATGGTAGAGGAAGATACCAATATCAACCTCAGGTCACTACACACAACTGTATATATGTGTCTGCCCACACCGGTGAGAATGTATACGCATACCAACTACTACACACAACTGTATATATGTGTCTGCCCACACAGGTGAGAATGTATACGCATACCACCTACTACACACAACTGTATATATGTGTCTGCCCACACAGGTGAGTATGTATACACATACCACCTACATATATAAAAATTAAGTTAAAAAAACCCTCAAAACACAAAAATCAAATTAAATATTAGAAAAAATAGCCTTGAAGGGGAAGAGTATGTTTAGTTCTTTGTCAATTTGTCCAACTCCCTCCTTGTTTTTGTTTTTTTCTTTATTTCCTTTTGCCTTTCTTATTCTGTAGGTCTGGCTGACCTACAATTGTATCCCTCTTTCCTTTGCTTCCTGAGTATGTGTGCACATACTTATACTCACATGCATACACACACACACACACACACACACACACACACACACGTAACATGTATACTATGTACATGTGCAACCGCACGTGGCATTTTCTCCTTTTTTGGAGACAAGGTCTCTGTATGTAGTCCATGTTGGCCTAGACCTCTGTATGTTACTCAGGCTAGCTTCAGATTCACAGCCACCTTGCCTTAGCCTCCCAAATGCTGGGGCTATAAGTGGCACTGTCATGCTCAGATTGTCAGTTTGGTTTTTAAAAGTATATGTATTTACTGGAGCATTGGAGGCACATGCTTATAATCTCAGATCTCAGAGATGGCTCAGTGGTTAAGAGCACTTACTGCTGAATTCTGTTCCCTGTATTCACATCACAACTGCCTATAACTTCAGCTACAGGGATTCAGTGCCACCTTTTGGCTTCTGTGGGCATGCATACATGAGGCATACACATAGATGCACATCCATGCACATAAGCAAAAAAAAAAAAAAAAAAAAAAACCTTAAAAGGGTCTTAAAAGGGGGATTCAAGGTTAGCCTGGGCTACATTATGAGACTGTTTCAAAATTCTCTCTCTCTCTCTCTCTCTCTCTCTCTCTCTCTCTCTCTCTCTATATATATATATATATATATATATATATATATATATATATCTCTATCACACACACACACACACACACACACAATTATAACTCAGAGTGGAACAATCAGGAGAGTCTCTGAAATGGGAGTGTCCAGGTTACTGTTGTACTGCTGTGATAAAGAAACAGTAGGACAAGGTAACCTACAGAAGACACATTTGATGGAGGCTGGCTTACAGTTTCAGGGGTGAGCCATCATGGTAGGAGTGTGGTGGCAGGCAGGCAGTAGTGAGAGCTCACAGCTGATCTGCAAATTGCCAGCCAAAAAAGAGACTGGACCTGGCATGGGCTTTTAAAACCTCAAAGCCCACCCCTATCTAACAAGGCCACACCCACTCCAACAAGGCCACACCTCCTAATCCTTCCCAAACAGTTCTACTAACTGGAGACCAAGCATTCAAACATGAGCCATTCTCATTCAAACACCACAGGAACATTAGGAGGCTTTCAAGCAGAAGGGTGAGGGAGAGGGTTTATGGCAAGGTAGAGAGGGAGACTAGCAAACACAAAAGGGATTACCAGGGTAATGAGTGGTTGTGTGGAAAGGTTTGTGAATATGACCTGAGGGAATGGTAAGAAATGAGCTGGGGAGGTGGCAGGGCCAAGCCAGGCAGCATCTTATGTTCATTGTCAAACTTGTGGACTTTAGCCAGGATAGTGAAGAGCTGCAGAAAGGTTTGCATCAAGTGTGTGGTCTGGCTCATTAGAATTTTAGATAAAAAATAATATTCATTCTTTGTTTGTGAGAGTACATGCCAGTGTGCTTGTGGAGATCAGTGAACAACTTGCAGGTATCAGTTTGCTCCTACTATGTGGGTACTGGGGACTGAGTCTTGGCCCTCTGTGAGAGATGGCTGAGCAGGTAAGAGCATATGCTGCTCTTGCAGAGGATCTGGGCTTAGTTCCCAGCATCCATACTGAACAGCTCACAGCCACCTATAACTTGAGCTCCAGGAGATCTGACTGCCTCTTTTGGCCTCTATAGACATTGAACTCACATGCATAAACCCATACACAGACCCACACCCAGAATTAAAAATAAAATCCCTTTACCTATCTCTGTCTATATCTGTCTGTCTGTCTATCTATCTATCTATCTATCTATCTATCTATCTATCTATCTATCTATTTAGTTTTTTCATCCTGGAACTTACTCTGTAGACCAGGCTGGCCTCGAACTCACAGAGATCCGCCTGCCTCTGCCTCCCAAAAGCTGAGATTAAAGGCGTGCTCTACTAACACCTGGCTTATAAAATCCTTTTTCTAAAGCAAAACAAAATAAAAGCTCCCAATACCTTTTAAACTGACTTAAGTTTATACAGCTAATTCTAAGAGCAAATCTAATCTAATAGCAATTCATTCAACACCAAAATATTTAGAGGGTGTGTCTTTTTCTTTCCTCTTGTTTTGTTGTTGTGGTTTTGAGACAGGGTCTCATTGTATGGCCCTGGCTGGAACTATGTAGACCAAGCTGACCTTGAATTCATAGAGATCTGCCTCCATCTGCCTCTGACTCCTAAGTGCTGGGACTAAAGGCATGTGCAACCATACCCAGCACCAAGAGACTTATATTCTAATCTTTCTCTCCTAAATTCTAGGGATTGGACCCAGGGCTTCAAGTGCTAGGCAAGTGCTCTGCCACAGAGATGCTTCTCCGTCTCTGTCTTTTGACTCTTTAGTTCTAGAAATTCCCAGTTACACAGATTGGTCACTGCTTCAAACTGCGCATTCCTCCTGCCTCTAGGTTCTTAGCACTAAGATCCAGGCATGCACCATCACACCTGGTAAACTTTTCATTTTAATTAAATATTTATTTTACTTCTTTAAGAATAAAAAGATAGGGCTGGAGAGATGGCTCAGCGGTTTAGAGCACTGGCTGCTCTTCTGGAAGTCCTGAGTTCAATTCCCAGCAACCACATGGTGACTTACAACTATCTGTAATGAGATCTGGTGCCCTCTTCTGGTGTGCAGGCATACATAATAAACAGGCAAATCTTTAAAAAATAATAAAAAAAAAAGAGAATGTGTTAAAAGCAATTAAGTTATCAAGACTTTTTATAATGAATGCCATATAAAACATTGTTCTGAGAAGAGTGACATTAAAATGTTGAAGGGACTAGGGTTGAACTCAGAAGACACATGCCAATAAAGGGTTATTTAAGGCCAGGTGGTATTGGTGAAATTATTAAGGCCACTCCACATAGTTAAAAGGGAGGTTTATTTTGTGGGGCAACTTACAAGTGAAGGGATAGGTAGGTTGCAGTCCGGCGGTGTTCTCTGGAGAACTCTGCTCAGTCTACCTCCAGCGTCCAGGGTCCAGGAACCAAGAGAGGCAGTGCATCTGGATCTTGGGTCTTCAGGGTCCTCTCTCGGCTCTGCCTTGTAGGCGTGACAGTTACTGAAGCCTCAATGGGGGTTGGAACTTCCAGATCAATGCTGAAATGGCTACCCACTACAGGGTGGTAGTGGCACACACTTTTAATCCCAGCCCTCGGGAGGCAGAGGCAGGTGGGTCTCTGTGAGTTTGAGCCAGAACTCACAGCCAGCCTGGTCTACACAGTGAGTTACAGGACAGCCAGGGTACACAGAGAAACCCTGTCTTGAGGGGAAAAAAGTGTGTGTGTATGGGGGAGATACTTAAGTTCCTCAACTATAATCTTTTTACAAAAAGATTTATTTTTACATATGTTTCTGTATATGTGTCTATCTATGTATGCCAGCTATGTGCAGATTCCAGAAGAGAACATCAAATTCCTTGGGGCTAGAGTTACAGTGGTTGGGAGCTGCCTTGGGTACTGATGTGAGTGCTAGGAACTGATTGGACTTGAGATCTCTGGAAAAGCAGCAAGTGCTCTTGACCGCTGAGCCATTTCTCAAACCCTTTTGTTAGTTATTGATTTGTTTGTTTGTTTTCAAGGCAGGGTCTCTCTATGTAGCTCTGGCTGTCCTGGAACTTACTCTGTAGACCAGGCCGGCCTAGAACTCACAGAGATCTGCCTGCCTCTGCCTCCCAAGTATTGGGACTAAAGGCGTGCACCACTATGCCAGCAGTTTCTGTTAATTTTGAAACAGGGTTTCCCTATGTAGCTCAAATTGGACTGTAGCTCACAATGTGACCCACGCTGGCTTCAGATTCATGGCAATCTGCCTGCCTTGGCTTCCTGTGTGCCAGGATTGCAGGAGTGAGCCTCACACCTCTTGCTTCTTTCTTTTGATTGAACGCATAGGAGTAACTAGGAATACCAAATCCAAATTTTGTGGTGAGCTTTTTGAGGTACTGGCAGACTGTATTCCACAGCTGCTGTACCATTTTAAAATTCCTACCAGCAGGGTATGAAGTTTTTATCCTTTTGTCTTTGCCAACATTTGTTACTCAGTCCCTTGTTAGATGTATGAATTGCAGATATTTCTCCCCATTCTCGCAGTGTTAATGCTATTCACTAATTTCTAAAAGGATAACTGTTCCATTTTACTGAATGCTACTACAGAGTTTTACAATATTTGTATTTTGTATTCTTTCTGTTTTTCTGTTTTAGGACAATGCTAAAAAGCTTGTACATTGTGTGTGTGTGTGTGTTATATAATTTGTATGCATTTTCTGTAAAATATATGTATAATTTATATGTTTTAGGAAGTTAGTTTTGATTAATTTTATTTTCTTTTGACAATTTCATATGTGTATATAATGTATTTTGATTAATTCCTCCTTTTTTCTATCAGCCTCTAAAACTCCATCCCTACCAGTCTCTTTTCCAGAGTCACATGACTTAGTTTCATTCTATGACCTATTTAGTTTAACCAGGGTCATCTTTGTGAGCATTGAAGTAGAGCTGTCCATTGATCGTGGTGGAATCACCAAACCCCCTCCCTGAATTTTTCAATAGCTGACCTAGAACTCACTCTGTAGACCGGGCTGGCCTCAAACTCAGAGATCCTATTGCCTCTGCCTCCCATGTGCTAGGATAAAAGGTGTGCGCCACCATTGCTGGCCTGAGGAGCCCATTCTTATGCAGACCCAGCTACCAATGCCTGATGCTATGAGTTCCTGATGGCAGTGGCTGTGTCTTGTTCAGAAGATGGCATTCCACAGCCCCTTTTCCTATCTTTTGTCTCTTAGATTCTCTTTTTAAATTTGGTTTACTATTTTTAAATTAACTTTATTTATTATGAGTGTTTGCCTGCATGTATGTCTATGAACCATATGCATACCTGGTATATACAGAGACCCGGAGAGGGTGTCAGATCCCCTGGAACTAGAGTCACAGATGGTTGTGAGCCACCATGTGGTACTAGGAATCAAACCCAGTCCTCTGGAAGAGCGGCCCGTGCTTCAGGCTGCTGAGCCAGCTCTGGCTGCCTCATATTCTTTCTGCCCTCCTTCCCACAGATGTTTTTAAAACTTAATCTTAGATGTTTTTAAAACTTAATCTATCCTTTTTCAGATGATTTTGGAATGTGGCCAAGGATGTTATAAAAAAGCACAGTTATACTATTTATTGTTTTCTTATTGCTGATAATGGACAAAGTTAAATATTATACACTTATTTTAAAACTTCACATGTTTCACAGCATATAATTATAAAATTGTCTTTCATTTTTAAAGTGTGGTTATGAGTTGGAAGTACTTGTGTATGCTGGAAGTTGATTTTACTGTGTGTGTGTGTGTGTGTGTGTGTGTGTGTGTGTGTGTGTGTGTAGGTCTGTGGACAACTTATGGGAGTTGGTAGTTTCCTCCTGCCTCTTGGATTCTGAGGATTGAACTCGGGCCGTCAAGTCTGGCAGTAAGAACCTGTGCATGCCTAACCATCGTGCTGGCCTGGAACTGAACTTGAGTCAGTACTGAACTGTTCTCCTTCTTCTCCACTCCTATCAGCTTCTCTCAGGAAGTCTCCACTTTGCAGGATGGCCAGTTTGGAGAGGACTTAGGATTGTCCTTCCTTCTCTGCCCGACATGACCTTGGGCACAAGGAGTTGTTGCATTTGTGCAGATAGCAAGCAGCAAGTACAGTATTAGGATGTATGTGCAGAGGCTGCAGCCTGTGGGCTGGCATGAGGGAGACGGGCCCTGAGGTGGCCTTTTTCTTGCCTTCCATCCTCTTGGCGCATTACCCTGGGTCTAACCCTCTTCCACCTTTGCTGTCCAGGTGCATCCACTGTGGTGTCATCCACCTGACTTTGGCCTTGCTGAAAAGCCACATCCAGGAGCGACACTGCCAGGTTTTTCACAAGTGTGCATTCTGCCCCATGGCCTTCAAGACTGCCAGTAGTACAATGGACCACAGCACCGCCCAGCACCCCACCCAGCCCCACAGACCCTCCCAGTGAGTGCAGCTGCAGGACCTGCAGGTCCTGTGGGGCAGAGAGGGTGGTCTGGATGCTGTACGGGAGGTGTAAGGATGGGCTAGGGGACTAAGGCTCTATGGAGAGATTATGTGGAGTCTCCTGAGGACATCCCAAGGCAGGAAAAGATGCGCACTGGCTCAGGCTAGTGTGTCCCCAAACTTCACCCTGGTTCAGAGAGAGCAGAGACAAGGGCGAGGGGCTGTTTGATCCTGCCAGAAGAGCCCTGGTTACCTCACACCTCCGGGGCTTGTTTTGTCAGGCTAATTTATAAGTGCTCCTGTGAAATGGTCTTCAATAAGAAGAGGCACATTCAACAGCATTTTTACCAGAATGTCAGCAAGACACAGGCGGGTGTCTTCAAGTGCCCTGAGTGCCCGCTCCTGTTTCTGCAGAAGCCAGAATTAATGCAGCACGTCAAGGTGAGGTGCCCTAGGAGAGAAGCTTCGGAAGAAGTGATGTGCCGTGGGCCAGGGGTGTGACTCTGTGCATCTTTCCATCCCCAGAGTACCCACGGGGTTCCCCGGAACGTGGATGAGCTGTCCAGCCTCCAGTCTTCAGCGGACACATCCTCTAGCCGCCCTGCTTCTCGGGCTCCCACTGAGCCCCCAGCCACAAGTGTAGCTGCTAGAGGCAGCTCCCTGACGTCAGGCCGTTGGGGCCGGCCGGAAGCCCAGCGCAGGGCTGAAGCCAGGCCCCGGATGAGGAGCACTGGCTGGACCTGCCAGGAGTGCCAGGAATGGGTTCCTGATCGAGAGAGCTACGTGTCCCACATGAAAAAGAGCCACGGTCGGGTGAGTGCAGCCACGTGTCACAGTGCGGCACTGTGAGGCAAGGATGCTCCTCTGTGGCTAGCCTCTGCAGGTTCCTGGTACTTTGGGCAGGGTTTGTACTATAGGTCTTAAGGTCTTGGGGCTATCCTCCTTTCTGGCCATATCACTGCAACTTAGAAAGAGGACCCAGAACTTCGGATTCTGATGCTTTGGGACTTGTTTCCTCTTCCCGCAGACACTGAAGCGGTACCCCTGCCGGCAGTGTGAACAGTCCTTCCATACCCCCAGCAGCCTGCGCAAACACATACGCAACAACCATGACACAGTCAAGAAGGTCTACACTTGTGGGTGAGTCTGGAAGGGGAGAGGAAGTCCTGAAATTCAGAAGGCTCTGCCTGGGGCGCCACTGGGGCTCTTCTGTCTGTGAGATGGGGTGCCAGCAGGAAAACACCAGCTAAATTAGGAATCTGGCAAGTCAGGTGGAGCGGTTATCTAAATTGTTCTATTATTAATAAAAACTCAGGAATCAGATATTAGGGTAAAAAAGAAAGCAGCAGAGGAACAACCAGTGGACCCTGTCTCCACAATTCCCAGATCAAAAAGGCCCACAAATCTTTTTAAGTCCTTCCTTATCCCTTCCTGTGCCTATCTATCATATCCTGGGTCCTCCAAAATCTCTATGACTAATTCCCATCAACTAGTCAGTTGACTCTGCCCCCTGATTCAAGGTTAACTTTATTAGTCTCGCAATGTCCCCGTGATCAAAACATCCCATAATAGTCAGGAACCAGCTTCCAGGGCCTGGCAGTTCTTGACCCTTTCCTTTCTCACTCTTTAGCCTTGAATTTTCTCAGTGGGGCCTAATATTTGAGAGTAGAGATGGTGATGTGACAGATGTGTTCTGGCCTTTCTGACTGACCCCTGGCCTAGCACTAGGCCCTCTGGATGGCATTGGGATGAAGGCTTAGTGTCAAGTGTATCAGCCTTCTGAGTGCTGGTGTCTGCTCCCTTAGCCATCTCACTGGTTTGATTAACAGGTCTACCTGCTCACATAGCTTCCCTTCGCATATTTGTGAGGAACACAGGGGAAACCTGGGGTTTCACCCACCTCCTCAACTGTGCTCTTGCAGGTACTGCACTGAGGATAGCCCCAGCTTTCCTCAGCCCTCCCTCCTGGAGAGCCACATCAGCCTTATGCATGGTATCAGAAACCCTGATTTGAGCCAGACGTCCAAAGCCAGACATCCAGGTGGACATTCTCCTCAGGTAAGTGTGGGATCACTGCCTTGAACGGGCTCCTCGTGAGGCCTGGGACTGGAAAGGCATCAGAGGGCCTTCAGGGGCCTATTAGTAGTTGTGGTCCTGGAGCAAGCAGAGTGACACCTGAATGTAGTCACTATTTCCATGTGTCCCATTAGGGCACTGAACCTAAGTAGGAGACAGCAACAAAGATCCGTGGGAAAGCCTGCCAAGCTTACTTCGGCTTCCTGCAAGTGCTGTGAGACGGACAGGCGGCCTGCCTTGTCAGGGAAGGGTCCTTCCTTCCCTGCTGCTCTAGCTGGGGGGAGTCAGGTCCAGAACCCCTCCGCCAGCCCCTTGCTGTCTTCCCTCACCCTGTTGCGTGCTCCTTTCCCATTTCTGGAGAGCTTCTAGAGAGCCTGATGGGCCTCCACTGCAGGTCTTCCCACATCATGCACAGAGCCAGGGGCTCTGAAGAGGACTCGGTAAGTTGGAGAGCTACCCGGAGCTCATGGGCTGTCTTGAAACTGTCCCTTCAGGGAGTGATGCTAGCACACAAAGAAGATCGAGTAGCCATTTCTTTCTTTTTGGTCAACACCAACACATGAGAACATGCACATGCCCTTGGACACAGCAGCTCTGCTTCTAGGACCTTTGGGTAGAGAGTGTTGGGCCTTAGGCGTACAGCAGTGTGCTCAGTGATGTCTGCCGCAGTGACGGGGTGGAACTTGGGTATCTGCTGGAGGAAACGGTCAGCCCACAAGGGGTTAGTGTGCTGCCACTAGGAAGATGAAGCTTGTCTGTTTGCTCACATGGAGACAAGCTCTAGGAGATGTTACTAGGTACCAAATTGCAGAGTTAAAGAAGTGAGCATAGCATGCGATCGTTTTACAGCTTTTTTTTTTTTTTTAAACATTCATGAGATGTTTCTTAGAGGAGCTGTAAAACCCAGGATTCTTAGTTTGCTCTCTATTGCTATGATGAAGACCATGACCAAAAACAATTTGGAGAGGAAGGACTTTATTGCAGCCTATAGTTTATTGTCTATCCTGGAGGCAGGAACAGAAGCAGAGACCATAGAGGAACACTGCTTACTGGCCTGCTCTCTATGGCTTGCTAAGCCTGCTTTCTTTACACTCCAGAACCACCTGCACAGGGGTGACACCACCACTGTGGGCTGGGACCGTCCACGTCAATCATTAATCAAGAAAATGCCCTACCGTAGGCCAATTTGAAGGGGGCATTTCTAACTGAGGTTCCTCTTCCCAGATGACCTGGCTTGTGTCCAGTTGACAAATAGTAAGCATAGCCAGTAATACATTCTTTGAAGAGCGGGCCTGAGGAGTGGGGTAGCAGGACCCTGTACCTTCCTGTTAGGCCACATCTATACATAACACTAAAAATAAAGAACTTGGGTTGGAGAGATGGTGCCGCAGCTGAGAATGCTTTTTTTTTTTTTTTTTTTTTTTTTGATTTTTCGAGACAGGGTTTCTCTGTGTAGCTTTGCGCCTTTCCTGGAACTCACTTGGTAGCCCAGGCTGGCCTCGAACTCACAGAGATCCGCCTGGCTCTGCCTCCCGAGTGCTGGGATTAAAGGCGTGCGCCACCACCGCCCGGCTGAGAATGCTTTTTAGTTACTCCGGCAGTGGACCCAAGTTCAATTCCGAGCACCCATGTGGTGGTTCACAATTACCCAACATTGCAGTTCTGGGGAGCCTGAATCCCTTTTTCTGACCTTCTCAGGCATGTGGTGCACATACGTACATGCAGGCAAGACACTCACATGGGAAAGAAAATGAATGAATCTAATTAAAATTAAAAAACCAAAAATCTTGAGCTATCCCTAGAACCCACTGATGTGGGATGTCCTCCTGTATGCTGTGAATATGAAAAACTACTCCCACAAGTTGTCTTCTGGCCTCCGAATGAGTTCCATGGTACACGTGTGCTCTCCCCGATGAGCAGGAAGTACGTCTGAGGGCTTGGCCTCATCTCTGCTCATGTCTTTTCTCTCAGGTGAACCATCTGAAAAGACCAGTCAGCAGAATGGCAGATGCTCCAGGCGCTAGCAATGGCGTGACTGCTGCCTCTACCAAAAGGCACAAGCCCCTGTTTCAGTGTGCGAAGTGCAGCTTTGCCACGGACTCAGAGCCGGAGTTCCAGAACCACATACCTCAGCACCAGGTGGACAGCTCCACAGCCCAGTGTCTCCTCTGTGGGTTGTGCTACACGTCTGCCAGTTCCCTCAACCGCCACCTCTTCATAGTCCACAAAGTGAGAGACCAGGAGGAGGAAGAGGAGGAGGAGGAGGAGACTGTGGAAGTGAAGGTGGAAGCCGCGGACCCAGAGGCATGCTCTGGAGAGGAGGTGGCCATGGAAACTAGAGAGAATGGACTGGAAGAATGTGCCAGTGAGCCTTCGGTGGCTGACCTAAAGCCAAGGAGGTCACTAGGCCTATCCCTGGAGGAAGACAGTACCCAAGGCCCCCAAAATCAACCACAGGCCTCTCAGGACCAGAACAGCCATGCACTATCTCCTCAGGTGTGACCAGAGGCTTTGTAGCCATCAGTCAGGCCTGGCACCCTCCACCGCTGTGCAGACTGTGAACTAGAAAGCTCTGCCCCAGTGTGTGTGGCCGCTGTGCTCTGGAGCAGTGTCTGTCCTGAGCTGGAGAGTCTGGGTGACCCCAGCCCCAGAAAATGGGCATCATCCAGAATCCCTCACAGCTCTGAGTTTGCTCCTGTTATTTATGGCTTTATGCTGCTTCTTGGTACCCCAATTCTCATCCGTGTCTTTCCAGCCCCAGGCTAGTCCAACCCCAGTGCTGTCCACTCAGCCTGCGGCTCCTCAGTGCAGCTCTGGGCTCCCTACCTGCTGTGATCAGCGGGGACTCCTCAGAGCTCTGTTTTCCTGTAGGCACCAGCTCTCCTTCCTGCCTTCAGAGCCCAAGAAGGAGGAGAATGAAGGGGGCTGGCCGTTCCTCTGGAACTCTGCCCAGCCTGGCTTGGTGAGGTTCCTTGATCACCCTTTCCTTCCTGTCTTCTCTGATTCTTTTCCCCAGAAACATCCTGAGGACCTCACCTGTCACACTGGCTGGTCATGTCTCTGTGGGTGGGAGCAATGGCAGTACCCTCCTGTTTGGAACCGAGGGAAGCGTGAAGTATGGCCAAGGCAGGCAGGTGCCGAGAGCCAGGCCCTCTTTGGGGGTTGTGGGTGGGTCCTCCTGCTGCTGTCCTGAAGTCCCTGACAGGTGGGATATTTGTATTCTTAACCCTGTGCCATTAGAGAGGCTGCTGCCTCGGACAGGCCAGCCCTCCTCCTCCTCTCGGCTACATTCTTGTTGCTCAGACTATATTTCAATAAAAAACAATCTTCTTACCATGCAGGTAGGCTCTTGGTATTCATCTTCATGTGAGCTAGCACTTCCCTGCTCCACCTGAGGCTCTTCCCAGAGTTCCCTGACTGTCCCATCTGAAGGAAGACAGTGTTTCTGCTGCCCATGGAGCTCTAGGCTCTGGAGCTTGTGGTTGGGAAACCAGGCGTCCTATCTTGGTTCTCTGAGACTTCTAAAGGAGCAGAGGGAGGGTGTCAGTACTGGTTAAGAGCCACCTCCCAGGACTCTGGCCTACTAGCATTGGCCTTAAAGCCTATTGATATTCTCCGGGCATCTTTCCGTGGAAGGGCTTTCAACCCAAGAGATTCCTGGGGAGGGTGGAAAGGAGGGATTCCGTGACTTCCGAACGCACTTGGAGACAGTTGCCATTGCCACAGCAAACCCAGACAAGTGGTAGGGTTAGGGTTAGATGAGAGGCGGGGCCTGCCCAAGCACAAGGGACAGGTTGTGGGAAGTGTTCCCTGACTCAGATGGCCTGCAGCTAGACCAGCAGGATCCTTCCTGTGCAACCTAGAGAAGGGCCGCTGGCTGAGTTCTTAGACTGGATCTTTCAAAGGAGGTATGAATAGCTAGTAAGAATCAAGTTGGATGAATATGCATGGCCTTTTCACAATTGAAGACATTTTTTTCTTGCTCTATCTAATGCCAGATTTGTAGTGAATGGCTAATGGTGGGGAGAGTTAGTGCTTGCCTGAGATCCAGAGGCTCCCTGTCCATACCATTTGAATGAGCATTCTTCCTGGGAGGCCTCTACCTCCCTGCTTCTCCAGCTGGCAGTGAGGGGAAGCCAGCCACCGTCCCTTTCCCAATTCCATTACATAAATCTGGTTTCTCTTCAGATCCTATCAATCTTTCACCTTATGCTAATCCCCATTTCAGGGAGTGTCCGTACCCCAGATCATTCATGAGAACAGGTTCTTAAGGAGGTGAATAGAGGGCTCTGAGCTGTAGGTCTGCATTTCTTCCTACTCAGGAACCGCGGGAGCTGGAACCCAGGGGGAGAGACTAAGGGTGGAGCACCTGTCCGCATGCCAACCCCAGCTCTTGGAGTGGGAGAATAGAAATTGCTTTGGGAAGCCTGAGCCATGGCCTGAGTTCTTCCTGCCCGTGACCAGCTCCTAACAGCCCTCCCTCCTCACAGGCTCCACCCTGTCAGAGTGGAGCTAGGAATCCAGCTCCTTCCAAGCTCTCATGAGGCCGTGAGTGTGCAAGCACTTTCTCGTTTCCAGTATAGCATGGGGATTCTGCACTCTGGACCTGGAGACGAGCATATCTCATCTGCTGCTCACATTTGGATGCGGGGTATCGGTTAAGAGTTAGCCTGCATGCCTATTCATTATTCAGTGAAGATGAAGATAGCATTTCCAGTCCCGCTCATGGCCAGCATCTTGTTAACTCTTAACAGAGATGTTCATTCAATCCTCACAAGGACCCTGGTTATCCTTCTGTTTTACAGAGAGGACAACAGCTTTAGAGAGGTCGAATGACAGATATGTTGGGCCACCTGTGATGATGGTGCTGAGTCAGGCTTGTCAACCACTATGCTCCCTTAGTGACAGGGCTGCTCTGGCTGCTGCCAGCCTGTCGGTGGCATGGAGCCGTCCAAAGCTCACCCTACTTTCTAAAAAGGCAGGGTGCCCCACAGTGTCAGATCCTTCACGGAGTCCACCAGTGCCTTGTCTCCCCAAGGAGGGACCTGCGTTTCACATGCGGTGTCCCTGCATCGTTCATTCTCACTGGGGTTTACTTTGCTATCTGAAGACCCATCGTTTCTGGAGCACCATAGAAGAGGTTACCTAACTCTCCGGGGAACACACGTTCCCTGGAGCCAGCATCTCCCGATTGCGCATGACCATTTTCAATGCACTATTGTCTGTCTTCTGAGAACGCTTGCTGTAACAGGCATTTCACTGCTGAAGTGGGTGCTCTCCTCATCAAGTTAGATAAGATTCTCTACTCTAGAAACCACCATCGAATGAATACACTGAGGCTTGACAAGTGACTAGTACTTACACTTTAACTGCTTTGTCTTTGTAAAATGATACGCCGAATTACCATGGACTAATTGTTGTAAAGAATTTGCCTCGTATGTAAACAGTCTGGGTTTTAAAAATTTAATGATTGTGTTGTGGCCCCTGCCCCTACCCCCCCAGAATTCCACATTTTGCCTTGCCCCAGACTGAGGAACTTCTGTCCTGTTCAACATTGTACATTCAGCACCAGGTAATTTTTTTTAAAATTTTTTTTGTTTGGAAAAAATAGATACATATACATTTGACATCAAACAAAACATTCAACAATACAAATGAATAAGTATACAATAAAAAGTTAACTTCCTGATGGAGGTGCGCCTCCAGTGCCCTCACCAGAGTTCCTCATTGTTATCTTTATCTTGTGTATCTTTCCAGAGCAATTCTATGCATTTATGAGTTTATAAATATGTATATTTATATATCTATTTTTAATACAAACAGTAGCATTCTGTACACCATGTTCTGAAGCTTGCTTTTTTATTTCACTTACATAATGTTATAGAGGTTGTTCAAAACTTAGACACTGGGTCAGTATAGTTTTTTAAAAGCTTCAAACAGTTTCTTGCCTCCAGTGGTACTTTAAAAGATGTGTGGGTGAGTGAATGGATGTGTGCGTGAATGAATAGATCTAACTTAACTAGTAACTAGTAACATAGCCATGGAGCTCTCGTGCTGACCTAAACAAGAGTGGACCCTCTAGATTCTAGAATATGTTCTTTGTCTTCTCCAGGAGGTCTAGACAGCCACCCACCTCATCAATACGCACAGCAGCTTAGGAAGGTGCACAGGATGCCTTGGGCCATGACTCTCAAATACATGACTTTTTTTCCAGGTCCCTGTTTAAAATGCTTTTTTTAATTGGAAAATGATGGTCCACTAATAGAGAAAATGTAAAACACGTATTTGTTTATTTTTAAAGATTTATTTATTTTATGAGTGCTCTATCTGCATGTACACTTTTGTACCAGAAGAGGGCGTCAGATCTCATTATAGATGGTTGTGAGCCACCACGTGGTTGCTGAGAACTGAACTCAGGACCTCTGAAAGAGCAACCAGTGCTCCTAATTGCTGAGCCATCTCTCCAGCCCCAAAACACATTTATAATCCCATCCTCTTAGCAAGTGCAGTTATCAGTTTTGTATCACCTTCCAGTCCTTTGGCATATTCATGATTGAATTTATGGTATAATTATGATCATAGCAGTTATGTCCTAGGGTGTTGGGCATACTAGACAAGTGCTCTGCCACTGAACCACCTCCCAGGCCTTTTTGTTTTGTTTTATGGAGACAGAGTCTTGCTTTGTAGCCAGGTTGGCTGCCTCGGCTTCCTGAATAATAAGATTACAGGCATGCACCACCACAAAGACTTTCTAATTTTTCTTGGGTGATCTCAAGAGCAGTGTAAGAGAATAGAGAAAGCCAGTAACTAGAAATCAGAAATGCTCGTTCCTGGTCTCTGTTTACAGTCATTTGGTCCTGGGTTCTCTCATCTGCCAGATAATGAGATTGTTTTATGTCCTTGGGTATCTTGAACTTGGCTTGACCTATCTTCTCATTGCACATATGTTTATGCCCAAGTAGAGAAGACTATCACAGTGTTTTACCTATTCATTTACTTTTTGGCTAAAATCTACACAAAATGGAAAAGATCCTTTTCTGCAAATAGTTGTCATTTTACTTTTGTATACACACACACACACAAACACACACATATACACACACATATACACACATACATGCATACACACACACACACACACACACACACACACACACACACTCTACCACTGAGCTACATTCCCAGTACATTTATTTGTATTGCAATTTGTATCAGGTTTTTGCTTTTACATACTGAGTTATTTTATATTAGGTTTGCCTTTTGTTAACTCTTTCCAAACTGGACTTTCTGTCCATTGATAATTTTCAAGCATCTTCAAATCTTGTCATCTAGGCACTTTAGGGACCTGCATCCAGATGAGTTCTTGAACTAGTTCATTGTATAGTGTAGTTGCCTTCAAATATGTTTTTATTACGCTGGGAGTGATGGTATACACCTGCAGTCTTGGTAGATGGATACAGGAGGATTGGGAGTTCAAGGCCAGCCTGGGCTGCATAGTGAGTTCAAGGCCAGCCTGAATACATGGGACTCTGTCTCAAAAAAATAAAAAATTTAAAAAATGTGTGTGTGTGTGTGTGTGTGTGTGTGTGTGTGTGTGTATAGAGACAGTTTCATCTCTAGCACAGACTAGCCTGAAATTCACTGTGTAGTACATGCTGGCCTCAAATTCATGAAGATTGGTCTGCCTCAGGTTCCCAAGTACCAAAATGACAGGTGTAAGCCACCACACCCAGTGGGTTTTTGTTTTGTTTTGTTTTTTTAATTTTCAAATTTAAACTGTGTTTAGTGCAAGAATACTGCAAATCAATATGCTATTGATCATATGGAAAATGGATCACAAAATATGATAAAACCATTTATGCCAATTCCAGCTGAGAGGAGCCCCATCATATTGAGTGACTAAGTGACCAGACTTCACTGTAGTATCACTAACTTCAAGGGTAGACATGGTATCACATAGATGGCCATGGTCCTGATCTACTAAAGTCAAAGCATGGACCTTTACCTCTGTTCTCTGAAAATGGGCATGGTTAATGTGCTTGTTGGTTTGGTTTTGGAGACAGGGTCTCTCTATCTAGCCCTGGCTGTCCTGGAACTCACTCTGTAGACCAGGCTGACCTAGGCCTGACAGAGATCCACCTGCCTCTGCCTCCCTAGTGCTGGGATTAGAGGCTTGATACTGTCTAAGAAGCTCTGCCTGTGGGGGTTTCACATTTCCTTCTGAGGCTAGCTCTGAAGAGGCTTTTGGATATGATTTTAAAATGGAGCCAAAGCTAGGGAGGTGGCACACTCCTTAATCACAACACTAGGGAGGCAAGGGAAGGAAAAATCAGGAGTTCAAGAGGCCAGCCTGAGCCTGGCCGTGGTGGCGCACACCTTTAATTCCAGCACTCGGGAGGCAGAGGCAGGCAGATCTCTGTGAGTTCGAGGCTAGCCTGGTCTACAAAGCGAGTTCTAGGAAAGGCACAAAGCTACACAGAGAAACCCTGTCTCGAAAAAAACAAAAACAAAAACAAACAAAAAGAGGCCAGCCTGGGCTACAATGACCTTTGACTCATAAAAAAAAAAGAAAAAAAGAAAAAAGAGTCAGGTATGGTGTCCACATCTGTAATCCCAGCACTCGGGAGGCAGAGGTAGGAGGACCTCTGCAAGTTCGAGGCCAGCCTGGTCTACAGAGTGAGTTCCAGGCCAGCTATAGCTATATACAAAAGACTCAAAAACTGAGGAGGTGATGGCCGTGAAGGAAAGTAGTGGAAGGGCCAGGCCCGATGACCCTGGCCTGTAATGAGGAGGAAGACTGCAAGTTCAAGCCCTGCCTGGGCTAGAAGTTGTGGTAGTGCCGGGTGTGTGGCTCGGTGGTAGAACATTTGCCTAGTGTGCCCAAGGTTCTGGGTTCAACCCCCTACCGTTGGTGGGGCCGGTGGTGGGAGGTGGGTGGGGCCGGTGGTGGCCCAATTTGTTGGTGGCATTCCTTGCATGGGCAGGAATGAGAACAGTTGTTAGGGAGAGGCATTCAAAAATTCAAAAGAATGAGAAGATGCAGATGTGTAGGAAAGGGAGCGTAAGCCACAGGAAGCCCCGCTACCACAAGCCTGAAGTCCTGGCCACTTGGGGCATGGAGGGAAGGATCACCAAGCTCTAGGCCACACTGGGTGACAGAGAAGAGTGAGAAGGCCCTGTCTCAAAATGAGAAACAGGCTGGGGTAGAACTCAGTGTAGAGCACTTGCCCGGCATTCTCAAGGCCAGGGTTCAAGTCTCAGTATGGGAGTGAGGGAGGGAAGAAAGGGCCGGTTTGCCCTAGAAGGAGAGGCCAACGTTGGGAAGCTTTCTAGACTCCGGTGAGATGAGTTGGCTTTTTCTGGGTCGGTCTAACTAACTAACTAACCTGTGACCCCAGTTACCCTTTCCTCAGGAAAGTGCCTGGACGTGTAGCAGTCTGGCGTGTATTCAGAGTATGTAGGATGGAGAGAATACCTAGCTAGGTAGCTCTACTTTGGGGACCCAAATTCCCCTTGCAATCAAACTAGAATCAGAGAGCCTTCTTGTTGCCTGTAATCCTTTAACTGGTTCCCACTTAGTCCAGCACAGCTGTGGCCACATCTCCAGTCCCAGGATAGGGACATGCCAGACTGGCTAGCTCATCCCAGAGGCTCAGCTGCCTGAGCTGTGTGCTACCTAAGCTTTTGGAGGGAGATCAGACAAGCATTCAAGAGTACTGTGACATGGCCCAGTGGCACAGGCCTGCAATCCCAGATGCTTAGAGGCTGAGGCAGGAGGATTGAAACTTCAAGGCCTCCCAGGTCAAGAATGAGTTCAGCCGGGCAGTGGTGGCGCACGCCTTTAATCCCAGCACTCGGGAGGCAGAGGCAGGTGGATCTCTGTGAGTTCGAGGCCAGCCTGAGCTACCAAGCGAGTTCCAGGAAAGACACAAAGCTACACAGAGAAACCCTGTCTCGAAAAACCAAAAAAAAAAAAAGAATGAGTTCAAATGTAGCCTTTGCAGCTTAGTGAGACCCTGTCTCAAAAAAACAAAAAAAAACAACAAAAAACAAAAAACAAAAAAAAAAAACAAAAACAAAAAGTAAGAAAGAGGGCAGGGATGTAGCTCAGCGCTGGAGTACTTGTCTGGCTTACCTGGGGTGGCCACACACACACACACACACACACACACACACACACACACACACACACGGGCCAGAAGGAAGGAGAGCCTACAGTATGAGATAATAGGATCTCATGGGTACAAAGACCAGCAGAGATCTGTTGAACTCAGAGCTGGGACTTGACTTTAGAATAGGGAGGATGAAGAGGGGTAAATACAGGAGTATGGAAACTCACAGATTAAGTTGAAGTGCTAATATTGAGACAGGCCACCAGTCTGCAGAGCTTGGAGGGGAAGCTAGGAACTCCTAACCTGTGACACAGTCGTGTGCCATAGCTTGTGGAAAAGGTCACCTCGGTATGAGTCTACATGGGTGCCCAAACCACAAAATAAGGTCTAGGAAGTCCCCAGGCTAGAGGGAGGTTACTGATGGCTTTGCTCTACATTGCTCTGAGAGGCTCACATAAACTGGTGCTTCGTGGCACAGTAGCCAGGTGGGCGTGTCGAGAGAGGAAGAGCTTGTGACTGGAAGCTCTCTGAGCCATTTCGAGCACGGAACTGTTGGAGGGAGTGGATGTGTCATCAAGTAAGGAGACACCAGGCCGGAGAGATGGCTGGCTGGTTAAAGTGCTCATGCACGCCTGAGGACCTGAGTTCATAAAAAAGCTGAGTGATGCCGGGGGTGGTGGGGGTGGGGGGTGGAGGGGTGGGGGATGGCGGTGGTGGTGCACGCCTTAGTCCCAGCACTCAGGAAGCAGAGGCAGGTGGATCTCTGGGTTCAAGGCCAGTCTGGTCTACAGAGGGAGTTCCAGGACAGCCAGAGCTGTGTAGAGAGGCCCTGTCTCAGAAACAAACAAAAAACAAAGGAAAACAGAAAAGCTAGTGTTGCAGCACGTGCCTGTGATCTCAATGCTGGAATGAGGGGAATGGTAACAAGAGGGTCCTGAGGACTCACTGGCCAGCCAGTCTAGCACAGTGAGCTTCCAGTTCGCTAAGAGACCTTACCTCAAAAAGTAATCATGGAAAGACATCGACCTCTGGTCTCTACATGTCCCACAAGGCCAAGTGTACATGCATGCCCCACACGCATTTAAAAAGAAAGTCAGGTGTGGTGGTGCACACCTTTTAACCCCAGCATTCTGGAAGCAGAGGTAGGCAGCAGATCTCTGAGTTTAAGGCCAGCCTGGTCTACATTGCAAGTTCCATGTCATCCAAAGCCACCACATAGTGAGACCCTGTCTCAAGAACAAAACAAGGACAATGAAAAGATATCCCACAGGTTGTGTGTCTGCATCTTTACGTGGGTTTTATATCACAAGAGAAGTTAGGTTTCTGTGGTCTCAGAGTGGAGCTGTCTTAGAATGGAGTTTAATTTAGAATCAGGGAAAAACGAGGTGGGATGCACATAGGAGGGGTGTTTTTCACAGCCTGGAGTTGTATATGCAGGGGCTGGGTGCCTCCAGGATGGATGTTCTAGCTAGTGCTGAGGTCCCGTCTTGCCCACCCTGATTGGACCCTGCTCAGTTTCCTCCCTTATCACTGTGGCCATGTATTCTGCCCTCTCTTTACTCCTGTCCCAGTTGGGGGCACTAACTCTGGTCTCTAGGAGATCAAGTTAGCCCTCAGGCATTGGCATCTGGCCATTCTTGATGGCACAGTCACGGGAGGCCATTGTCTGTACTTTGTAACCCAGGTCGGCTAACCTGTTACAGCTTGATAAGGGAACTGGTCCCCTTTGGGTTCTTCTGAGAAGTTCAGTAGTGAAAGGAAGGGTTCATATCTCAGGGAAAGGCAATCACTTGATAACCCTCACAGCCTGTGAGGGAAGGCCAGCCACGGCAGACAGAAAGCTGTGGAGGAGAACAGCTGGGAACCTGGGATCTGGGAGCCTTGGGAGGGAACAGCAGTCACTCCGACACAGAGGTTGCTGTGACATGGACATAAGCCGGGTCTGTTCTTCAGAGCTGGTGTTCTTGCCCGGTAACCTCACTTTGCCCTGTGGTGTTTCTGTTTAGTTTTCTGAGACAGGGTCTCCCGTGTAGCCCAGGCTCGTCTTGAACTCCTGCAGTCCTCCTGCTTAGCCCTTTACCTTTTGCTTTCTGGGACAGGGTCTCACTCTGTAGCTCAGGCTAGCACCTAGCTCATGCCAGTCTTCCCACTGCCTCCAAGGTGCAGGCGTGAGCCACCATACCCAGCACCCCACTCCCCAGCCTGCCACCCCCGTGCTTTGAAGAAACAGTTGGCTGATGGGCATGAGGAAGGGGAAGTTAGAATCTTTATTTCTGTTTTTAATTATTGTTATTTACAAAAGTTTGTTATACTGAAGGGCAGTTCTAAGACAACACTAATTCCAGCTACACATGCCCAAAGGTGCTATGGCAAAGAGTCCAGATTTTAAATAGCAATGGGAAAGAGTTGCCATTATCTCAGCCACAGCTTGCTTTTTGCCAGATTTCTTCTTTTTTAAAATGTATTTATTTATTTTATTTTTATTTTTTTATTTTTCTGGAGCTGAGGACCGAACCCAGGGCCTTGCGCTTGCTAGGCAAGCGCTCTACCACTGTGCTAAATCCCCAACCCAAAATGTATTTATTTTTATTTTATGTGCATTGTTGTTTTACCTGCATGTATGTCTGTGTGAGGGTGTCAGGTCCCCTTGAACTGGAGTTACAGACAGTTGTGAGCTGCCATGTGGGTGCTGGGAATTGAACCCTGATCCTCTGAATGAGCAGCCAGTACTCTTAACCACTGAGCCATCTCTCCATCCCCAGAGATTTCTTTTTTTGATTAATTAATTATATTTCTAATTTCATGTTTATGGGTGTTTTGTCTGTGTGTATGTATGTGCACTGTGCACATGCCTGGTACCCACAGAGGCCAGAGGAGGGCATCAGATGCCCTGAAACTAGAGTTGTAGAGGGTTGTGAGCCACTGTGGGTGCTGGGAATTGAACCTGGGTCCTCAGGAAGAACAACCAGTGCCCTTAACTGCTGAATCGATTCTCTAGCCCTCTTGCCAGATTTCTGAATTCCACCTGTGGCAGGAAGTGCATCCCCACAGCGTTGTCTTTGGTCTCCTCGGGTTCCTTGTTTGTTTCCACTGAAAGTCTGGCTCTGATCCATCTCCTGGTCCACCGTCTCACCTCACCCCGAAGTCTGGCTCTGATCCATCTCCTGGTCCATCGTCTCACCTCACCCCGACGGGTCCCTGCTGCTGCTGCCCCTTCCCAGGCCCTCATTGGAAGCCCAGTCCTCTTCTTTGCTTTCTCTTTTCTTCCTTCCTTTCTTTTCTTTTTCTGTTGAGACGTAGTTTCACATTTTAGTTTAAGCTAACCTGAAACTCACTCTGTAGCCCGGCAGCCTTGGATTCCTGGCAGGCCTCCAAGTGCTGGGATTACAGCCATGGGCCACCACACCCAACTTCCTGGGGTCTTGTTTGGAAGAGTCAGAGGAGGAAAAGGAAAACGTCCGTTTGGGAGAGTGTGAATGGATGGCCAGGCTCCAAAAACTGGATTCAGGTTGGACACCATAAACAGCGCTTCTCCCTTGAGCAAGATGGAGCCCATAGCCAGATCCTAGGGTAGACGTCTACAAGATCAACTTAGTAGAAGGGCAAGGGGCAAGAGACTCCTGAGTCAAGCACAGGATGTCTTAGTCGGGGTTACCATGGCTGCGATGAAACACCGTGACCAAAAAGCAAGCTGAGGAGGAACGAGTTTATTTGGATTACACTTCCACAACACTGTTTATCACTGAAGGAAGTTGGGACAGGAACCCAAACAGGGCAGAAACTTGGAGGCAGGACCTGGTACAGAGGCCCTGGAGGGGTGCTGCTTACTGGCTTGCTCCTCATGGCTTGCTCAGCCTGCTTTTTTTGTTTTGTTTGTTTTTTCGAGACAGAGTTTCTCTGTGTAGTTTTGGTGCCTGTCCTGGATCTCGCTCTGTAGACCAGGCTGGCCTTGAACTCAAAAAGATCCACCTGGCTCTGCCTCCCGAGTGCTGGGATTAAAGGCCTGTGCCACTGTTGCCCGGCTCAGCCTGCTTTTTTACAACACCCAGGACCACCAGCTCAGGCATGACACCATCCACAATGGGCTGGCCCCTCCCCCATCTATGACTAATTTAAAAAATGCCTTACAGGCATACCTACAACCTGATCTTATGGAGGCATTTCTTTTCTTTTTTGAGACAAGGTCTCTGTGTTGCCCTGGCTGTTCTGGAACTTACTGTGTAGACCAGGCTGGCCACAAACTGACACGCTGCCTCTGCCTCTGCCTCCTGAGTTCTGGGATTAAAGGTGTGAACATGCTACCCCCACCCGGCTGGGGTCATTTTGTTAATTGGGGTCCCTCCTCTCAGATGACTTTAGCTTGTGTCAAGTTGACGTAAGACTATCCAGCGCACAGGTGAAGTTACTGTCCACTGAACATTATGTTCCCATGTATGTGGAGCTGGGGCATGGTGGCTAAGGAAGAAATGAGACAATATAAGGACCAGGGGAGGGAGGTCCAGAGCTGCCACAAAGACAAGTGTAGGCCCGGGAGGGAGAAGGGTGATGGGCTGGCACCTTAGAGGTGGAGGGATTCCTGGTGACCAGGTTAGAGGGGCAGGCATTTGATTGGGTTGCTGAGGGGAAGGGAAGGGAAGAGAAGGTGAAGGTCTGTGAGAGGACGAGGTCAGTGTGCCTGCTGCCTGGGTGTTGGCCAAGTCACCAGACGGGATGATGTAGGACAGGAGCCTGGTGTGTGCAGCGCTCAGTGTACAGTGGCTATCGCTTCATTTGGGGGTCTGGGTATTTTTTCTTTCTTTTTAGGAATATGTGTTTACTTTTATTTGGTGGTGTGAATGTTCGCCTGCATGCATGTATGTCCACCATGTGTGTGCTTGGTGCTGGTAGAAAACAGAGGGAAACACTGGATCCCCTGGACCTGGAGTTACAGATGGTTGGTTGTGAGCCACCAGGTGGGTGCTGGGAACCAAATGCTGGCCCTCTCTAAGAGCAGTAAGTGTTTGTTACGTTGAGCTACTCTCTCTAGCCCCCTTCTCTTTGCTTTTGAAGACAAGGTCTCTTGTAGCCCAGGCTGGCCTCACACTTGGTATATAGCTGAGGAGGACCACGAACTCCTGATCTTCTTGTCCTCGCCTCCCAAATGCTGGGCTTACAGGTGTCTGTGTTCCATGATCCCAGTGCTGCCGAGGTGGAGAGAGAAGAATCTCTGAGGTACACAGTCTTTAGCTGAATCAGAGAGCTCTGGATTCAGTGAGAGACCTGATCTCAAAACACAAAGCGAGGAGGCTAAGGATGGTGGTCCATTCCTTTAATCCTGGCACTCAGGAGGCAGAGGCAGGTGGATCTTTGTGAGTTCAAGGCCAGCACTATGTAGTGAGCACCAGTCCAGCCAGGATTACATAGTCTGACTGTCTCAAATAAATAAATGAATAAATAAATAGATAGATAGATAGATAGATAGATAGATAGATAGATACATACATACATACATACATAATAAAATGAGAGCTGGCAAAATGGCTCAGCCCTTGTTGCCAAGCCTAACATTCTAAGTTTGGTCCCTGGACCCTGCATGGTGGAAGGAGAGAGCTGACTCCCTCAAATTGTTCTGTCGCCTCCACATACACCTTTAGTCCTAGCAGATCTCTGTGAGTTCAAGGCCAACCTGGGCTACAGAGTGAGATCCAGGACAGGCACCAAAACTACACAGAGAAACCCTGTCTCAAAAAAACCAAAAAAAAAAAAAAATGTGTGCTCGTGCACAGCTGTAATCCCGGCACTTGGAAGGCTGAGATGGGTGATCCATGAATTCCAGGCCAGCCTGAGGTCCACAGTGAGACCCTGCCTCAAAAAAACAAATCAACATGCCGGGCGGTGGTGGCACACGCCTTTAATCCCAGCACTCGGGAGGCAGAGCCAGATGGATCTCTGTGAGTTCGAGGCCAGCCTGGGCTACCAAGTGAGTTCCAGGAAAGGCGCAAAGCTACACAGAGAAACCCTGTCTCAGAAAATCAAAAAAAAAAAAAACAAAAAACAAAACAAAAAACAAAAAACAAACAAACAAAAAAAACCAACAACAACAACAAAAACCCAAAAAACAAATCAACAGGGGCTGGAGAGATGGTTCAGCAGTTAAGATCACGGGCTGCTCTTCCAGAGGACCTGGGTCTGAATCCCAGCACCCACATGGCATCTTACAACCATCTGTAATTCCAGTTCCAGGAAATCTGATGGCCCCTTCTGACTTCCGTGGGCACTGCATGGACATGATACTCAGGAGTGAAATTCATGCAGACAAAACACCCATACACATAAAAAAGGTTAAGCATGCAGGATGGTGATGGTGCGTGTGCTTTTATGTGGCACACTAGGGAGGCAGAGGCAGGCAGATTTCTGTGAATTTGAGGCCACCCTGGTCTACAGAGTGAGATCCAGGACAGCCAAGGATACACAGAGAAACTCTGTCTCAAAAAAGCAGAAACAAAACAAAACAAAATCTTTGGATCACAAGAAGCTGGCAAAGTTGTGGACAGGAAGGAAAGGAGCCGGAGGAGGAGTTCTAAATAAACCACAGCAAAAAGGGTAAGAGTTTTGTCTTCCTGGGCTGGAGAAACGCTCAGTGGCTAAAAGCACTGACTTTTTCTGGAGGACCTGGGCCCATTCCAGCACCCGCACGGTGGCTGACACACGTCTCTATCTCCAGGGTCTCCAACCCTCCTCCGGCCTCTGTGGGCACTGTATTTACATGGTGCACAGACACATAGAGGTATTCGGTGCATACACCATACACAAAAAATAAAAGACAACTAAATTTAAAAAAAAATTTTTTTTTTAAGGATTTTGCCTTTTTCATGGAAAGGACTTTATAAGAAATTCAGAAAATGTAGGAGAGCAGTAGCTCATGTTGAAAAGTTTTAGAAGTCAAGGGAATAATCTGTAAAACAAGTTGTTAATGTGTATAGATCCTGAGAGATGCTAATATCATTTTAGGAAGGTGGGGGTGAGGCTGGAGGGTCACCAGGGTGGTGTAGATGTAGTGATATACTGTCTGTTGTCATGAGAGAAGTGGTCTAGGCAAGTCTAGTTCCACAGTAGACTAGGCCTCCAGGCTCGGGCTCCTGTCTAGCGACTGCCTCTCTGAGTTCCCATCTCTTGTACACTTGTGTGGCAAGCATATCTCCCATGTTGATGCATACTACTTCCTCTATCTAGTATATTCTGTCTTCCTCCACAGTCTACTTGGTGAGCACCTATTTTATTTTATTTTATTTTTTCAAGACAGGGTTTCTCTGTGTAGCTTTGGAGCCTGTCCTGGAACTCACTCTGTAGCCCAGGCTGGCCTCGAACTCAGAGATCCGCCTGCCTCTGCCTCCCGAGTGCTGGGATTAAAGGTGTGTGCCACCACCGCCTGGCAGGTGAGCACCTATTTTAAAAATCATGCTCAAGCTTTATTTCCTTCCTAACCAAATCCCCAGGCAGAACTGATCACTCTATTTCTATTTCTATGATTTTATGTCTGTCTCTCTAGGACTGTAATTGTATGTGGCCCCTTGCACTGTTTTGTGTGTTTGTCTCTCTTATTAGATCATGTGACCCCAGTCCTAGCCTGACATATGAGTGCTCACAAGATCCAAACCAATAAACCAAAACTGCAAATATCTGAAGGCTGGCGGTGTGGCTGGAGAAGGAAATTTAACATGTGCATCTCTAGAGACCCAAGAACAAAGGTGTGTGGGGGCATGTGATCATAACACAACCCCTGTGCCTCAGGCTGGGGTTGTTGTTGAAGAGTGTAAGGCCCAGAGGATCAAGAAGTTGGCTGTGAGATTGTGTCTTGTGGAAACGTCAGAAGCTATAATCATGAAGTCTCACCAACATGGCTGCCTAAACATGGCCTGAACAAGGATGATACGAGGATGCTAACATGGCAGGGGAAAGCTCACAGGGCTTCAACCCTGGACAAATTGCTACAGACAGCTAAGGAATCCCGAGAGCAGGAGAAACAGTCTTCCTCAGGGAAGAGCACACCAACTGATTATCCAATACCAAATGGTCAGCCCCGAAAACGAACATATACATATAAATAACATTATTCAGACTTGAATATATATTATATTTATATATTTAGGAATACACACACACACACACACACACACACACACACACACACACATAACAATTAAAATAGAGAGGGCATGAATTGATTAAGGGAAATTTTGTTTTTTTTTCAAGAAAGGTTTTTTCTGTGTAGCTTTGGCTGTCCTGGAACTCCCTCTGTAGAGCAAGCGGGCCTCAAACTCACAGAGATCCTCCTGCCTCTGCCTCCTGAGTGCTGGGATTAAAGGTGTACACCACCACTGCCTGGCCGAGGCTGTGAATTTGAAATAGAGCAAGAGAGAGAGAGAGAGAGAGAGAGAGAGAGAGAGAGAGAGAGAGAGAGAGAGAGAGAGAGAAGAGAGTACAAGGGAGAGTTTGGAGTAAGGAAAGAAAAGAAAATGTAAGGAAATTATGTTAATTAAAAAAAAAAAAGAGTCGGGCGGTGGTGGCGCACGCCTTTAATTCCAGCACTCAGGAGGCAGAGCCAGGCGGATCTCTGTGAGTTCGAGGCCAGCCTGGGCTACCAAAGTGAGTTCCAGGAAAGGCACAAAGCTACACAGAGAAACCCTGTCTCGAAAAACAAAAAAAAAAAAAAAAAAAAAAAAAAAAAAAAAGAGTATTCCTGCTCCCAAGCAGATCAGATGACCCAAGCTGATCCCCAAGCCCTTTATGGTGGAAAGACAGGAGAAAGTCCCGTAAGCTGTCCTGCTGTACAGGACTGTCATCCAAACACTGCCACTGTCTTCATCCGATCAGCCATGTCTGCTTGCAGAAGACCATCTGAGCATCTGAGGCGGGCCTGTCGACGGTAGATGTTCCTTCAGAGAAGAAGGGATGGAGAGGGTCATGGGACCCTCACTCAAGTACTCAGTCACCCCTCCCAACTGGTTGAATACAATTCTGCTGTAATTGCATGTGGCTTCAAGGAAGGGCTAGAGTACATGGGCAGGGAAGGACTAAGGGAGGGGACTCCCTCTACACAGACCCAGGGGTTCATCACCCATGCTGGGTGCAGTCCCAGCTGTGGCTGCTTCAAGGCCACTCACACGCCTGACCATGGCTCCCCAGAGTGAACTTTGGTGGAACTGTACCTTGGTTTGTCATTGGGACCTAGGGGGAGGGATAGGCCTTTTCCTCCTCCTCCTCCTCCTCCTCCTCCTCCTCCTCCTCCTCCTCCTCTTCCTCCTCCTCCTCCTCCTCCTCCTCCTTCTCTCTCTCTCTCCCCCTCCCTCTCTCTGCATATGTATGTGAGTGTGGGTGCCTGAGGAGACCAGAGACATCCAGACTGCTCTGAGCGGTCTGATGTAGGTGTTGAGAACTGAACACTGAACTTGGGTCCCCGGCAAGAGTAATACATATTCTTGGCTGGGTGGTGGTGGCACACACCTTTAATCCCAGCACTCGGGAGGCAGAGGCAGGCGGATCTCTGCGAGTTCGAGGCCAGCCTGGTTTACATAGCGAGTTCCAGGAAAGGCACAAAACTACACAGAGAAACCCTGTCTTGAAAAACCATAAAAAAAAAAAATAACAAAAACAAACGAACAATTAAAAAAAAAAACATACTCTTAAGCGCTGAGCCATCTCTCCACTTCTGACCTTTATGTAGTTTTATCTACATGTCCTCTGTACACCTTAGTGAACATACATGTGTACATGCACACTCACACACTAAATAAACTGCAATACTTTTTAAAAGAATGTTTTGGTAAGTCAGGAATGATGACACACACCTATAGCCCCAGCACTTGCCTTGAAGGCAGGGCTGAGAGAAAAAGACTATTTTGGTGAAGACTTTTAACTGGCATAGGTTGGGTCTGTGGTCAGGACATGACCGTGAATGATCTAGCCTGAGTCAGACTCCAGTGGGCTAAGGTCAGAGGAAGAAGGAGATCTGTTTCCAAACAGTGGGGACCTGAATACAACAGAGGGATTGCATTCCATGGCATTTTCTAGATGCAGGGATGTGGAAGGAACAGATAAATCCACTGTGGTCGCCCCCAAAAGTAAGCGCCAGGTTTAGGCAGTGCTTAGCAGCTTACACTGGAAATGTTGAAGGATATAATAATCATTTTTCTAGGCATTAGGACTTGGCCCGTTGCCCCCTTCTGACCTTAGGAAAGGAAGCCTGAAGGGGTGGGTCGAAGAGGTTCTAGAAACCTTTGTTAAGCCGCTAATATAGGCTAGATACTGGTAAGGGTTCTGGGGAGACTCGGGATGTGTGCCCAGGAATCTTGGGCTCCTTTGGACAGAGGGGGGTCGCTGATAGAGTTTGTCTAAGTTGGCCTAAAGACCGCTGGCCAGGTGGCCGTCAGTGGGTCCCCTTTCAGGATCTCAACTCTCCTTTGCTCGGGCCTCTTTGCCTTCCTCTTTCTTTCTAAAAGCTTCTCTGAAAACTGGAAGGGAGCCCGAGGAAGGTTGTGGGGAAGCCGGGGTTCTAGGCACCCTCTCTTTCTGCCTCAGGGCTGGCATTCACAGCGTTTCTCTGCAGGCTGCCCTGGCCCTTGGGTCAGGCTGGAGGAGTCGCGCTGGTCCGGGGGAGGGACAGCAGCAGGTGACAGCAGCCTTGGGCTATAAATAGGGGCGCGCGTCAGCGTCGTCGGGCAGGAGCCGGGGCTGGAGGCAGGGGCGGCGGTGGCATGGGGTCGCGGAGGGCCGCGGGCCGGGGCTGGGGCCTGGGTGGACGGGCAGGGGCGGGTGGCGATGGTGAGGACGACGGGCCGGTGTGGACGCCCGGCCCGGCTAGTCGCAGCTATCTGCTCAGCGTGCGGCCGGAGACTAGGTGAGTCGCCCCCCCGGCCCTGGGTCGCCCGGGGCCCCGCTCTGCTGTCCCTTGGGTGGTGGCCGGGTGTGGCCAGGCTCTCAGAAGCGCCCCGAAGCTATGGAAGCCTGGGGTGCGGCCCGTGCCCTCGAGCTTTCTCAACCCTAAGGTCTGGGGACAGAATCGGGCCAGAAGAGACCCTCATGGTACTCTTTTGACCCCTTGAGACCCCGTGTGCCTCAAATGTGCGGCCCAAGAGAGGAGAAAGGCGAGGTTGAGGCTGTTTTACAGGGGCCTGAAGGCTTTTCCTATCTCCCTCACCCCACACCGGGCTACTCCCAGGGCTGAATTCCACTGTTAGTGATAAGGGGATCCAGAGTGGCAGAAATTCCTCTGCTTCGAAGGAGGGGGAGCTGCCGGTGGGTGGGTGTGGGGGAGCCAGTGGAGGCTATTTAGCTTAGAGTGAGAGACAGATCTGTGGGGTAACTCAGGTTCCTCCTCTGGGCCCAGGGCTTCGGCCTTCCAGCACCGTGTTATGTCTGGTTGAGAGGAAGGGGTGCCAGGCGGTGACGGGTGGCCCTGTCTGGGAAACCAGGGAGGGAGTTATGGCTTGAAGCTCTGAGGGAGTCAATGGCCCTGCCCAGTTTCAAGACCGGTGGGGGTTGAGATGTCACGGGAGGGGTGGGACTGAAGAACCCTTCATTGGCCGCCTTGGAGAGAAGGAAGTTTGAAGACTGTTTAGGAGCTGTTATTTCTAGATACAAGGATACACAGACAATAGGCAAGCTTCTGGAAAGACTCCCAAAGACGCAGACACTCAAGAACAAGCAAGCGCATTTGCCCCTCAAACTTCCTGCCCTCTGTGGGCAGCCCCGGCATGTGATAGTGTGACTCTTGGAATAGGTATTATTTCTTAGCACAGAATTTGGCTTGTGTGTTGTGCAGAAGTTGCTTCTCTGAGACACTGTCTGCAGACGTCTGCTCTCAAGAGCACACACACACACACACACACACACACACACACCAATGACATTCAGGAAAAGCCCTGGGCACTTCCTCCTGGATCGGCTGAGTCCTATTGACCTTGGAGTTGGAAAAGTTCATATGTAACCGGAACCTGTTTCTGCATAAAACTCGGCAAATGGTGTCACATGTTTGGGGCAGGGCTGAGGGCTGGTGTTAGTGACTGAGTCAGACTTAACCAGGCTCCTGGGCTGGGGGTGGGGGGTTGGGGTGGGGCTCCCTTCCCACAGTTACTGGCTCGGTGGGACATCGCAGTGAAATGTGGACATTTACTGTAGTCCTCAGCGAAGCTGACTTCCCAGTGAGAGCGTCACGTTTCTCTCACTTGTCGCTGTGACTTATCTGGGCATTGCTTCTTTCTGTGTCTGGCTTTTGTCAATACTAGTGAAGCGAGAAGAGGGAGCAGGATTTTTCTTGGAGATGTAGCAGTGGAGGAAGGGAAGAGAGGATGGATTGGAAGCCAGGCAGAGTGGAGCGGGTTCAGGATCTGGGCTCTGAGGAGCAAGGCTGGAGGCTTGGGCACGGGGCTGCTTCCTGGCTGAGCTTGTGTTAGAATTTTCCAGTGTGCCAGGCCGAGGGCTGCAAGTTAGAAAACTCTGGCTTGAGTCCTCGGACCTCAGTGGGGATGCTGTTAGAAGGCTGTTCTTTGTTCTTGTTGGCTGTTTGAAGGCTTCGGACAGGGGCAGCGGAGAGGGTTTCTCGGGTCTTGGACTTGGGACAATTTTGCCCCTGTACTTCCTCACCTCCTGCCAACTGGCTACAGATGCCCCCACACCTCCACACCCCCCCACCCTGCCCCCATGGGTCCTGACAAGAGCAGCCAGGTTTGTTTGGCTCTGGATGAGACCATGGGGGGCGGCGGCGGCGGCAGGGGGGGGGGAAGGGGAGAAAAAAGAAAAAGAAAGACAAGAGAAAAGGAAAAGATTGTGAAGTGGGCTGAACGGGGTGGGTGGAGGGACAGTTCCCAGGACTATGGGAAGGTCTGACTTGTGCTGGAGGAGGGAGAACTGGGTTCCTCAAATGCCTGTGGGGGCGGAGGGAGCCCAAGACACAAAGAGAGGGGTCGCTTGAGGACTTTTCTAGCTGTGTTCAGCTCCAGCCCAGCTGAGAGCCCTGACTAACCCTAGGTCCTGGCTGAGAGGCAAGTTCTGCCCTCACTCAGTTTGGGTCCAAAATATTCTGGGTCTGCCTTTCTGTAGATCTGTGGTGGATCTTTGTTTGTTTGTTTGCTTTTGTTTTTGAGACAGATTTTCTCCGTGTAGCCCTGGCAGTACTGGAACTCGCTCTGTAGACCAGGCTCACCTTGAATTTACAGAGATCCACCTGCCTCTGCCTCTGGAGTGCTGGGATCAAAGGCGTGTGCCAATGCCACCACCTGGCTTGCTATGAGGCTCTTAAGACACCCTTCCCAAGGGCTCTGAGACAGGGCTTTCCCTGGGAGCTATGGACAACTGCCGTATGACTGGGGCTCCAGAATCTGTATGTGTTCCATACTTCCTGCCTGCCCATGATCCTTGGGGAGATTTCTAGTCTCGTGTCAGTTCAAGGATATTTTGCCGCTCACTGAGGTCCCACTTGGCTGTCCTATCTGGTGGACGATCTCTTTGCTCATCCAGCTGTGAGGACCTCACCTCTCTAGGGAAGTAGTATGTGGATAGGCTATAGTACTTTAAATAATAGAAGCTGAGAGTAAACAACAGTGACTGACTAGCTTTTGTGTGGCACTCAGAAGCTCTCAAGCTCCTGGCCTCTTGTTTCCGGAATGCCCTGATCCTGGTGGGCTCTTAGGAGCAGAAGGGCTGTGGCATTACTGCAGACCACTTCGAAACAACCTCTGCTGCTCCTCTTGGGTAAGGCAGGTTGTCTAGGGTGTTAGGGAAACTAAGGCATTGGGCTGGAACTTACTAGAGGCCTTTTATGTCCCAAAATAGATGAAAAGCAGAGCGATGGGAGGCCCCCAACTTCCATGCCTGCCCTGGCTCTTCCAGGTCTATTTGCTCCTTTAGAAGGAGCACTTTGCTTTCTGGGCCCTGAATTCCTGTTCTGCAATGGGACCATGACCAGAACTCTAAAGTCCTTCCACTCCAACATTAGATGTCTCTGACCTTCCCTGCCCCACCCCATGCTCTACACACCCAGAAGCTTCTCTGCTGGCATAGTCAGTCAGCTAGGCCTCAACAGATCTTCTGCCTTTTGAGGACCAGGTACCTTTGGAGGCCTCAGATTCTTCTTGCCTGATTAACATGTAAGGTAAGGGGCTGGAGACATGGCTCAGCAGTTGAGAGAGAACTTTTTTAGAGAACACAGATTTGGTTCCCAAGATCTAAGCGGGGCCACTCACAACTGTCACTGTAGCTCAAGGGATCTGATGCCATCTTCTGGCCTCTGATGGCATCTGCACACATCTACACATCCTCTTCAGCCCATACACATAATTAAAAATAATAGAGTCAGGCTGGAGGGATGGCTCCATAGTTAAGAGTGTGTGCTGCTTTCAGAGGATCTGGCTTGGGTTCCCAGCACCCACACTGGGTGGCTCAAAACCACCTGTTTTGAGGGGATCCGATGCCTCTGTCCTCTTAGGGCACTTGTACACTCACATACACACACATGTGCAAATCATTTTAAAATAATAAAAGTAAAACCTTAAAAAAAACACAAAACATTAACACACAAACATGTAAGATGTGGCTGAAAGACAATGGGGCCAAGAAACAAAACCTCACAAACAGCCCGAGAGGCATGGAGAGGACACCCTGTTTCCACTCAGTCTCTTGCCCACGTGGAGGTGGAACCTGTCATTTTCCGTCGTAAATTAGAAAGCTGGCCCAGTGCCTCTCCTCCGAGGGAGGAGGTCCAGACTCAAGGGGAAATCTCTCAATTCCAAGGAGACGGACAAAGGCCGTTCGTGGTCAGGAAAGACTAGGGTTGCCAGTGCTAAGGGCGCCTCTGCCCACACAGCCTCCAGAGGATTTTTAAAACTCCCACCTGCGGTGTGTGCCCTCTTCTGGAGCGGCAGCCTGCGGGGACGGGGCAGGACCCTTCCTCCTTGAAATGCTCTCCCTTTTCTCCTCCTCCACCTCCTTCTCCTCTCACAGACACAGTCACAATTATCCACTGTACGCCCAGCACTACGTGAAGAGCCATAGAAGTTACAAAAAGACCTAGATTTTAAGGCTGTGCGGCAGGGTTTAGCCGAGCGGAAGAAGGGAGAGGAGTGGTAGCCTTGGGTGTGGCCGTGTTTGGATGGGCTTGGCTGCCCTAGAGCCCGAGTGTTGGAAGGGACTGTAAGAAGACTTTGGACCTTAACTGTTGATGTGAGTTGAGTCTGGACAAATGGGCCATAGGTGTACCGCAGCGTTTCCCAAGTTTGGTGGTGTATGCCTGTAATCACAGCACTTGGGAGGCTGAGGCAGGAGGATCACTGTGAATTCAAAACCACTTCTGGCTACACAGGAAGTTTGAAGCCAGCCTGGGTTACATCGGACTTTGTGCCCCCCAAATCAACCAAATAAGCAAACAGGGTAACAAAACCAAAACCAAACCCAAACAACAGCCTGTGAGAGGATCATGGGATGGGGGTGGGGAGCACTGTTAAGTGTGGAACTGTCAGGATAAATTGGAGCACAAGGACAGAGTGTTAGAAAAGGAGAAAGAAGTGTTGGTTGGATTTGTGGGAACAGGAGAAGGAAGAGCTCAAGATGGCAGGTTTTTTTTAAAAAAAATAATTTTATTTAACTTTATTTTATGTGCATTGGTGTGAAGGTGTCAGATCTCCTGGAACTGAAGTAACAGACAGTTGTGAGCTGCCATGTGGCTGCTGGGACTTGAACCCGGGTCCTCTGGAAGAGTAGCCAGTGCTCTTAACGGCTGAGTTATCTCTCCAGGCCAAGATGGCAGGTTTCGAGCTTAGGAGTTTGGAAGAATGTTGGTGGCATCCACATAACCCAGGCGCAATGAAAGAGAAGGGACCAGTTATCAAGAGATGGGAATGTAAGCTTCCCTGAGTGCCACTGAGCAGGCTTAGGGTGCCATAAAGAAGGGTAAAGTGAAGGGGTGTGGGTGGGTGGGATGGCCCTTGCCATCTCCCAAAGACTTGGGGTCTACGGAGGAAGCGGTCCAAGTCGGCTCAACACTGAAGGGCTGGTGCTCCACTTAAGCATGGGTCTGGCTCCCTAAGGGAGGATCAGGCCCTGTCCTGTGCCCCAGGTCCCTGAGCAGGAAGCGATGCTGGACTGAGGAGCTGAGTGTCTCTAGCTCCTGCTGAATTAACTGCTCTGTTTTCCTTCTCTTGGCTCCCCCAGCCCCTTTGCCTTGCTCTTTAACCACACTTTAACACATTAATGGTGGGTCTTCTCCAAGCCTGTGCGGGGATTCCCAGGAATGAGGCTGCTCTCCCTCAAAGGCAAGAATTGAAGCAGCAGTTACCCCCAGGCTGGTATGCTGTGGGCGGGGAACAGGCATAGGTCTCCCTCTGGGGAAAGAGACATATGTCTGACGTACACCTTTCTCTCAAAGCACACCCGCCAGGGACCTCCATCCTGCCTAACCGATTTCCTGGACTCGGCTGCATTTAACGAGCTCTTGGTTTCAGATATATTGGTGGCCAGTGGTGAGGCCTCTCGCTGCTAACCGGAGCGGCCAACTAAGACAGCTGGTTCCTTTTAATAGAAGGGCTTCTGGGCCTCAGATGGTGGCCGATTAATACTTTGTGACTGTTGTTGACTTTGCCTCCTCTCCTTGCTTTTGGGCCTAATGATTCCATTTACTGTTTTTGCTTAGCTTATCAAGCAACCGGTTGTCTCACCCCAGCTCTGGAAGGTAAACGCACATTGCATTACGTTCTTCCGACTGCTTCTGAGAGGCCTCGAGAGGCCGCTGGGTGACTGCTTGCACACTAACCAGGCTGCATGGGGTGATGGGGAGGGTGTCAGAGGGTACTCACACGGGCATGGGTCTCACAGGGACCGGAGTTGACGCTTGCATGGGCCTGGGTCTCAGGAACGAAGATGTGGGGAATTGCCGCTGAGATGCCTGCAATGTTAGCCCTCTGCCTTTGGAACAGATACCATGGGGACACAGCAGGCAACCACCAGCCACAGGAGCCACATGTCCAGCTCTGATGCCTTCTCCATCTTCCTGTACTAGTGGCCCTGCCTTTTACATTTTTCCTCAGCCATCCTGTAACTTCACCTGCTACCTTTTCTTCCTTTGAATTTTCCTTTCCATCGACCCCTCCCTACCCCCCCCGGAGACTCAGAACTCTGTGAGATCAAAGAAGACCACCTTACTATCCTGCATATCCTCTGACTCTGGAGCCAGCTCAGAGCCTGAGCAAGTCTGTGGTGAAGGCTTGCCAGCTGAAGAACTCCCCTTTCACCTGCCAGGCTGGAGACAGCTCCCTAGCTCTGGCTGAACTGACTGTTACCATCAGGGTGGAACTGTTTCCTGGCTGCTTCTCACCTCTTGGGTCCCATCCCAGACTGGGAGGTTTGGGGAGAGTTGTCCCGTTTTTTTTACACAGAGGAAGATTTCTGACGAGCCAACTGGTTTCTGAATAGTTCATCATGTCTTCAGGCATGATTAGTCAGGTCTTAGGGTGTGCTCGCTCCTTGACCAAGGAAACGTCTGGGAGGAAGAGCGGATAGCCCAACGGATTCAGTAATGTGAAGAAGTACCAAGAGGTACCTGGGGACTCAGAGGGAGGGACTAGCACACCCAAGGGTAGGGTTAGGCTCCTTTGAACATCATGGAAAACAGTGATTCTGGGGTTCTTTCAAGATACATAGTAGCCCATGAGATCATTCAAAAGTCATAGAATTGGACGGACTTGGAACTGTCGTGGTTGGAAAGACTGTTACCAGATGTGTGCGGATCTCCTGTTTCCTTAGGTGCTGGATAGGATACACCTAGAGTCTAACTCACAGCAGAGTGGAGGCCAGGCAGAAAGCTGTGACAGCCAGGAGCCGGGTAACAGTCAACAGAACACAGCAGTGTAGAGTGACTCTCCCTGTCCCGGCCTGGTCTACACAAACAGTTGCAGGCCAGCCGAACAAACCCAAAGTCCCCAGAGAATAGGTAGGAAGACGCCTCAGCAGGCCGGGGCGCTGCCTTGTCCTTCAAGTCTGTGACCTGTGTCCAATCTCTAGAACGCACGTAAAAGCTGAAGGGAAGAAAACTGCAAGTCGTCCCTGAATGCCACCTGTCTGCTGTGGCGTGTTTAGGCCCCAAGCGAGTGCTCTCTCTCTCTCTCTCTCTCTCTCTCTCTCTCTCTCTCTCTCTCTCTCTGTCTCTCTCTCATATTCCCCCACTCCCACTTTCTCTTTCACACACTCTGTCTCTCTCTCATACACACAAAGCAAATACATAAATTTAATAAAGCCCCAAGTCTGCTTCAAACAACAAGCAAAAAAACAAGCTCAAGTTATGTAATGTAATGAGGATTAACAGCAGTTGGGCTATATTTGGCTTAGAACTTTCTAGAACGTTCAAGTCAGAAATTGCTATGATATGATAGGAACAAGAAACATTTTCAAATAGGGTACAGTGGTGCATGTCTTTAATTCCAAAACTTGGGAGGCAGAGGCAAGTGGGTCTCTGTGAATTTGAGGCCAGCCTGGTCTACATATTGAGTTCCAGGACAGCCAGGACCACATGGAGAGATCCTATCTTAAAAAGGAAGAAGAGGAAGATGAAGAGGAGGAAGAAGAAAAAGAAGAAGAAGAAGAAGAAGAAGAAGAAGAAGAAGAAGAAGAAGAAGAAGAAGAAGAAGAAGAGCAAAGAAAAAGAAACATTTGAAACGTATTCAGGGTTGTAAGTCACAGCTACTTGGAAGGCTGAAACAGGTAGATCACAAGGTCTAGACTACATACAACATGCTGTCTAAAAAAAAAGAAAAGAAACATTTCCGGCTGTTATATTCTAAGTGTTCAGGGAGTTGAGAGCCCCCATCCCAAAAGGTTCTCTATTTCTGAACAACTTAAAGAGGAAAGAAAGGAGCTTATCCTACTCGACAGTTGATGTCTCAGGGAGAGGATGCTGCAGAATGCTACCGAATGCTCCTTGCAGGCCTGGCTCAGTGTTCAGGTGTCTGATAGGGATATCCCCATCCTGGGTGGACCTTAGAGGTCGGACTCAAATGCCTGGGTGTCTGCATCCCTAGACACCTTACTTGATTCAAAACATTTTCTGGGATTCAAACCTTCTCTTAGAACTCAAGTGCAGAATAATGCTTACAGAAAAGATACGTTGACCATAGAGTCTTCTCCCTGCAAAGTATGTAGGGTTATACCACACACTCTCACTCTGTATTTGCTAGAGAGTCATGAGCAGGTGAATATGGCTCTTGGGGTCGATTCCTTCCTCTGAGGCCCAGAGAAAGGCAACTTGGAATGATCTACCTTTCTCCATGGTTCCTTCTGCTTCTGTTGACTTTCCCTTCACGGTCCCCACTGCTGCTCACAAGGGGTGTGTGCCCAGGGAGGGGAGGAGGGCTGGGCACAGCTTGTGCACCACACAGCCTGGCTCTGTGGTTGAGCTTCATGCCTGGGAATGCACTGTCTTTGCTGGCCCATGAAAGGGGTTGGCACCTAGGCTTGCTTCCTGTGCCCAGGAGGGAGTGGACTGTAAGCCCCGAGGATTGTTGGTGAGTTTGGGGTCGACACAAGAAGCCCATAGATGTGACTGAGTCCTGCAAGAGGGTCTGACTCTACTGCAAGGGAGCCAAGGGTTGTGGCTTTTTCAGAAGTCTGTCTGTTTGTGGCTCTGCCGTCCCATACAGCTGCCAGCTTTTGTCTTCGACTTCCCCACATGGTGTCCATAGAAGGAGCAGAGGAGCCACAGCTGGCCTGCTAGTGCCATCCCATAGTTCCATGCAGCATCAACATTCATTTGATAGTCCGTAGAGTAGAGTCCCCTTAAGGGCCAAGGCCCCTGGCATTGCCAGCTCGTTCTTCATCTACCGTGGCCTATGCTCACAAATGCTGGTGCTTTTCTTCGGAATCCGAGCTCTACGATACAGTTCCATGCCTTCAGGACCTCTGAATCCTTGAGGGCTGGCCGGCTTCTCCCTCTTCGGTATGGCTGTGCGATGCTAGGGCTCCGTCTCTGAGACGTGTGTGTCTCCCACACACCAGCTTCCCTGGAGATGTAATGGAGGGTGAAGCCAGCTCCCTCCCATCCCTGACTAAGGATCAATGGGGATATGTAGAATGGTGGTCTGGTGTGCTCAGGAGCCTGCCTGGCCTATTGCCTGCCTCTTGCCTATTGCAATGGCCCTGGGTCAAGATTGCCTTCAGCCCCTTAGTGCCCACCCCTAACCTGGCCAGGAAGCCCCCGCACTCTTGAGTGAAGACTTGCTCAGGTATAACCAGGAACTTTGGCCACAGGCTGACTGGTAAACATGGTAAGGCTTACACTCGGGCAAGGCCAGGCCAGGGTGTACTTTGTAGGGAGGGCTCCTCTAAATGTTTTTTTGCTTTTTCTAGGAGCACCTTCTGCTCCATCATTGCTCAGCTCACAGAAGAGACCCAGCCACTATTTGAGACCACACTCAAGTCCCGGGCTGTGTCTGAAGATAGTGACGTCAGGTTCACCTGCATTGTCACAGGTAATGAAGCTATTGATACGGCCCCTGCCGGGTTTCTGCACAAAGCGGGGGACCAGGAGGATAGGATGGGTATGGAGGGGTGGTAGATTATGGGTACCAAACTGAGTGGTTTGGCTTTAGCTCCCCCACCCCACAACTCTGTGTGTCTCTTCCGCTGGAACCGTGTGTGTGTGTGTGTGTGTGTGTGTGTGTGTGTGTGTGTGTGTGTGTGTGAGGGTTGAGGATGTGGCTGAGAATGTGGCTCAGTAGAGTGCTTGCTAGCATACATGAAGCCCCAGGTTTCTCCTCATGAATCTGGCATAGTAGTTTGTGTCTGTAATCTCAGCACTTGGAAGGACAAGAAGTTTAAGGTCATTCTCAACTACATAATGAGTTTGAGGCCAGGGTGGGCTGCATGAGACCTTGTCTCAAAAGACAGAAAACAAATACGATAAGCCTCCAACTGTGCTCAGCAAAGTTCCTCCCCCTTCAAGTAGACTCACTTATTGATGAGCGATCTTTAAAGTTAGCTCCTGAACATACCACTTAATAGTTGAGCCATTTGTGACTTGGGAGTATTTAGCCTGACAGACAGTAAATCGTAGTTATTCTGACCATAGACCCGGGAGGCAAACTGCCTGGCTTGGAATCCTTAGACTCAGTATGTGGTGCTGAGCAGGTTGCTATGAGCATCATAGCATTATGAGCGTGAGTGAGTGAATAGCTGCTTAGCCATTGGAATAGCACCTGGCACATAGTGTCAGGCATCAAGACGGGTCTCTTTCCACTGGTTCCCTGCTGGGGTTTAAGTAGGACACCCAGTGGTGCCCCTTAGCAGCAGGGATTAGGCGTGCTGGGACAGTGACTCCAGGCACTGTTCCTTCCCCACGCCACCCAGTACAGCCTCCCTCTGCACCACCCTGACCTGCCTCAAGGCCTACAGGACATTTGCTGTCAGCTGCACTCACCATTTCAAAGGGCCCACACTCACAGGCCTCCAAGACCACCCCCCCCTTCTTAAGTTAGTCAAGGGCGTGGGTGGCTTCCAGCTGTCACAGTCCCCCATCCTGGGTGGACTTGTTTAGCCCAGCCAGCTAGACAGCTTCTTTGGGGTTGGTTTTTTCATGGGTAGTTGTCCCATTTACCAGGATTGTCGGGCACATGTGCTAGAGGGACACCGACTCCCTGTATCCTTTATCTTTGTATGACGTGGTGTGTTGCAACTCAATTCTTCCAAACCCCGTGAAGTAAGTGCTATTGTTAGCCCGGCTTTGCAGAGGACGAAGCTATGAGAGGCTAGGTGAGCCGCCCAGGTCACGATGAGCTAGTTGCCTTTGCCTTGTGCGCTGCCTATGGCTGAGTCTCTATGGCACTGCCCATGCCAGAGTCTCTACAGCACTGCCCATGCCTGAGTCTCTATGGCACTGCCCATGCCAGAGTCTCTACGGCACTGCCCATGCCTGAGTTTCTGGCATCGCCGCACCAATGGTTCCCTAGAAAATAACCTCACTCCACACTTTCTCATATGCCGCTTCATATAGAGTATGAAGTGCTTGCAGAGCATGCTGAGGCGGTGGAGTTGTCTTCCAGCACCGTATAAACCTGTGGTGGGGCTTTCCTGTGATCCCAGCACTCCGCGAGTGGAGGCAGGGGGATCATGAGTTCAAGGTCATCCTCCGTTACACAGCCAGTTTGAAGCCATCTTGGCATGCATGAAACCTGTCTCAAAGAAAATTAAATTTTATTTTATTAAACTAATATATGTATGTAGTTTAAGGTTTTAAATTATACTAAAAGATATTTATCAAAATACGGCCATTTATCCTTTCCACCAATCTGTCTTCCCAGAACCTGGGATTGGAGGTATGACCTACCATGTCTGTTTGTTGTTCTTGCTGGTTTTTAAGATAGAATCTCACTATGTATCTACAGCTGGCCCCAAACTCTCTATACAGACCAGGTGGGTCTTGAACTCACAGACAGCCGCCTGTCTCTGCCTCCCGAGTGCTAGGATTAAAGGCGTGTGCCACTGCACTCAGCAGTTTTTTGTTTGTTTGTTTGGCTTTGTCTCAGGACAGGGTCTTAATGTGTAGCCTAGGCTGGCCTCAAACTGAGATCTTCTTGCCCCAGCTTCCTGAGTGTTGGGATTACAGGTGTGCATGTACAAGGCCCAGCATTCTGTTTTTAAAGACATTTTCATCTTCCTTCTGACCCCTGTACCCCTAGTCACCAGTTCCAGTGCCCTCTGGGGGGTTTCTGGCTAGTTCTCCATTTCTACCACTTCTAAACTCAGGGCTTGGCTCTCTTGAGGGTGCTGTCGCGGTACTTGCCTGTCTGCTTCCTATTTACAAAGATTTTAGTTCCCATTTCTCTTCTTGCTTGTTCGCCCCATTAGTGTGTGTGTGTGTGTGTGTGTGTGTGTGTGTGTGTGTGTGTGTGTGTGTGTGTTCTTGCATGCGTGCACAGTCTCCCTGCTCCTTCGAATGTTCATTCTGCTACCTAGAAGCCACCGCTGCTTTGCCTGGCCAGTCCCTTTTGCTCCAAGGCCGTCTCCAGCACTTTCAGGAGGGCTCCTGCTCCCTCCTCCACGGCCCGGTTACCTTGCCCTCCTCCACAGCCCGGTTACTTTGCCCACCAATGCCTTTCTCCAAGAGCATGAGATCAGCAAGGCCAGGGTGCACAGGGGACTTGTTGGTGCCTCTCTGGAGTTGCCACAGTACTCATTTGCCACATGACCTGGCTATGGTGATGACCAAATTAGTGTCTCTTCCACTTGGCTCAACTCAGTTGCAGCTTGCGGGACAGGGGGCAGCAGTATCTGTTGTGGGGACCTGTATGGGGAGCCTCAGCAAAAGCAGGCAGGCATCAAGGGTGTCCTGGCTTCTAAGAATCAGTGTGGACTTGCCAGACACCAGTTTGGTGTACAGAATCATGGGACAGTTTATTGAGTGCTCCCAATTTCCTCACGGGAGTAAGCCTTTTCCTCAAGCCCAGTCCAAAAGAGCAATTAAAGAAGTACTGTTATTGTTTGTGTGTGTGTGTGTGTGTGTGTGTGTGTGTGTGTGTGTGCGCGCGCTCGTGATATGTGTTTGAGCATACATATCAAAGCACATGTGTGGAGGTCAGAGGACAGCTTTCAGGAGTCAGTTCTCTCCTTCCATCCTGGATTCCAGGGATTGAGCTCAGGTCATTAGGCTCACATAGCAAGCGTTTTAAAAACACTGAGCCCAAAGGAATAATTTTAAAAACTACATCTTATTTTAATGTGTGTGTGTGTGTGTGTGTGTGTGTGTGTGTGCATGTGCCATAGTGCTTGTGTGGAGGTCAGAGGACAACTTGTGGGGGTCGATTCTGTCTTTCCACCATGTGGGTCCTAGGGATGGGACTCTGGTTGTCAGCAGGATAGGAAGCACCTTTATCAACGAATCTATGTCATGGGCCTCAGGGGCAATTTTTTTTTTTTTTTTAATCCCTGCATCTCACGATGAGCAGCCCAGGCCATGGTCTTCTGCTGAGGAGCAGCTGCCCACTGAGCTGGTACCATTTTCGGGGCTCTGGGCAGCTCTAATATCCACGATTTCATCACTGCTGTCCTTCCCCTCCACGTCCCCGCACACATCCCCAATCTCAGCTCCTTCAGCTTTCTGTAGCAGATTAGACCATGGTCGCCATGGTACCACTGTATACCAGAAACAAACAAGGAGATGTAGGTTGTAGGAAATGGGGAGGGAGGAAATGGAGAGGGCACCAAGAACTAGGCAGACAGGGTCAGACATTAGGTCTCCTCAGTTTGGAGGTGTTCCTGGCTGTTCAGTGATGGAGACTGGTCTCTGTGTCCCTGGCTTCTCTTGGTGGATGCTGGGGGACCACATCATCCTGGCAAGGGTAGATGGCTCAGGGCCTGACTCTAGGGCCTCACTGGGCACAGACAATGCTTTCCTCTGTTTGGACCTTTGTCCTGTCGAGGAAGACTGCCCTGTTCACTCACTGGCCTTTCCGGAAGGGACCCCTGCAGACGTGGACAGGGAACCTAGGACCTCCAGGGTTCTTCTCACTCACAGTGGGAGAATGGCAGATGGTGGACCTATGCTGGACCCTGCTTCCTGGATCCTGCAGGCCCCTTTAGGCTGGAATGCTGCTGTCTAGAGACTGCTCTTTTCATACGTACTCTCTTGACTCTCTTCAACCCTGGGGTATACTCTATGTTGGGGCGTGTATGTACGCATATGTGCATAGTCACATGTTGAAGTGGAGGAAGGGAGCTTCAGAGGTAGGCAGATTGAACCAAGGGACCTAATCTGTAGTAAGAACCACCGTTCTTTCAGTAAATAATTTACTTTTATTTTTTGGTTTTTCGAGACAGGGTTTCTCTGTGTAGCTTTGCGCCTCTCCTGGAACTCACTTGGTAGCCCAGACTGGCCTCGAACTCACAGAGATCCGCCTGGCTCTGCCTCCTGAGTGCTGGGATTAAAGGCGTGTGCCAGGGGAAGGACACTGGCTCAGGTTCCATTTTGAACTCTTCTGGCCAGAGCTCTGTCTCTCTGTGTGTATACATGCATACCTGCCCAGGAGTATGTACAGCGGAGTGAAGGACCTAGCCCTGTCCGGCTTTTGTGTATTTATATAATATAGTTCACATTGGCCAAGGGCTAGCCAGCGTGCTCCCCAAGCAAATTCGCTTTCAAAGCCCTAAATTGTCTGCTTGATCCCCGTTGTGCGCAGAATCATAAGCAGCTCCTGTGGGGAGCGAGGCCGCAGCTGTGAGGCCATTCCTCCTCTTCGCCCGCTCCGGCCTCTCTGGCCTGGAGGCTGAGGATGTATGTCCTGGGCAGGTCACGAGGCACGTCTAAGGCCCTGGTGGATGAGATCATCTCACAGGATGGTGAGCACCTGCGTTGGCCCTGACCCCGGGTGCAGTGATGTAACCGGGGGCTTTAGCGCGCAGTGGAAACACAGGGCTCGGTTTACAGCCCAGTCTGTTCCTGGCCGGGCCAGCCCTAGCCTCGCCTCCCTGCTGCTGTGTGCCAGCCTCGCCTCCCTGCTGCTGTGTGCCAGCCTTGCCTCCCTGCTGCTGTGTGCCGTTCCCTGGCGTGCCCTTCGCTTTTCCTCACATGCCGCCATGTCGGGCATGCCCTTCCCACCGCCTTTTGTTCACTGTTCACTCCTCTACTTTGCTCAGCTAACAGACTGAGTAACTGCTGGGCAGGCACTGTCTCGGGTGGAGGAGACACGGCGGTGAACAAAGGGTCCTTCCTGCCCACGGTGGTGAACAAAGGGTCCTTCCTGCCCACGGCGGCGAACAAAGGGTCCTTCCTGCCCACGGCAGTGAACAAAGGGTCCTTCCTGCCCACGGCAGTGAACAAAGGGTCCTTCCCGCCCGCTGGGGTCTGGACTCTAGCAGGGGAGGTGGCCAAGGAGCTCGGCTTTTATGGTGCCATGATTAGTAGGAGGAAGGGGGCGCACGCACCTGTGGGAGGAAGGGGCCGTCTTCCGAAATTCTGCTTAGTCTTTGGGTCTAGATCAAGTGTCACTCACTCCGAGGCTCCACCAAATCCTCAGCCAAGGAGCTCGCTTCCTTCTCTGGATCCTAGGCTCTTCCTACACTGTTGATGTCATCATCTGTAAATATTTACTTACTGTGGGTTGCATGCCAGGCACTATTCTAGGAGCTGGGGACACGGCGGCGAGGAACACTGATAAGTCCCCGCTGCCGTGAAGCTGACATTCCATGATGGACAGGGCGCACACCAGCTAACAAGCTCGGTGTGTCATGTGGCAGTGTGCGCTAGGAAGAAACGATCATAAAAAGGAAATGCTGCGGGGTGTTGGGAAGGCCTCTGTGAGGAGTTAACTGGGAGGCAGAGCTCCTCAGGAGCTGAGGTCCGTCCTCCTGTGCTGTCAGAGTGGACCAGCAGGACTGTGAGGTTGGGGTGCAGCATGCCAAGGGCAGCGCAGTGATAGGGTGTAGACTGTGCGCGCCTGTGTGAGACGGGAGCCCCTGGGGTACCTCGAGAATGGGGGCCTGAGTCTGCTTGTCGTGTTTCCACGGGCTGAAGAGAGGCCAGGATGGAGGCAGTCATGTCAGCGAGGAAGGTCTCCCTGGAGGGCACCAGGCTGTGACAGGAAGTGGTCAGATTCTGGATCTGGTCCCAAGGGAGAGCCTTAGGACTGTCTGGCAGAGTGGACGTGAGGAAAAGAAAGGGACAAGAACGACCCCATGCTTTGGCCCGAACCACACTGGGGGGACAGATTGTGTCCACTTACTCAGCTGTGTGCGAATTGTCTTGAGACAAGAATAAGGGGTCTGTTGTTCACACCTGTCACCTGTCAGACCTTCCAGTGCAGATACAAATATCAAGTCAATGATCCAGGTCAGGAGTTGAGGGGAGAGGGCTGGGCTGGAGATGTGGCCACGTCAGGGGTCCTTGCTGCTCCTGGACCAGCTAGAGCCAGTCAGTCTGGGAAGTGAGCAGTGATTTAGCCATGTGCAAGTCACAGGTGACCATGGTGGATGGTTCTGGTGTATCAAAGGGAACAGGAGCAGGGCTGGAAGGTGTGGAGAAAGCTCTGTAAAAGATTTCTATGGGCTTGTGTGTGGTGGTGCACGCCTTTATCCCAGCACTCAGAAGCAGAGGCAGGCAGATCTCTATGAGCTCAAGGCCAGCCTGGTCGACAGAGTTCCAGGACAGCCAGGGCTACAGACAAAGACTCCACAGAGAAAGTCTCAAAAACAAAACAAACAAAACCCCCAAAGCCGACAACAAAATAAAAATAAATAAATAAATAAGCCAATAAATAAAAGATCTCTCTCCTTTGTTCTTTTTCTTTTGAGACAGGGTAGCCTCTCAATTCTATAGCCAAGGCTAGCCCGAAACTGTAGGCATGAACCACCATGCCATGTTTAGAAGTGGGATTTGGAAGTGCGTTGGCTTCTCTCCGTCTCGGGTTAGTGCGGTTCCCTGATGTGGTTCCCTAGCTCTCACTGTAAATAAGCGTTATCCACGTCTTAGATTGTGCTTCAGAACAGACTGCCTCACACACTCTTCAGAATTCTATGTCCAGGTGCTCAGTCAGGAAAGGGCTTGCCCTCCAAGCGAGGAGTCCCCAAGGAAGGGACTGGTAGGTCCCTTTTATTTTGTTTTGTTTTGTTTTTTTGAGATAGAGTTTCTCTGTGTGGCTCTGGCTGTCCTGGAACTCACTTTGTAGACCAGGCTGGCCTTGAACTCACTGAGATCCATCTGCCTCCCAAGTGCCACCTGGCGCCTGATAGGTTCTTTAATTAACCTCATTACGGTGTGTGTGTGTGTGTGTGTGTGTGTGTGTGTGTGTGTGTGTGTGTGAGTGAATGGGTGGCTAGGCAGATCAAAAGTGAGTGGATGGATGGGTGGGTGTTTTAGTTCTGTTGTCAAAGGATACAGCATAGGAACCTGAATGAAAGGAGGGGACGCAGCCGAGATGGGGTTTGGAGAGGAGACCTATCAGGTAGAGTCCTTACTATATGTGAGGATATTGAATGACCCATTATAGAAAGGAAGCATGTTATTCCCAGTTATCAGTTGCTGGAAATCCCTCACCTCTTCCTACTAGAAAGCTGAGAAGTCAGCCAGGAGTTGGTGGTGCAGGCCTTTAATCCCAGCACTCGGGAGGCAGAGGCAGGCCAGATCTCTGTGAGTTCGAGACCAACCTGGGCTACAGAGCGAGTTCCAGGACAGGCTCCAAAGCTACACAGAGAAACCCTGTCTCAAAAACCAAAAAAAAAAAAAAAAAAAAAAAAAGAACTGTCTTCCTTCCAGCCAGAGGGGAAATGCTTTCTTCTTTGACACATCCTACGTTCATAAAGTGAGCTGAGCAACAGGGATGGTGTTTCCAGAGGACCTGGGGCATGGGTACTGTCCAGCCTCTTCCGGCAGTGAGGAAGCCCTCGACACTGTGTGGATCCCACCTTAACCTCATTCAATCTCTTGCTTCCTTGTTCAGGATACCCAGAGCCAGAGGTGACCTGGTACAAGGATGACATAGAACTGGACCGTTACTGTGGCTTGCCAAAATATGAGATCACTCACCAAGGCAACCGTCACACCCTGCAGCTGTACAGGTGAGGGAGAAGGGCCTGCCTGGCTCTCTGCCCTCCTGAGGGCCCTCCGCGGGATTCTGCCACCAGACATGGAGTCAGCCGGGTGGAATGCCCAGGCTCTCTCTGCAGTTAGAGGGCAGGGTTCTGCGGCTGAGCTGATCTACCTGGTGAACTGTCTGCCAGTGTCTGGGATCTCCCAAGGCCAGGGTAGGCGTGCTTCTCACAGCCACGTGTCAGTGCAACCAGAGGAGGTCCTGACCCACAGCAACCTTTTCCATGAGGTCAGCAGCCAGAAAAAGCAACAGTGTCATCATAACTGCTCTCGGGGGCTGTGTTGGTCACCTGCTTCTGAAGGGGGCTCTTCTGGGCCCCAGGTCTAATCCCTCCTGGGACAGCATGGCCTTGGTCAGCTGCCACCCGCCCGTGGCCTCAGTTTCCTCCACTGTAACTGAGGAAATTCATGATGCCTAAGGTAGGGCAGGACTTGGATTGGGAGGGAGCACGTGGTCAATGCCAGAGGCTCTGGCTGTGGGGAGGAGGGCTCTCGTCTCCCAGGAGGGAGAGATGGCGCCTCATGCTCCTGCCTCTAGGTGCCGGGAGGAAGATGCTGCCATCTACCAGGCCTCTGCTCGGAACACCAAGGGCATCGTGTCCTGCTCAGGGGTCCTAGAGGTGGGCACTATGACCGAGTACAAGATTCACCAGCGCTGGTTCGCCAAGTTGAAGCGCAAGGCTGCAGCCAAGATGCGGGAGATTGAGCAGAGCTGGAAGCACGGGAAGGAGGCATCAGCGGAGACCGACACTCTTCGCAAGATCAGCCCTGACCGCTTCCAACGAAAGCGCCGACTGAGTGGGGCCGAAGCGGCAGTCCCCTCAGCCCCGGTCAGGGAAACAGAGGAAGGGTCCTCCGCAGCTTGGCAGGAAGGAGAGACTGAGTCTGTTCAGCACCCAAGTTTGGGTTTGATCAACAGTTTTGCTCCCGGAGAGGTACCCACCAACGGGGAGCCGGCCCCAGAAAACGGGGAAGATGGAGAACATGGCTTGCTGACGTACATCTGTGAGGTCATGGAGCTGGGGCCTCAGAACACCCCTCCAAAGGAGTCTGGGGCCAAGAAGAAAAGGAAAGATGAGGAATGTAAGCCAGGAGTACAGAAGCCAGAGTTAGAAAAGGCAGATGGAAGCCAGTGCTCTTCAGAAAATGGCATCCCCGGTACAGACACACCCAATTCCAGTAGAAGAGAGAAACCCACGGATGTGCAGCCAGCGCAGACCCAGCCCAGAGGCAGGATAGCACGGGGGCCTGGGCCTTCTGGAATAGAAAGCACCAGGAAGTCAGCCTCTGTTGTGGGCATTCAAGACAAGGTCCAGGATGCTCCTGCCTCAGCCCCAGCCCTGGCCCTGGCCCCGGCCCCAGCCCCGGCCCCAGCCCCTATACCAAACCCCAGCTCAGAGCAAGTATATTTCTCCCTGAAGGACATGTACATGGAGAGCACCCAGGCAGACAGGCCCAAAGGAGAGGAGCCGCCTCCACCCCCACGTACCAGGGTATCTGGAGAAAGTCCCTCAGGGATGGAGCCTATCAAGGCTAGAGGTGGGAAGGTACCCATGGTCTCTGGCCAGCCCACACCTTCCATGGTGCCCCCGCCCATTAAGCCTTTGAATAGGAAGAGATTTGCTCCTCCTAAACCCAAAGTGGAGCCCACTACCACTGCTTCCTCAAGTCAGGCTCCAGAATCTGTGGCCCAGAGCTTAGGGAAAGGCCTGCCTCCAGCCTCTGCCCAGGTCCCAACACCCCCTGCCCGTCGGAGACACAACACTCGAGATAACCCCTCGCAAGGACGAACAAGCTACAAGACTCCAGGAGAGGTAAGTGTGGAGAGAGTGTGTGGAGGCTGCTCTGGGAAACTGACCTCATGGAAACTCTTGCTGTAAGGGCTTGGCACCCAGTGGGTGGTGGGCTATTAATAGAAGGGGGTGGGGAAGGGCTGGAGTTCCAGCCAGGAGCAAGGGGGCACAGGCATGGCCCTTGCTCGACCATACTCCAGACAGGAACGTGCAGGCAGCATAGCCTGACTGTCTCTTTTTGTCCAAGAGGATACTGAAGCTTCTAGCTGAGGGAGGAGGAGGAAGAAGCCGTTCTGGGGGCCGGGGGAGGGGGGGGGGAGAGGAAGAGGGATCAGTGGAGAGTTTTTTATAGCCATGCTGATGCTCCAGTGCTTCAAGGGGGAGATGAGAGTGTTCCGTAGTGTGTAGCCGTACACACGATGCTCACCAGAAGACTTAAAAAATACTGTATGTTATGACCCAAGCACTTGGGAGACTTCGGCAGGAAGATTGTGAGCCAAGGCTAGCCTGGGATGCATAGTAAGACCTTGTTTCAAAACAAAACGAAGTCACTCCCAGCACCCCTAAAACTGAATGTCTAAGAAGTACTGGTTCATTCTGGTTTCATTTAAGTTTTGGGATGTGGCATACTTATATACCTGGCTGGCAACCCTTAGCGAGGTGTGATCTTGGGCGAGTAATAGTCATAACAATAATAATTCATAGTCATTGCAAGAACTGGGTGCTTAGGAGGCGTGGCGCACATAAACTAAGTGTGATGGCACAGACTCTCCTGTGGTGGGAGAGGGGGGAAAGCTGGAAACAGGAGTCAGTCATTTCTAGGGAATGGGTAGCCAAGAAGAAGACGTGTTTTGTGTGGAGGAGGGGCAGGGATACCCACCTGCCGCGGATAGAGACAGATGGGATTCAGCAGCGTGGAGCTTGAGGAGCAGGATCAAGAGGATGAGAGGTGGGCCAGGGTCTCCCGCTCCGGAGGCAGAGGGACGGAAGACTTACCTAGGACTAGAGTGTTCCATCTCTGGGCAGACAGGAGGAGGACAGTGTTCTCATGAGTGTGGGTGGGATACAATGAATGGGGCACGTTTATACTCAGAATCTATTTCTGTTTATCAAAATCCAGTTTTATTGTGCTGCATCTCTCTCTCTGTTAAATGTAAGTGAAGATGGCTTCTGATTCGGGCAGGAACTACGCCAAGGCTGTTTCTCAGGGGAGAGGAAGCCAGAGTCCTGGCTCTTCTGAGCTGAGGCTTTCTGTGGGAAGTCGTGTTTCTCGTGCGTACAGACAGGACAGATGGTTTTCTGGAACAGTGAAAGGAAACACTCCTTGATTCAGCAGCTTAGGGCAAGGTGGGGAGGAGGGTGTTGGGTGGGTAGCAGAGGCGGGCTTTCCCATGGAGAAAGAACATTCAAGAGGGGAGAAGGGCTCAGTGGTGCCTGGGATGCGGTTTCATTTCAGTGGGTGCTAAGGTTAGGCTGCGGGAAGAGGGGATCAGAAGGCTTTGGAGTGGGACAAATCTCAAAGACCCCACACCATGCTCTGCATCTGTTTATCGCTTTCGCCTGCCTTGTTCGAGGTTCCTGGTGACGTCAGAACCTCAGTGGCTCCAGGAAAGCTCGGTAGGGCTACTCTGTGTCACCCACAGCCACAGGCTGCATAGCAACCTTCCAGAGAAATAGCCCTTGGAGGCCCTGAGGGAGCTCATTTGGGAAGTGATCAGGCTAGCTGCCAGGTGTGTGTGTGTGTGAACTCGGCTTCTGCCTTCAGGGTGGGAACCTCACCCCCAGGTGGCTGTATCTCCTGACAGGAGGGTGGAAGTGCCAGCTCGGCCCTCGCTCGGGTGGGGCTGGTGAGGGCAGAGCAGGCACCTCAGAAGCTGTCGGTACCAGCTCTACTTCTGCCAGAACATTGTCTGGCTTTTATTTTATGTATATAGTTTTGGTAAACATAAAACAATTTAAATATTCTTGTGAAAAATACATTTAACATGTAGATGTATATGCATTTTATTTATTTTGTGTGCATGTACTTGTATGTGCATGTGAGTGTGTGTGCATGTGTGCACGGGTCTGTCACTGAGTGTGTGTGGAGGTGAGAAGATAACTTGCAGGAACCGGGTCTATCCTTCCGCTGTGTAGGTCCCAGAGATGGAGCCCTGGCGTCCCTGGAACTAGTTAGGACAGTAGTGAGGCATCATGTGGATTCTGACTCAAACCCAAGAGCAGGCAGCAAGTTTGCTAGGTGTGGTGGCACACACATTTGATCCCAGTACTTGGGAGGCAGAGGCAGGGGGATTTCCGTGAGTTGGAGGCTAGCCAGAGACCCTATCTCAAAAGACAAAAGCAGTAGTGCTTTGTTTTTAAATCACTGACCATCTTTCCAGACCCTTATTTCTATTTATTATTATTATTGTTATTAGTGTGCGCGTGCGTGTGTGCGTGTGCACGTGTGCGTGTGCGTATCTCTTTTTAGAGCAGTTCATCTCACAGTGTGTGTGTGTGTGTGTGTGTGTGTGTGTGTGTGTGTGTGTACACGCGCATGTGCATATCTCTCTTTAGAGCTGTTCATCCCACAGTGTGTGTGGCGGTCAGAGGACAATCTCAGGAGCTGGTTCTCTTCTTCCACTGAGGGAGCCAGGGATCGAACTCAGGTCACCACCAGGCTTGCACAAGAGGCCCCTTTTGTCTGCTCTGCCTCTGATTTAGTTTTCTATCCTGCCTTCTTTTGTTTGTTTGTTTTAAGATTCTCATTATTTCCTTCTCATTACTTCCTCCATGGTCAAAAAAATTCCACATGATTAGATCTTTAATGCCATAGCAAGAAGATTTTAACCACCTTTTCCGTGTGCCTGGACTTCCCCAGGAGACAGCACAGGCATGAGAATTCTCAGCTGATGCTTTGAGACTTGGGCATGCCTCTCCACCCTCTCTTTAAAAATTGAAAAAAATTATATATATATGTGACTGTTTCACCTGGGGATCCCCTGGAACCGGCAGCTGCAGTAGCTGGGAGACAGCCGGGGAGGAGGGGGGCCTCACGTTTCAATGGGAGAGGCATCTCAGAAGAGGCCAGACTTGTTTGACATCATGGATTTATAGCTCGTGATGTAGTATTAGGAGAAAATATTGAATTATTTAAAATGTAAAGGAATGCCCATAATCTCTTCAGATACAAAGAAAAAATACAAGAAAAAGGATGCCGTTCTAGGAAGAACAAATGAAGCCAAGGTGTCGAGATGAGGCGGTGGGCTGGACAAGGGCTGCAAAGCCACCTGGCCCCACTCACAGCGCCTCAGAGTTCTAGAACCTTCTCCACACTTGCTTTGTGTCTTCTGCACCCCACCCTCTACAGCACTAAGGCTTGGATGAGGGAGAAAGGAGGAAAGAACTAATGTTTGTTGAATACTAGCTTCTGTTAGCACTAGTTAGGTGCTAACTAGCTAGAAGTTCAGACCAACTCCACTATTGAGGAAAGCTAGAAACCATGAGCAAGACAAGAGACGTGTCCTCTTGAAAGCACTGGAGAGCTAACGGAGTGGAAAGTTAGTGGGCCAGGTTCGGGGAGGAGATTGAAACCAAGAATAGTGAGGGCTGGAGAGATGGCTCAGTGGTTAAGAGCACTGGCTGCATGTCCAGAGGACCGGGGTTCAATTCCCAGCACCCACATGGCAGCTCACAGCTGTCTGCAGCTTCAGTTCCAGGGGATCTGACACCCTTAACCAGATATACATGCAGGAAAAACACCAATGCACATAAAATAAAATAAATAAATAAATTACGTGTCTTATAAAAGACCAGTGAGCCCAGGGGCTTGAGAGACGGCTCACCGGGTAAAGAGCTTGTTGTGCAAGCGTGAGAATCAGAGTTTGGATGGGCAGCACCTGTACTTGGGAAATGGAGACGGGATTCCCGGAGCCTTGGTGACTCAAACGTGCTGCAGCCCTCTTGCCTCAGTCTCCCAAATGCTGGATGGAATTGCATGTGGGTGCTTACCATAACCGTTTTGTTTTTTCAAATTATTTCTTAAAATTGTTTCATATATAATATTTAGCAACCTAAGATAAATAGCGGGGGTGAGGTTGGGGGTAGGGAACAGGCCAAAAGAAAAAAAAAAATCAGCAAAGCTGGCTGAGCCAAGTGTGGTGTGGTGGTACACACCTTTAATCCCAGTATTTGGGAGGCAGGAGCAGATGAATCTCAGTGAATTTAAAGTCAGCTTGGTCTACAAAGTGAGTACCAGGCCAGCCAGATTTATGTAGAGAGACCCTGTCTCAAAAAAAGTAACCAAGGCTGGGTGGTGGTGGCACACGCCTTTAATCCCAGCACTCGGGAGGTGGAGTCAGGCGGATCTCTGTGAGTTCGAGGCCAGCCTGGTCTACAGAGCGAGATCCAGGACAGGCACCAAAACTACACAGAGAAACCCTGTCTTGAAAAAAACCAAACCAAACCAAAAAAACAGCAATAACTAACCAAACAAATGAAAGCCTGCTGACCATAGAGCTCCAGCTTTGGGGATTACGAGACATGATTTAAGTTTTTTGAATTATATTTATTTAGTGTGAGTGTGTACTTGTTCATGTCAGAGGACAAATTGCAGGAGTTGATTCTCTCCTTCACTATGTGCGTCCCACACATCGAACTCAGGTCTTTAGGTCTGGCAGCAAGTGTTTTTCCCATGAGCCACCTTGACAGCCCCAGACAGGATTTGTTAAAATTCTACTTGCTGAGTTCAAGGAGGTGGGAAGGTGAGGTTGGGAAGAGAGGTGGGGATGAGGCTGTGTCTCCCTGTGTTAACTCTGTCCAGGTTCCCGGATGTGCCCTGGCAGTTCACACTGACCATCAGCCTAGCTCGGGGACCTCTGGGTCGTGCTGCTGGGAGTGAGCTCACGGCTGGGTGCTCAAGCCTCTGGTGGGCTGTCGTCTGGCCCTTTGGCTGTCTCACTGGTTAGAGCTGGCTGGCAGCTGAGGACATGGCCGTTAACATGGACAGAGAGTTTTCAGAAGCCTGTAGGCTTGAGGCTAGGTCTCCTTGTGACCATGGTGACATGGTGGAGGAGACCAGTTGTCTAGAACTTCGAGGGAGGAGGACATTCTCTGTATTCACAGGGCTGTGGTTCGAACACCATGGGACAGAGCCCTGATGAGGATTTTCGTTTGTTTTCCTCTGAATTCTCTTCTTTGTCCCAGGCAAGGCTCACAGGAGGAATTATGTGGTAGAACTGGGAAATTCCAGAGACGTAGGGATCTAGAATGTTCGGGAGATCATGAAGAGAGGGCGACTTGGGAAAATGACCACTGAGACTCTGAATAACTGACTTTATAAACGCTACACATAGCCGAGTGGTGGCGCACGCCTTTATTCCCAGCACTCGGGAGGCAGAGGCAGGCGGATTTCTGTGAGTTCCAGGCCAGCCTGGGCTACAGAGCTAGTCCCAGGACAGCCAGGGCCACACAGAGAAATCCTGTCTCAAAAAATAAGATAAAATAAAATGAATACACGTTTCTAAACTTGTTCCGAGTTTGAGAATGGATGTAGCTGGGACATGAAGTATTAAGCTGGCCACGTGTGGCACACACAAAGGACAGACCCAGATAGCACAGGCGAGGACTTGAAAATGGACCAACACGAAAACCACAACCTCAGAGGCTTGAATGGAACTTGCTACCTGAACACACTCAAGAAGATTGCCTCCTAGGTAAACTTATTTTGGGGCCAGAGGGATGGATGGCTCAGCAGCTAAGAGTTCTTGCTGCTCCTCCAGAGGACCCGAGGTTGGTTTCCAGCAACAGCTGCCTGTAACTCCAGCTCCAGGGGATCCAGGGTCATATCTATCACATCTCCAACTTCTGGAAACTTTCTTGGCTCCTAGCCATTGTGTCGTCACACTTTCCTGTCAGATGATCCCAACACCTAGCTCCTTTTATTTTATTTTGATTTTTGAGACAAAGTCTCATTATGTAGCTCTGGATGTCCTGGAACTCACTTTGTAGACCAGGCTGGCCTGCTCTGCCTCCAGAGGGCTGTGATTAAAGGTTTTCACCACACCTGACCAAATAACTTTGAAATGAGGATGAGCTGGTAGGATCAGGAGTTCAGGGTTTCTCGGCTATAACTGAGTTCCAGACCACTGTGGACTGCAGAGTGAGACCTTGTTTCAAAAACAAAAACAAAATAAACCGGAAGAGGAAAGAACTAATGTATTATTTAACAACTCTGTTGGGTTTTGTTCTTTTTAATTTTTTTTTTTTTTTTTTTTTTTTTTTTGGTTTTTCAAGACAGGGTTTCTCTGTGTAGCTTTGCGCCTTTCCTGGAACTCGCTTTGGAGACCAGGCTGGCCTTGAACTCACAGAGATCCGCCTGCCTCTGCCTCCCGAGTGCTGGGATTAAAGGCGTGCGCCACCACTGCCCGGCCTTTTTAATTTTTTTTTAACTGATGTAAGAATAATTTCAAAAAAAGAATAATTTCAAAAAGTAAAAAAAAAAGTTTAAAAATTCTTTTTATTTCTGATTTTGTTTTTTGAGATTGGGTCTCATTTTGTAGCCCAGGCTGGCCTAGAACTCACCATGTAAACCAGGTTGGCTTCAAACTCCTGACAATCCTCCTGCCTTAGACTTCAGAGTCCTGGAATCATAAGCATGAGCCACGATGCCCAATCTTGAATTCTTTAAAAATATATTTGAAACTAGAAAGCAAAAAAAAAAAAAAATGCTATTGTCTGGCGGAGTTTCTAATGTACATTAATATATGAGATACAGCATAAAGGAGAGAAGACAGAGGAACCTACGTGGGCTAAGATTACTACAACTGCTGAGAATAGTAAAGTCGAGACCTCAGAAGACCTGTGCCCCAATCCTAGATTCTATTCTTTAAGATCACAGTCTACATAGTGAGTTCAAGGCCATCTTGGGCTACATGAGACTATGATTTAAAAAGAAAAAGCAAGCAAGAGAGCAAGATTATTCTGCCATCGCCCTCTTCAGCATCATCGTCTTCCGGTTGCTGAGGAGAAAAGAGGAGTAAGAATAAAAACTTAAGGCTCACCTTGACCTACAAGGGTACACAGCTTTGCAAGAAGCCAGGAGACTGCCCGGGATTTCTCTTTTTCTTTCTTTTTTAATTGGAGAAAGAGGGCTTTTTGAGGGGGAAAAAATACTAGTCCGAACAGTTCCAACATTTCCCCCCTACAAAAAAGACTGAAGGAAGCTGAGTAGAATCTGGAATCGACTCCCAAGGGCAAGGGATTCCTCTTATGTGCTGATAAAGATGATGATGTGTGTAATCGGGCCGCAGAGGATCAAGTTGTGGCCTTGTTCATCACAGAAGAAGGCACTTTAATTAAAAACCAACAAACACCCAGATAGCAGTCAAAGGACCCACGACAAATACCAGGGAGATGGATTGCTGAATCTGAAGGGAGCATGGGAAATAGTGAAAAAGACAGAGTCCCAAAGAAGAGAAGACTCCAGCAGAGAGGCCTGGAGAGATGATCGCCGGGCCCTTGTTCTGAGGATTTAGGAAGTGGATGAGAGAGGAAAACCTGCTAATGTTATTTGTAATAGAAACATTATATGATACCACCACCTAGGTTCTCTCCGCATAATCAAAAAAATTAAATTTATTTTACGTATGTGAGTATTTTGCTTACATGCATGTATTGTACCATGTGTGTGCCTGGTGACCACAGAGTCAGAAGAGGGCATCAGATCCCCTGTAACTGAAGTTGTGAACCACCATGTCCTCTGCAAGGGCAATAAGTGCTCCTTACTGCTGAGCCGACTTATTAAGCCCCAGCCCCAGCCCCAGCTTGCATAATTGTCTGAAGAACTATGTTGCTGGGACTGGGGAACTAGCTCAGTTGTGAAATTGCTTGCTGCACAAATCCAAGTACCCGAGTTTAAACTCCAACACCCACTTAAAAAGCTGGACATAGTGACAGATGCTCGTAACCTCCATACTGAGGAAGCAGAGACAGGCAGGTCCCTGGGCACCTGGTCAGTCAGCCTAGCTGAACTGGTGAGCCCCAGGCCCAAGTAAAAGATCCTGTCTCAAAAATCAAGGTGAAAGCTCCTGAGAGACCATACCCAAAGTTGACTAGGTAGGCAAGGAGCAGGGTCAGTATGTCTGGGAGAGAAAAAACCAAGTAGTTTACAGTCATTACAGTAAGTTAGTGTTAGGTGGAGGGACCAAAGAGATGAACCTGGAGATATTGGGACTCGCTGAAGGTCAGACTTCACTTATCACATAAGAGTTTGTCTGTCTATCTATCTATCTATCTATCTATCTATCTATCTATCTATCTATCTATCTACCTATCTATCTATCTATCTTCAAGACAGGGTCTCACTGTGTAGCTCTGACTGTCCTGGAACTTACTATATAGACCAGGCTGGTCTCAAACTCACAGAGATCTGCCTGCCTCTGCCTCCCGAGTGCTGGGATTAAAGGCTTATGGCACTATGCCCAGCTGAAGGTTTTATTTTTTTAATTTTCATTTTTAATTAAATTTTTGTTGAATGTGTGTCGTATGCACATGGTATGAAATGGAAATGTACTTAAGAGGGCTGGAGAGATGGCTCAGTTTTGCTCTTACAGAGGACCAGAGTTCATATCCCAGCACATACATTGGGCATCTCGCCTCACAGCCACCCGTAACTCCAATGCCCTCTCCTGGACATCTTGGGTCCTGCACTCACACATGCACATAACCATACACAGACATACATCCTGGTTGTCAGAGAGAAGCTAAAGAACATTTTAGTTAAAATCCTTCAGTCAGACTCCCCATATTCACCAAATAGGAATATTTCCCATATTCATACCACCCATTCAAAATTCTTCATTTAGTAAAGAAACCTTAAATTTTACTATATTTTGACTATATATAATTAAAATTTATTTATTATTATTTTGAGACAGGGTTTCACTGTGTAGCCCTAGTTGGCATGGGACTCTCTATAGACAAGGATAGCCTTGGCTGTAGAGATCCAACTGTCTCTGCCTCAAGAGTGCTAGGAATAAAGGCATTTGCCACCACACCTGGTTTAATGTTCTGTTTTTTTTAAAGATATTTTAAAAAATTATTTGTAGGTGTGTGTGTGTGTGTGTGTGTGTGTGTGTGTGTGTGTGTGTAGGCCAGAGGACAGCTTTTTGGAGTTGGTTCTTGTTTTCTACTTTGTTGAAGCAGGATCATCCTCGTTTGCAGCCCTGCTGTGTGTTTCCAGCTTGCTGGCCCATGAGCTTAGGCTCTTCTGTCTCTGCTTCTCATCTTGCAGGGGAGCACTGGGGTTACAGAAGCACCAGGGGACCAGACTCAGGTGGCCAGGCTTGCACCACACATGCTTTTACCCGCAGAGCCATCCTGCTAGTTCATGTTGTAGCGAGAAGCGGCAGAGGCAGTCTGCCTGGTGTGTGGGAACGCAGCACAGTGCTCTACAGCCGCAATTGCTGTAAAGAGAACACAATTGCTGTAAAGAGAACACTGCAGATTCATTGACTTCTCGGCCTAGGTGCTCTTCCGAGTTCTCTGAGTCTGTCTGAATGACGCCAGATATTCCCGCATGCCCAGTGTTGCTGGTAGATGCTGTCGTTGAGGCCACTGTCAGCACACATTTTGAAATTCTCTCGTTTACCTCTAATTCTACACAGGCCAATTACTACATAGAGACTGGCCAGGATAGTAGTTCGTGCCTGTATCCCAGCACTTAGGAGGTTGAGGCAGGAGGATCAACAGTTCAAGGCCAGCCTCAGCTACAGAATGAGTTTGAGGCTATACTGTGCTGTGTATGACCCTGTTTGAAATCCCTGCTCTCTACCTTCCAAAAGAAAGACAGACAGACAGAAAGAGAGGGAGGTAGGAAGGGGTGGAGAGAAGGAGAGAGAGAGAGAGAGAGAGAGAGAGAGAGAGAGAGAGAGAGAGAAATAAAGGCAAACGGAAGTTCTGGGAGCCCTGAGGCAAGGACAATATCCTCCAAATGGCAGAGGTGAAGTCAGTCAGCCATGACAATGAGCAGAATTTATTCAGGGAGAGGCCAGAAGACCAGATAGGCCTGGATTCTAGATAGTCCTTAACTTAGTTTCTGGGCTCAGGACATGAGGCTTGGGATTCTGTCATAGGTCTCTGCCCGACCTTCAGCATGCCTGAGGAACCCAGGGGCAAGGTTCCCTTCAGAGCAGTTCTGAATGAGGTCAGAGAAGGCTGGGGTGCCATACTGCAGAGCCCAGCACGTGTGTTGTTAAGGCTTTGCTTTGGGCCGTGTGTCCTCAGGCTCTGGAGTCCCAAGCAGCCATGGCTCCTGCCACATCTGCCAGCAGCACCCCTGGAAATCGAGGCGTCATGGAGCCCATGGATACGGAAGCTCAAGAGGACAGGAGGCCACATGCTGAGGAGAGAACTGGAGGCAGGAAGGAAACCCGGACAGATGGAATGCTGCACGTGGACGGGAGGACTCCGGGAGACGGAGCACAAGCCCCGCAGAGGACACAGGCCGATGAGAAGGCACAGGTGGACGTCCTGACACACGGAAGTGAGAGGCCGCGGCCAGACAGGAGGTCACAGGAGGATTTGGTGACACAGAGAAGGGTGAATACGCAGGTGGGACAGACGCAGGCTGATGAGAAGTGGCCGCGAGACCCAAGAGACGCAAGGATACAGGGAGAGAAGGAGACAGAGTTAGCGGACAGCATCCCCACAGCTTTCAAAACCCAGCCAGAGCAGCCTTCTGTGGCCAGCCTCAGCTCACCACCCAGAACCCTCAGACCCTCACCGTCAGAATGCCCTAGAGCTGCTCAGGTTATGGAATGTTTTGAGACGAGCCCGGAAGCATCTCATGTCCAAGAAAAATCTGGTTTTCTGCTTAGGTCTGAAGAGCCGGCAGTGACAGCCTTCAGAAGCCATGAGGACACTCTACTAGGTCCCCTGTCAGGGAACCACATGTGCCCAGCCCAGCTGCCCCCTGAGGGGAACTCAGAGCAGTTGGGAAGAGAAACACGTCAAAGGCCAGAGTGGGTAGGGCTGGTCGAGGCCAAGCAAGAGGACAGCCTGTTTCAGTGCCCCAAGGAGGAGCAGCCCGGGGAAACGCTGTATGTGGATCTCCCTGGTGGCCATTCAGCTGGCTTGAGGCAGGAAGTGCCCACCATGCCCTCTTTTTCTGGAACTGGCCTGACCAATAGACTGCAGGAAGGGCTACCCAGCCCCACGGCTTCTCAGCACATAAGCACGGACAACTTCCTCTCCTCCAGGGACCAGGACCTGCTGAATTCTGCTCCCACTCAGCTACAGGGGCCAGGGTCCCCCACCCAGAGTCACCCATCAGAAGTCATGGCTACCAGCAGTGAGGGGGCCTGTGCCAAGGAGCCAAATGTGGAGGGGAGGTCCTCTGGCACCCGGAGCTGTGACCCCGGGCTTATTGATTCCCTGAAGAACTACTTGCTTCTGCTGCTGAAGCTTTCCAGCCCAGAGACAAGTGAAGCCAGGGCACAGTCCCAGGATGAGGCTGCCACTGGAGGTCTAGCTTCCTCCTCTACTCTGGTCCCCACCATGGAAGTGGCTGGGCTGAGTCCCAGGACATCGAGGCGCATCCTGGAACGCGTGGAGAACAACCACTTGGTGCAGAGTGCACAGACCCTGTTGCTGAGCCCCTGCACCTCCCGCCGCCTTACTGGCCTCCTGGACCGTGAGGTACAGGCTGGCCAGCAGGCCCTGGCTGCTGCCCAGGGCTCCCGGGGCCCGAGCCCCAGCCCCCTCACCATCCCGGCCATTGTGGTGGGTGAGGAAGGATCTGGTGCTGGCGAGGGAGGGGATTCCAGGGAGGAGACCTCCCAGGAAAGGGACAAGGATGGACTACTAGGGGAGGTGGATGGGCAGACAGCGGAGAGCAGAACCCAGGAGCCCTGCCAAGAAGAGTCGACCCCGGGGGAGGCTGTGATGGGTCTCCCCGCAGCTACACCCGAGGAACTGGCTCTAGGGGCCCGGAGGAAGAGGTTCGTCCCTAAGGTCAGAGCAGCATCAGATGGAGATGTGAACAAGGCTGAAGAAAGGGAGAGCCCCACAGTTTCCCCTCGGGGACCCAGGAAGGGCCTGACACCAGGGTCCCTAGGAACTCCAGGACGGGAGAGACGTTCCCCTACCCAGACCCGAAAGACCAACATGTTAGAGGTGCCTGGGACAGAAGAAGAGCCTGCAGCAGGAGACCTGGGCTCCAGACCTAAAGCCAGTGGCCTGGACTCAGAGCCTGCCCTGGATGAAGGCAAGCAGGAAGCTCCAGACAAGCCAAGGAAAGCCAAAGACCTGCTGAAAGGTGAGTGCTGGGAGGGGCGGGCTGCCAGGAAGTTGCAGCCTAGTTGAGCATAGTACCACCCCATGGTGGAGGCACCTCCCTGCTAGGGGTCAGCAGGTTCCCTTGGGAACAGCACCTCATGAGCTGTCAGAGAGGGCTGGCGCTTGTCATGCTCTCCTTCCTCAGGAAGTGAGGTGACCTTGGCGGCAGCCTCGGCACAGTGAGCGGTAAAGGCATGGGAGAAATCAAGTACTAGGTGAGGTCCTGTGGTAGACATCTTTGATCCCAGCACTCCAGAGACTAAGGCAGAAGGACTGAGAAAGTTCAAGGTCAGCCTGGGCTACGTAGGGAGACCCTGTCCGGAAACCAAACAACAAAAACCAAGCAAACCAAAAGGCGCCACTCAGTGCAGGACCTGGCTTCAGTGGCATCCCAGCTCCGCCATCACCATCACCGTCACTAGACTTGTTCCATGGTGACCCCATGGTCAAGATAAGTCTCAAAGGCAGGTCTGTGGAGACAAGAACCTTTCTTGACTGCTCGTCACTGTTGGCGTGCTTAGCTGTGAGTCCCTCCTTGACCTGGGGTTGGGAGATTTTTATTTTCCTGGTTAAGATGTGTGCACTGGGGGTGGGGTCAGGGTAGAAGCCTGAGATAGAGGTGGGAGGCAGCCAGGGCTATGAAACGCTGCGTTTATGTTTGTTGCTTTCTCTCAGTCTGTTTCCCAAGGAAACCCCGGGGATGCAGGGGTGTGGCTAGAGAGGGCACAGGGTGCTGGGGATGTAACTTTTTGAAGCCTTTAAAAATTAAATGAATGGGCTGGGAATGGTGGCGCATGCTTTTAATCCCAGCACTTGGGAGGCAGAGACAGGCAAATCTCTGTGAGTTCGAGGCCAGCCTGGTCTACAAAGTGGGTTCCAGGATGGCCAGGGCTGTTACACAGAGAAACCCTGTCTCGAAAAACAAAAAACAAACAAACAAAAAAAAAAACAAACAAAACAAAACAACAACAACAAAAACCCAAAAAACCAACGAAACAAACAAAAAAATTTAAGTAAATAAATATTAAAAAAAAGAGGGATCAAGCAAGTTGTCGGTCATCATGGTGGAAATTGGAACCTGACTTCTATTCAGGATTGAGCTATCCTATTTATTTCAGTGTTGGGACTTGAACCCAGGACCTCTCACAGGCCAGGCAAGTAAATTAAAATGAGAAAAGCATGTAGTTCTACTCTGAACATACAAAGAATCCATTTGACAAGCCCAGTGATAGACTATTACGGAGAAACCTCGAGATCAGTTGGAGTGTTGGTGTCTCCTGTTTGCAGCCCCACAGGTGATCCGGAAAATTCGGGTAGAGCAGTTTCCAGATTCTTCTGGCAGTCTGAAGCTCTGGTGCCAGTTTTTCAACATTGTTAGTGACTCGGTCTTGACATGGGCGAAGGATCAGCACCCAGTTGGCGAGGTGAGCAGGAGGTAAGCCGCCTAGGTACCACCGCCCCCTGACCAGGCTCCCCAATTGCAGTCATGTTGGACACTGTCCTGATATTTTCAATCCATCCATCCCCTCATTTCGTCCTCACAGTAGCCCCAGTGAGTGAGTCTGATACTTCACATGGAGATCAGAAAATTGAAGCTTAGAGGTCTTAAATCACGGGTCCTAAATCCTGCAGCGAATGCCACCTGTGTGGTTAAGGACCCGTTTCTGACCTTGGAACCTCTCACCACCTCCCCAGGGCTCCCAGAGCCTGGGTTCCCAGCAGCCTGTGAGAGTTGGGTCGGAGGCCCCGTGTCATGGCCATGACCCTCACGAGAAAGGTCTCTGCTCTCTGCAGCGCAGGGGACGAGGGTCCGGCGGCCTTGGCCATAGTGCAGGCGTCTCCCGTGGACTGTGGTATGTATCGCTGTACCATCCATAATGAGCATGGCTCGGCCTCCACCGACTTCTGCCTCAGCCCTGAGGGTGAGTGTCCTGCTGCTAGGATCTTGCGGGTGTGTGTGTGTGGGGGGGGCAGGCCTTGTGGGTGGCAGCACTGTGCTGGACAGGGATGGCGCTCTGCCTGGACAGCCAGCCAGAAGGCAGTGGTATTCTCTTTTTCTCCACACAGTGCTGTCCGGCTTCATCTCCAGAGAGGAAGGTGAAGGTATGTTGCCCCTCTGGGTAGGAGGGTGGGCCTTCACCCCAGCTCTGCCCTTTGCAGGGTTCCTTCCTTAGGGGTTTACAATCCTTCCTAAATCAGGGTGCTGCTCCCCTTTGCCCCCCAGTTTAAGGTATGGCTTGGGGGGGGCGGGATGATAGAGAACTGATGTTTCTAAAGATGGTGGAAGAAGATGGGCCGGGGGTGGGGGAGCCCTTGGCAGGAGTTAATGCAGTCCTCTGCCCCCTTCAGAGTCCTTGAGGGCAGGACTGCCACCAGGGCACGCAGAGTTTCTCACGGTGCTCTGTGGACTTTGGCATCAGAGTTACCAGAAGTCTGCTGTGAACACAGCTCCTCTGCTCCCTTGTTCAAGCATCCTGGATGTCTAGGGAAGACCTGGAAAATGTGCATTTTCTGCAGCTCTTTGGTGATAGTGAGATATACCCCCAAGTTGTTTGTTTTGGAATAGCATCTCACTGTGTAGCCCCAGCTGTCCTGGAACTCACTCTGTAGACCAGGTTGGCCTCAAACTCAGAGACCCACCTGCTTCTGTCTCCTGAGTGCTGAAATTAAATGTGTGTGCCACCATGCCTTGGCTACTCCCAAAATTTGACAAACACTTCAAGGGTTTGACTATCAGAGGAGAGTCTGCCATAAAATCTCTTTGTTCAGGGACTGGAGAGATGGCTCAGTGGTTAAGAGCACTGACTACTCTCCTAGAGGATCTGGGTTCAATTCCCAGTACCCACATAGCAGCTCATACCTGTCTGTTACTCTAGTTCCAGGGCTTCAGACATGCATGCAGGCAAAAACCAATTAACATTAAATAAAAATGTTACTCTTTAAAAAAAAGTCCCTTTCTTCAGTTGTCAAATAATATTTAATCTCTATCATATATAGACCGATATCTGGGCTAGGCATGTCTGTAATCCCAGCTCTTTGAGCCAGAGCCTGGAGAATTACCATAAATTTTAGGCCAGTCTGATCTGCATAGTGAGTTCCAACCCACCCTGGACTACAGAATGAGACCCTGTTTCAACAACAACAAAATAAAAGAAACTAAATGCTCAACCATATCAAAAACGTCATAGGGATTCTTTAATATTACCGAATGTCCACTTTGCCCCGTTGTGTCGTATGTTGGTTGGAGTCAGGAGCCACTAATTTACTTGGCTGATACATCTCTTGTCCTGTCAAATGTTAGCAACCGTCCCCTGCCCCCTTTGGTTTCTTTCTTGCCATTCCTTTCCTGAAGTCACTGGATACATAGAATTTCTTTTTTGTGGGTTTATATGTGAGTAGGTACACGTACATGAGTGTGTAGGTGCTAGAGATCCACTTTGAGTGTTGCTCCTCAGGGGAAATTGCTCTTTTTGAGAGAAGCTCTCTCACTGAGACCTGGGTCTTTTTGATTTGACTGGCCAGTGAACCTTAAGGATCTTCCTGTCTCTGTCTCTCCTGGGCTAGGATTCATGATAGTGTTCCATGACTGGGGATTGAACTCAGGTCCTCATGCTTTAGTGGCAAGCATTCAGTGAACAGAGCCATCTCCCAACCCTTGTAGAGTTTCTCAGCCTAGATTTTGCTCAGTGTATCTTCGTGTACCAAATCCTCCCATCTATATGCTTCTTCTAAACTGATGGATTAGAAAGTTGGGTCAGCTGGGCGATGGTGGCGCATGCCTTTAATCCCAGCACTCGGGAGGCAGAAGCAGGCAGATCTCTGTGAGTTCGAGGCCAGCCTGGTCTACAAAGTGAGTTCCAGGACAGGCTCCAAAGCTACACAGAGAAACCCTGTCTTGAAAAAACACAAAAAAGTTGGGTCAGCTTCAGATTCAGGTATAATGTGTTTGTTTGTTTTCTTGGCAAGAATAACCCACAGACTGGATGTAGTGTTACATGTCTAGAACTCCAGCCCTTGGGAGGCTGAGGCAGGAGGATTATGAGTTCAAGGTTTACCTGGGCTGTATAGTGAGCCATTTTCTCCAAAACAAACAAAAAACAAAAGCAGTAACTCACAGGAGTAGTGTTTATTTCCTTTTCTTCCTACCCAGAAGCAGGTAACGTTACTTCCTTTCACTGCTGGGAATGCTCGGTGCTCAGTGGGTTCAGCAACCCTTTTGTGAAGTTAAAAAGCACTGTTCCCCACCCCACTTTGCCATGTGGGCTGACTTTTAGTGGTCACTGATTATTGCCTGAGTCCATCGTCTCTTTGGGAGTTGCAACATGGCGGTATACAATCCCACCATTTCATCATCATCCATTAGCGGAGACGAAATGACCACAGTTACCTTGATACAAGCTTTCCGGGAGGAGGTGAAGGCTGACTTCCTGTACTTACCAGTTTCAGAATAATAAGTTGATCTCTGGGAAGCCTCTGAAGTGACCAGTGAGGCTTGGTTCTTTTTCCAGGGGGACTGGGAGTTTTTCAATTACCATTATGAACTAGGGGGCTTTCAACGTATTTGACATGCACAGTGCCTTATACTAATTATTCTCTTTGTTGCTAAAATTGCTTCATTTTGGGCCAAATGGAGTCCCTTTGGTTGGCTCTTACGCTCTTTTGACAAATCTCCAGTATTTTTACAGTGGTGGGGATTGAACCCAGGGCCCGGCATACGCTAAGCAAACGCTCTGCCATTGAACTTGTCTCCAACCCTCTTCTTACCTTTTATTTTGAGACAGAGACAGTTGCCTACACTGTCCTGAAGTTCACCCACAGTAGCCCAGGCAGGCCTTGACCCTGGGTGCCGTGGCCTCAGCCTCCCAAGTACTTAGGATGAAAGGCCTGTAGCTGGAGGTCTGGCCTCCCGGTAGTTCATGGTCACATCCTTGTTTTCTGGTGGTATACAATGGGTTAGATCCATACTGTACTTCCGATTGAGCCCTGGAACCAGTTGTTTCTTTGGGGGTTCTGGTCCCTTTAGTGGGAAATGGTGCTTAGTAACCCTAATGTTTTAGATCCATACCCTACACTTCCTGTTGAGCCTTGGAACCAGTTGTCTCTTCTGGGGGTTCTGCTTCCCTTTAGTGGGAAATGGTGCTTAGTAACCACGCTGAGCACTGCTGCTTCTCACTGCTATTGAATTGATCTGGGAAGCTTGTTTACATCAAACATGTTGGTTAAAATAAAGTCATTGATTTATTTGCTCAAAACACTTAACTCTATGAGGTAGTTCTGGTAATCTGTGTTGACTGCAAATGCCATAGAAGACACTGGCCTTCTGCAGGCTCTTCACTGTATGATGGGCACCACAGGAACAATGCTAAGTGGTACAAGTCAGATAGCTTCTGCCCCAAACACCCTACTGTGTGACAGTTTTGCATCCCAAGCCCTTTCCTTCCTACGGACCCTACCTCAGGCAGGCAGGAGATGCGAGTTCCCATGTCTCTCCTGTTCCCCTTCAGTTGGAGAAGAAATTGAGATGACCCCCATGGTGTTTGCTAAGGGTCTGGCTGACTCTGGCTGCTGGGGGGACAAGCTCTTTGGGCGATTGGTGAGCGAGGAACTCCGAGGGGGTGGACATGGATGTGGCCTTCAGAAGGCTTCCCAGGCCAAGGTCATCTATGGGCTAGAACCCATCTTCGAATCCGGCCGCACGTGTGTCATCAAGGTCTCCAGCCTGCTTGTGTTTGGACCCAGCAGTGAGACTTCTCTTCTGGGCAGAAACTATGACGTCACTATCCAGGTACTGTCCCATCCTCTCCCCTACCCCTTGCCCCCTCCCTCTACTCTCTTACCTCTTCCCTTTCCCAGTCTGGGTTCTTTTGGAAGCCCCATGAAGAGATAGAAGCCACCTCCATTTCAAGCTCATGAGGCTTCTAGGGTGGGTTCAAGGACTGGCTGAGATGTAGCTGTGAATCCAGACCCTTGGCCTCAGAGAACTTCAGGGTTTCAGAACCATTTGGAACCTACTTTTCAAATTGTGTGTGTGTGTGTGTGTGTGTGTGTGTGTGTGTGTGTGTGTCGTATGCACACGTGTGCTTATGCAGAAGACAGAGGAGGATGTTGGGTGTCCTGCACTACCACTGTCTGCTCTATTCACTTGAAACAGGGTCTCTTGCTGACCTGCAGCCAGGCTGGCAGCCAGTAAGCCCCGGCAGCCCAGCTACAGGACTGCACACATAGCCGAGGCTGACTTTTTACAGGAGTCCTTGGCGTTTGAACTCAGGTCTTCCTGCATGTGCTGCAAATGTTCTTAACCACTGAGCCTTTTACTCAGTCGTGAATTATGCACATTGTCTCTGAGTCAGGGTTTTTCTATATAGCTCTGGCTGGTCTAGAACTTGCTCTGTAGACCAGGCTGGTTTTAAAGTCAGAGATCCACCTGTCCCTGCCTCTTGAATGCTGAGACTAAAGCCATGTACTATCACACCCCATTAAAAATTGTTTTTGTGTGTGTGTATGGGTGTTTTGCCTATGTGTATGTGACATTGAAAACAGTGTCAGATCCCCTGAGCTGCTTGTAAGGTGCCACGTGAGTCTGGGAATCAACCCTAGGTGCTCTGGAAGACCAGCCAACCACTGCTCTGCCTCTCCAGTCCCCAAATGATCCTTTTTGTAGCAGAAGCCTTTCTCCTGCTTCAAACCCAATCTCACTGAAGTCTTATTATGGGAAATAAAAGGGAGTGGTGTGGGTGGGGAGAACAGTCTGCCCATGTTCTGCAGAAGGGTCCCTGGGGCACCATTCTCTAGCATTAGGGCTCCAGTAAACCCAGTTCAGAAACCTCTTTGAAAACCTAAATTAGACAAAAGCCCACGGCCCATTGTTGTTCAGAAGAGAAAATTAGACGCGGAGAAGAAAGCCTGAAGCAGTGAGCCCTGCTATCTTCAGGCAAGGCTTTCTCCCTGTGGTCCCCTGGCAGGCGGCCCATTCACTCAGACGGGCACACCAGACGACAGTGGAGCCTCCTAGCTGACGAGATTTGCTTTCTTCTAATCGTAGGGGTGCAAAATCCAGAACATGAGTCGGGAGTATTGCAAAATCTTTGCAGCTGAAGCCCGGGCAGCGCCAGGCTTCGGGGAGGTGCCCGAGTAAGTACACTAAAGAGGGGCTGTGTAGCACGTGCCTTGGGCTTGTGCAAAGACCGTGATTTCACATCCTCCCGGGGCCTTCCTGAGCTCCAACCAGGTACAGATGGCCTCCCACACTCAGCCACACACTCAGCTCAGTGATTCCACATTTGAAAGTAAGGACATCAAGATTCACTATCCACTTCAGGAAAGTCCTCGCCGCCTCCTCCCAGGATTCCTCCCCCTCACTTTTAGCCCAGATTTCCCTGTGGCAGAGCTTCTTTCCACAGCCGGTTCTGGGGCTCTGGAGAGAGGGGAAGGGGTAGGTACACTAGGCATCTGGGTAGGATTCTAATGTGGCAGGTGGACGGGATGGGTCAGTGGGGACTCTTGGCATGAGCTGTGAATGCCTCTCCTACATCTGGTTTCTCTCTGGCATCAAGCCATCAAGCCCACATCCCTTAAATCCTTCCTGCAGGTGTCCTTCCCATTCACACACTTTTCCTCAGCCCTCACCCAAATACCGGCTGCTGGGGGCCATCGCAGGGTTTAATTTTAGTCCTGCTGACCACAGAGAATGGGCCCAGCTCTAAAGTCAGGGGCCATTTTCCATCCTTCCTTCTGTCCATCATACCCAGGGCTGAGAACTCTTTCCAGGAAGGTCCCTTCTTTTAGATAAAGAATGAACAGGGCTGGAGGAAGGTGCTCTCTGTGGCTGTTCTCCCGACCTACTGCTGAGTGCAACTCTCTTTAGGATCATCCCACTGTATTTGATCTACCGGCCTGCAAACAACATACCTTACGCTACCCTGGAGGAAGACCTGGGCAAGCCCCTGCAGTCCTACTGCTCCCGACACTGGGGCTGTGCTGGGGCCCCAGCGGCATCCAGCAGCTCGGAGGCCATGCAGAAGTGCCAGACCTTCCAACACTGGCTGTATCAGTGGACGAACGGCAGCTTCCTCGTCACAGATTTGGCAGGTAGGAGGGTGGAGGATGCACAGGTGCACGATGTGGGAGCATGCGGAGATCCAGGCAGAGCACAGGGCACCCACGCCAGCTCACAGAGCTTTATCCTCCTTTGTGGTAACAATGATTTTATAACTAAGATTGGGCAGAGACTATGTTGCCTGCAACCCCTAGATATACCGAGGCCTCGTGTAGCCAGTTTGCAACGTAGTTACATTTGAAGGAGTGAAGTCCAAACCCACCCAAAATTGAAGTAATTTGTTTTAGATTTCAGTTTTTTATTATGTAAAGTCACGTAAAATAGCTGGGTTTTTGTTTGTTTTAGCTCTTGTTTTTGAGACAGGCTGGCCTGGAACTTGATATGTAGACTAGACTGGCCTCCTGTCCCCCAGGCACTGGGGTTACAGGTATACCCAATGGCACCCTGTCCCAGTTGCATTTAAAGGGGTGTGGTTCAGGCCCACCTGCTTATTTTCTAGAGCATTACATGGGATCTGATTCAAAACCCACAATCAGCTTTCCCATACCTCCTTCTCCTTGCTTTTCACCTTGCTCTTGACTTTCTCACTTCCAAACCTCCCAAACGCTCTACTACCATAGCACAAAAACATTATTGCCATTCATGGTGCTGCGTACCTACAATCCTGGGATTGTGAAGCCAAAGCAGAAGAATTCTAAGTCTGCAGCCAGCCTGAGCAACAAGTGAGACTCTGTCTCAATACAGACAAACTGTCATCCCAGCACTCTGGAAATAGAGACAGAAAGATCAGGAGTTTGTGGTCATTCTTGGCTACATAGTGAATCTGAAGATAGCCTGGGCTACCTGAAAGGGGTGTGTGTGTGTGTGGTGTGTGTGTGTATGTATGTGTGTGTGGTGTGTGTGTGTTTGTGTGTGTGTATGTGTGTATATATGTGTGTGTGGTGTGTGTGTATGTGTGTGTATATGTGTGTGTGGTGTGTGTGTGTATGTGTATGTGCATGTGTATGTGTGTGTATATATGTGTGTGTGGTGTGTGTGTGTGTATGTGTGTGTGGTGTGTGTATGTATGTGTGTGTGTGGTGTGGTGTGTGTGTGTGTGTGGTGTGTGTGTATGTGTGTGTGGTGTGTATGTATGTGTTGTGTGTGTGTGGTGTGTGTGTGTGTGATGTGTGTGTGTATGTGTGTGTGTGTGTGTGTGTGTGGTGTGTGATTGTGTGTGTGTGGTGTGTATGTGTGTGTGTGTTGAGGCAGAGCTTTGTTGAGTTAGTTTTCTCCTTCCAGCATGAGTTGGGTTAACCGGCTTTCTCAGAAAATATCTTTACCTACTGAGATATCATTGATGTGCGTACATGTATGTGTGTGTGTGTGTGTGTGTGTGTGTGTGTGTGTGTGTATGGGGAGCTAGATGACCAAGCTATCATTATTCAACATATTAACTCACAGTGCATATCTATCATCTCGGCACAAGGGAACTGAGTCAGGAAATCAGCAGGACCCTTTTGTAAACAACAAAAACCCCAAAGCAGTCAGAAGGGAATCAGAGCTCAGGCAGGTCAAGCCAATAATCTCTCTGGGATGTGGTTGCCTTTCATTCTCTCGAATGGTGTCTTTCTACCCCTCAGACTTGTGATCAGCATGGAGACCCTGCATTTAGGAAGGTCTTTTGCAAGCTAACATTCTGTGCACGCGTGGGGGTCATTAGTAAAACACACACTGGAACGTGACAAACCAAGCGGCTTATTAGTTCATTAGCTCGGGAGTGAAAACGTTGAAATCTAAATCTAGATCGGTCTGATTCCGTAGCCCACGATTGTTCCACCCTTCACATAGTGATTCCCAGCCTCGACACGGGGACAGAGGATCACAGCCCCAAACCTGAATGCTGGAGACACTTATGGACTAACCTGCATGAGAGATTTTTCCCCACCCCCATTGTGCCGGGCTGTTCTCCGAGGCTGCCTTTCCTAGTCAAGTCTCTGGTTTCTTGGAGCTCTTGCTGCCTTTGTGAGAGCGTGAACCTGTCTTAGCCAGTGATGTCTTTCTGCTGGTGCCATTCCTACCTTCTCCTCCCTGGCTGGACCACTACCCTGCTAGGAGGAAGGAGAAGGTTTTGGTCCAGAGCCCAAGGATGGTCCACTCTGTGGACCGGTCTGACCTATAAAGGCCAGCTTGCAGAGTTGGCTCCAGTCAGTTTAGAAGTTCCTTCCTAAGGTGACACTGGGCTGGAGACACAGTGTCCTGGCAGCCGTCCAGGCTGCCATCAACCCTCTACTTTTTTCCCCCAGGGGTTGACTGGAAGATGACCGACGTACAGATTGCTACTAAACTTCGAGGGTGAGTGGTTCTTGGAGACAGAATGTCTTATAGAGTCTTCTCGGGGTGTCAGATACCCTAACCCCTCATGACTCTCCATCCCTGAGGTGCTGGGCCTGGGGCTGCATAATCCCAGCCACTGAACCTATGACCGTCTGGTAACACCTTGGGGACGTTGATCCTCCCTGCCCCATACCTCTGACCCAAATGCCCACACAAAAAGCTTCTTGCAATTCTGGGCCCCCTTCCACTTCCTTCGTCTTTGAGAAAGCTACAGGATACAGATGAGCAAGGGTCCTGCAGCTAGACCGACTAGACAGCCGGGCCACCAGACTACAGCAATTTACATCGAAAAGAATGGCCCATCTGATGAATCCTAGGTGCCAGGATAGGAGGAACCCGTTTTAAATTGGGGTTTGGGAGGGAACCACCTGAGGTAGCATTCTGGCACAACACAACACTCTGATGTCAGCCGTCCGAAAGCCCACTACCACGGGCCTGTGACACAGTAGGCCCACTCGGCGCTTGTGTTTGGCTGCAGATACCAAGGCCTCAAGGAGAGCTGTTTCCCTGCCCTGCTGGACCAGTTTGCCTCTTCCCATCAGTGCAGCACCTACTGTGAGATGCTGAGGCTCAAACCCCTCAAGGGCCCTGAGGCTGCCCACCCCCCAGCCAAGGCCAAAGGCTCCAAGAGTCCATCTGCTGGAAGGAAAGGCTCCCAGCTGAGTCCCCAGCCTCCCAAGAAAGGCGTTCCCAGTCCTCAGGGCTCCCGGAAGAGTGCGCCAAGCTTCAAGACCACACCTCAGGCCTCCGAGGCAGTCACCGTTCAGTTATTAGGACAGGCCCCTGCCCCAGAAGGGAGCTCGAAGGCCCAGGGCACGCGGTAGCCCCAACAGGAGGCTGGGGGCCTCTACTCGAGAGCAGACCAACAGGAAGCAGCTTGAACCAGATGGAGACGTTTTCAATTCAGGACTAAGCCGAGAAGGTGCCCCAAGCAGGTACCTCTTGGGGACCTGTCTCGGTAGTTTCACCTCATTGAAAGGCTCTGGGCACGGCACGTGACCTGGTGGCCTCTTCTAGTGCCGTTACTGCCCAGGGCTCCCAGGCCTCAAGTGGGGCCCACCTCCAAGTGCCTGGTGGCCTCGGCCCTCCTTTAAGTTTACACTTGCCACTGCTGGAGGCTCCCCAGTCCTCTGCACGAGCTCTGCACTCTTGACCCCAGCCCCAGCCGCCACAAGCAAAGGTCGCAGCCTGGGGCCTGCGGGCCAGCATTTACCTTCTCACCCTTGCTTATCCCGCCCTCTCCCTGTCCCCAGGGCACCAGACTTCCTGTGGGGTCTAGCCTTGTGACTCTCAGGGTTTCATCTCTCAGCTTCTCTGCCACATTCATCACAGCTTATCCTACGACTAACCTGCCCTGAGTCCAGATGGGACCCGGGGCCCTTCTGGAGCCAGCCCATCGTGTCTTCGTGCGGTGTTGTTTTTGTTTTTGTTGGATGATACATGGTCTTGTCACTCTGGCACGTACTTGTTTCCCATGCTCCCTTGCACACACCCTCTTCCTAGGCTTTGCACCCGATGCAGTCTGCTGCCTACCCTGCACTAGCTTGTGCTTGCCCCTTTGTCCAAGGCCTCCTTCCATCCTGACCTTGCACCCTACCCACCAGTGGCTGGGTGAGGAGCGGCCCCTCTGGCTTCACTCCTCCCCAGGGCACTCTTCCTGGTTGTCCCGGGTTCTCCGCTCGTGAGGAGGGAGGGAGCATGAGGGCGCGTGAACAGCTGGACGCAGAGGCAGGGTTTGGACTTGGAGGCACCTTGTGCTCTGTTCTGAGAGCAGCGAGGCTGCAGTCTACGTCACATCTCTGTCCTACAGGAGTGGAAGGCTGGGACTCTTCCTCACGAGGGAGGGGACACAGGGTGATCCAGGAGGGTTGCCATCATTCATGTGCTCGGGTCGAGAAGGAAGTCTCTGTACCTACCTCCAACCATTTGCTCTTGATCCTGGGCCTCAACTCCAGATGCTCAGGTGTGGGTTCCCAGGGAATTTCTGTGCTGGGTCCAGCACCCTGGGTCCTTCCTAGACACCCCTCCTTGAGACCCAGGATGGGGTAGGTCCCGGAGCTAGCCTGCTCCCCTTGTTATGAAATAAAGGCAGCAACCGTGTGTCCTGTTTGTTGCCCTCGTCTGGTGTGATTCTCGATTAAGAAAGGTCAAGAAGACTCTCTGTAGTAGTCCCTGGGCCTGTGGCAAAATGGCTGTGATTTGGCTCCTCGCCTTGGTCTCAGTCACCTGGGGCCACGGCTGGGCCGTCAGTGCAATGGAGCTGATGACCCCTGCCCTGCAGCAGGAGTCTGGGAACTTACTTCATCCCTTTGGAACTGAGCCTTCATTTGGTAGAGGGCCTGGAAGGAAGGGGTCCAAGAAGAAGAGCAGAGCTGGGGACTCAGCAGAAACCTCATCTCTGCCACTTCCACAGCAAGGGGAGCCCGGCAGCAGAGCATCCGCCTTTCACCTTCTTGCCGGTCCTTTCCTCCTGCTCAGCAAGGGCTCAGGAGCTGCCCTGCCCGCCCCGCCCCGCTCAGGGCTTCCCACCCGGCCCCGCCCAGGGCCTCCCCTTCCCTGGGGGTGCCTGTCACTTCTCTACCTCCTCCCTGCTCAGGTGACCCTCACTCTTTCTTCTTGCCCCAGTGTGCCCCCAGTTCTACCAGCCTGCATATCCATTGAGAGCTGGGCCATTCATTGCTCAAGCATTTATTCACTCAGCAGACACATACTAAGCACCTTCTGGATGCCAGGCCCAGACGGGCAGCTTCTGAAAGGCAACGTGAATCAGTTTGGGAGAGATGTGTATTTTTTAGGATGTGGATTTTAAGCAGCAGAAATTATAACCTGGACCAACTGAATGGAGAAAACGGCTATGGGAAGGATACGGGAGCAGATCACTCAGAACCAAAGAAGAGTTGAACAATTAGCTTTGGGGAAAAGGAGCCTGGGAAGCTCTCAGTAGCTGCCGCCTTTACTCTCAGCACGTTTCTCCACCCAAATTCAAATTCTGGCCAAGACAATCTGGCCTCAGGCTTAGGGACTCACAGGTGGGAGAGAGGCAGTATTCCAAAAGCTGGGGATTATTTCTGAAATAGCATCTCATGTAGCCCAGGCTGGCTTCAAACTCACTATACATAGTAGTTGAGAGGCTGGCCCTGAACCTCCAAAGTGCTGGAACTACCCAGGCTAAGAAAGTGAGTCTTCTCAGAGGAACGGAGACCGGAAGGACAGAAAGGATTTGGTGGGCATTGCTGAGAGACACACCGTGACCCAGACACAAAGACTTCCTCAACATGCGTTCTATTACCACGTCCACATTCAGTCACAACCCAGTTCCCTGCTTAGAGAGGGGCGCACTCAGTACCCAACTGCTAACCCTAAGGACAGCCGAGGAGGCTGCCATTTGTCAAGGTCGGGTGCTACTCGCTCCAGCTTTTCAGTTTAATCCCACTTTGAAGTTCTACACTCTGTGAACTGGCAGGATTAACCAAATTCAACCGAAATGATAGGAGCTCCCGGCTTTTGGCCTCTTGGGCTCCGTTCTCATGTCTGGCCCCCTTAGGAGTCTTGCCTGTGTGACAGGACCTTCTTCTGGACAGGACGGTGCCAGAAGTACTCCAGGAATCTCTAGTCCTGCTCTGTGTTATGTAGCAGCCCGTTTTCTCTCTCCTGCAGAGTTCCTGCTAGCTGTGTCCACAACCTCTTTTCACAGGTTGCTCAGTATAAGGACTGAATGGCTGCCTTGGCTTTCAGTTGAGTTACTGTCCCTTTGAGGATGCGTATCTTCCTTGGGGACCTTGTGGGGAGCCAGAGAGCTGTTTCTCAGAAGGGTAATAGTTACCAGTTGACTAGAACACCATTCGGTTCCAAATTCTGGACTCTCCCACCATATTTTTCTTAGGCATAACCATGAGCGCTCTAGCACTGCCTGTCACAGGCTCCATGTGATTCCCCATGAGCCACAGGTAGACACCTCACGTACAGTTGGACCTGGCAGCCTGGTGCCAGGACCAGTTATATCAGTGGTTATCCCAGCTGGAGAGCTTTCACTTGCTTTAGGCCCAGCCCAGAGCTGGCAGCCTTCTAGATTGATCAGTCAAAAAATGGACTTTAATAGCAAGGAGTTTGACCCATAGTACAAAGGGACTTAAAAAAGCCAAAGACTGTTCTGACTCAACAGACCCATTTACCACCAGAACTTCCTCAAGGAGCAAGTGTGTGCTGCTTGCATTTCCAAGTCCTATATTACTAGTCTCTCTCATGCTCTCACACACGGCGCGCGCACGCGCGCGCACACACACACACACACACACACACACACACACACACACACGTATATTATGTGCCATATTAAGGCATCCAGAGAAACTGCTGACTCTCTAGTCCTGCAGACCACAACCATAACACAGATCTCTTGGAGGAGGTTGGAAGGAAGTCTCACAGTATGCATCTGGTTGTAAGAATAAGGGCTTCGCCGGGCGGTGGTGGCGCATGCCTTTAATCCCAGCACTCGGGAGGCAGAGGCAGGCGGATCTCTGTGAGTTCGAGGCTAGCCTGGTCTACAGATCGAGATCCAAGACAGGCACCAAAACTACACAGAGAAACCCTATCTCGAAAAAAACAAAACAAAACAAAACAAACAAACAAAAAAAGAATAAGCGCTTCCTTCAAAGAAGTATTTGGTTGCCTGACTTCCTCTTTGGGTGAAGTCTAGAAGTCAGGTAGGATATCTTGACTTTTCTGTGGTAGCTTAAGACTGGCCTGTTGGTCCAACCAGAAGTCTTTAGTCACAATGACCACTAGGTAACACTCAGGGGCTGCCTGACCTTTCCCATTCCTAAGACTCAGCTCCAAGGCTGGCTCCTACAACCAAGTCCATTAGTCACCCAGTCAGCTCTGCTTCTCCACTGCTGTGGTGAGGGGCAGCCCTGCTGGCCAGTTCTCCGGGGGAAGCCAGCTGAACCCCACCCACTTCTCATAGGCAGGGAGAATCCATCTTCTTTATCCTGCCCGAAGGCAGAGGCAGGTGGGGATGGATGCCTGCTAGGGACCCAATCAAACATTTTTGTCTCCTGAAATCTTAGGACTCCTAAGATTTTTCTTTTCTTGTGTTGGTCTTTGTGTTTGTTAAGAGCATGTGTGGGGGCCTTGCTGTGTTTCCCAGCTTGATCCCAACTCCTATGCTCAAAAGTCCTTCCATCCCAGCCTCCCAAGTCACTGGGACTACAGGTACCTGTAACTACAGCCGCTCTTGTGGTCTTTGATGTGACCTAGCATAAGCCAACATTTGGTCCAGATTTATGCTATTCATAAATTTCCTCAAAAATGGGAAAATCAGTTAGGGTCTGTGAGGTTCTATGTCGAATGAAGAGCCTCTGGTGACCGTGTGCATCAGTAAAGAAGACCTGAGCTCAAATTCCACTGCTCATCTTACTGAGCACCATTTCACAAGTTTCTGCCTAGTCTCTGAACAGTGTGTTTTCTCTGTTCTGTGCAGTTTCTTCAGGGCACAGTCTCTTCTTTTCCTCATGGGATGCTGCAGAGCGTGGACTCTATGTGTTGACCGAGCAGTAGGGTAGCGTCAGCAAAGGGAGGCTGTCTCCTGCCAGAGCACGAAGGAAATGCTCCTGTCAGCTTGTATTCAGTGTACTCTGAACACTGCTGGGCGAGGTGGTGATTTCTGCGACTGGGTGAGGCTGTGTGTCAACTGGTGGTGGATTTCCAATTTTACAGAACTAACCTCTGGGCTTATTTTTAAGCAAAATCAATGGCTACATGCTGCAAGGAGATTTCTACGTAATCACAGAAGGTCCCTCGTTTCACTCCTGTGGAGGGAAAGAGAATTTGAACTATCACGAATGGCTTTATCTTTTTTTTTTTTTTTTTCTGAGACAGGGTTTCTCTGTGTAGCTTTGCGCCTTTCCTGGAACTTGCTTTGTAGACCAGGCTGGCCTCGAACTCACAGAGATCCACCTGTCTCTGCCTCCCGAGTGCTGGGATTAAAGGCATGCGTCACCACTGCCCGGCTCACAAATGGCTTTAAAAGGTGACCAGTGAGGGATGGTAAGGTGGCTCAGTGGGTAGGGGTGTGGCCTCCAGGCTGATGACCCAAGGTTGATCCAATTCCTGTAAGCACTCTTCTGACTCCCACACATACTAAATGTAATATAAATAAATCGTCAAAGATTTATTTCTATTACTATTTGTGCGTGCATGTGTGTGTGTGTGTGTGTGTGTGTGTGTGTGTGTGTGTGTGTACCCTTGGAGGCCAGAAGGCGGCCTCCCTTGGAGCTGGAGTTACAGGTTCTCGTGAGCTGCCTGACATGGGAGCTGGGAACCGAGTTTGTCTACTCTGGAAGAGCAGCAAACACTCTGAATTGCTAAGACATCTTTCCAGCCCCCAAGGTAATAAAAAATACTTTTAAAAAATAGGTGTGCAATGACTTTCCCATCCTAAAGTGTGAACAGGGTCTCAATGTGCTTCCCCCGACTCACCTTCACAACAAACTCCAGAAGCAAGTCCCGACTCCCTGGGGAAGTGAGAGATCAAAAATCACCCAGTTTGACCCTCCTGTCTAGCAAGAACGTGGGTGGGGTTAAGTCTGCCCGCCCTTTCCTGGCTGAGACTTAGGTTGGAGCAGACTTATTCACGGGATGCCTGGGTAGCCCATGGGGCTGAGGAGACACTGACTGGCAATTCTGGGAGAAGATGGTAACCAGGACATCTGATGACCTCAGCAACTCTGTCTTCACATACTCCTCCCTTCGGATGACTCAAAGCCAACAGCTGCCTTCTGTTTGTCTGAGTTTCCTCTCAAGACAGAAAATCTTGCCTTGGGTCTCATGTTTCCCTGAGGCTGGGACATCAGGGCTACTGTGAGGTGGAGGAGGGCTGGTTTCTGTCTCCTACCCCCACCCCCAAAGTGGGGTGTGTGACTAGAAAAATGGCTAGTATAGAACACATAGTAAAGGTCCTAGCCCATCCTGCACCCCAGAGGCATGTACTAGACATCTGCAAGGTTGCCTTAGCCCAGGGTCATCACCTCAGAGAGACTCCAAACTCGGATCAAGGGCTCTCTCTAATGAGTGGCCTTGTTTCAGTCAATCTCCCCAGGGCATAGTCTGGGTCCCAGTTTTGTAACTCAGCACCCCCGTGTTGGTCAGACTGGAGAAGGCTGCCTCATTCTGTTCAGTTTCCTAAGAATGGGAACTTGCACATTGTAAACTCACCTTAATAGCTTTAAGTGAGAAATGAGAAATGCACACACAGTAGATTGCACACTGTGGTTACCAGAAGGCTAACTCTTCCCTTCTGGAGAGAGCAGCGACGAGGAAGCCATGTTATTGGGAGACTCGGTCTGCAGACAAGCCTTGCTTTAAATCCCGCTGTCCCAGCCATCCTGACTCCAGCTCTGTTAGCCTCTCCGAATTGAGCTGTAGGGACCCTCTACACCACGTGGTACTTATATGTGCTGCAATTATAATAGTGTACATGAAAGACACAAAATTCTCCCTCAAGGAGTTTATAGTCCTGTAGGGGAGGCAAGAGTCAAAGCCACACCATAATAATCCAACATCATGGTGCTGCCTATAACCTCAGAACACAGGAGGTAGAGGAAGGAAGGTCAGTCATCCTTGGCTACATAGAAATTTGAGGCTAGCCTGGGCTATATGATTCTCTGTCTCAAAGGGGAAAAAAATACCAAAGAATGTATGTTGGCAAAAAGAGTAGTCGAAGCTGGCATGTTGCAGCTTCACTTTGATTGACAGACTCTGGGGCAACTGAACTTAGGTCAGGAGGGGGTTGGGAAAAGGAAGGGGAAAGGCAAGAACAAATCAGATCCAAGAAACAACCAGTGCAACATCTCAAAGCACAGGCGCAGGCAAGGGGACGTGTTCGGACATGTATGGTGTTAGATGACCTTACTGTTGGGTGGTTTTCTTCTTCCTGGAAGAACAGCAAGTGATCTTAACTGCCAGCCACCCCTCCAAAGAACTTAGTGCATGTCAACCATCTGCGGTGGCCTCTTGATAGTGTCAAAAACCAAGGTCTCATTATGTAGTCCTGGCTGGCCTGGGACTCCCTGTGTAGCCCAGGTTGACCTCTAACTCAGTGATCTGCCTGCCTCTACCTCCCGAGCGCTGGGATTAAAGGCTTGTGTCACCATGTCTGGCTCACTGTGGCCTCTTGATATGGTCAAATGCCACGGCAAACGAGGCCCAGGAGGTGGCTGCTGGTGTGACAGTGCACTGTTTGCCATGCACTGTAACATGGTTCTTAGTGGTCATCGTCACACGCATATACAGGACATCCTTGCATGTGCTGTAGTTTTTATACAACAGACGGTGCGGTGGGTTTGCTGACAGGGGCATTGTCACAGACACACAATGAGTCATGTTGTCGTACAACAGCAATGACATCCCTGGACGAGAAGAATTTTTCACTTCTGTCATAATATTACACACTGCCACGTATGTGGTTCCACTGTCGACGGGCCTGGGTGGCACTTGACTATTTAGAAGGATGAGATGGAACGAAGGCTCATGCGGTGAGGACATGGTCATCAGGAGACTGTGGCATTGCGGTGTGAGGCCCAGAAAGAGGCAAAGCCAAGGGTCAGACGCACATTGGCATCAATCCTAAGAGCAGCAGGCATCACTTAGGACCTGCTGCAACAACCGGATGGGACAAACACCAGGTGATGGTGGTTTTCAGCTCAAGTTACTTCTCCTCAGGAAAGAGTCTGTAGGAGGAAGGTCTGTATGTGGTCCACCCAGAGCCAGCAAAGCAGCCTAAGAGGTCCTGGAGACTGGATGTTCTTCAGCTCTCTGCCTGCCCTGCTGGTCCCGAGTAAGTGAGAAGTGGTTCCATGTGTGACATCACAAGCAGAGGAACTAAACATGGCAACAAAGCTGTCTAGCCCTGGAGAGTAGTGACACGGTGACACGAGCCTGTAACCCCAACACTCAGGAGGGTGACAGGAGAGCGTTGTGAGTTCAAGGCCAGCTTAAACCACATAGTGAGGCTGCAGAGCAAAAGCCTATCTCATATAACAAAAGCCGGGGCTGGGCAGATGGCTCAGTCCAGCTGGAAAGAGCATTTAGTGTGAGGACCTAAATTTGAATCCCCAGCATCCACGTAAAAAGCGGCACGCACAGCTTGGTCGTAACCAACAACTCCCTAATTGGACTTAAGATGTACTCAACAGGGCTGGAGAGATGGCTTAGAGATTAAGAGCACTGGCGGTTCTTCCAGAGGTCCCAAGTTCAATTCCCAGCAACCACATGGTGGCTCACACCCATCTAAAATCAAGTCTGGTACCCTCTTCTGGCATGCAGGCATACATGCAGACAGAAACATTTTATACATAATAAATAAACAAATGTTTAAAAAAAAAAGTGCACTCAACAAGAGGGAAACCATGCCTGGTACTGGAAACCTAGCTAGTGAAGTCATGGTCATTAGAGGAGAATCTACAAGGATTTTACTAAACTCCCTAAAACAACCCATAAATATTTGCCTTTAGACCCTCAGATAAGTGTCTTTACCCATCATCAAGGAGACTTCTCTTTGTAACAGACAGAGACCACTACAGAAAACCACAGCCAATCAAACTGCACAGCTGTGGCGCCCAGTCCCAGTGGATACATCTACAAACACTCCCGCAGCTAAGGCTCAGGGAACTTTGTGGGAGAGGGGTGTAGCATGAATCTCAAATGGTCTTATTAATTGGGTTAATGCCGGAAGATCAGAAAAGCGGAACAAGCCACAGCCACCTCACCTTGCCAATTCCTCAGCTTATCCTGTTTCCTCAGATTGGAAGCTTCTGAGTCCTCATCCTGATGGATCTCAGCTGTACTGCTGCTCAAAAACCTAAAAACTTAACCAGGCAAAAGCTTCTAGTTTCTGGTCTTCATGCCTTATATACCTTTCTGCTTTCTGCTATCACTTCCTGGGATTAAAGTCTCACTTCCTGGGATTAAAGTCTCACTTCCTGGGATTAAAGGCGTGAGTCAC